>NW_005054341.1:1768412-1772657 GCF_000277835.1 Geospiza fortis | reverse complement strand
TCCAGTTTATTCCAAAAGCAATGTGCAAGTGTTGTGTGAGGAGGCACAAAACATGAAGTGACCAGGGCAGATGACCAGGTTAGGTATGGGAAGTTGGTGACAAGAACAGCAAAGCTCAGCTGAATTCTATGTGGTGGGGTCACAAAGGACTCACTCCTTGAAAAACACAGAATTACTCATCTTCCTTCAAAATCCATGCCTGCTCGTGTAGCTGGCTTTTGAATGGAGAAATGTATGGAATCTGAATACATGAAGGGAATTCAGGGAGGAGAAACCAAGCAATATGAACATGGAGGAGCTTTGCACATGCATGTAAATCCTGCCCTGTTTCTCTTGCTTCTGGGAATGCTGGCTGCTTCTCTAGTGCATTCCATGGTGCCCAGGGTTTTCTGTGTTAAGAGTCTGATCCCTCTCCCCTCTGACTGGGTCTTGGCTCTGGCTGAAGATTGAGAGAAGAGATGGATATTGGCAATCTGCAAGAGAAGAGGTGGAGCCACCTTTTGATGTCATTTGAGTTCACTGACACCCTTTAGAATGTGGACTTCTCTGCTTTGTTTTCCCTCAAGGAAAAGAGATACAAAGAAATTAGAGGAGCTCTGGTGTGTGATTGCGCTGTCAGTCAGCAGCAGAATCAGCCATGTAGGTTGCCTGTGGGGGTATTTCCTCATGTTGGCTCAGTCTGGCTGCTGTTGAAGTCAGTTTTTCAGGAGATCTCTATTATGGAAGCTGAGGTTGGCCGTTCCTCATCCACATGCAGTTGGCGAGGGGCCCTTACGCTGGTCAGGAGTGCAGCTCCAGAGTAAACCAGGTGCTCACAGGGTGGTTTGCAGTGGCACTATGGAAAACAGGGAACAGAAGGCAATGAGATTTCTTTCCACTGACCTTTGTTTTAAAGGGTATTTTGGGGTATGGGTTCACCTCTCTTTGGTGTCTTGCCAGCAGGTGGGAACTTTTTCAAGTTGTCCCTTTCCTGAGAAGGGCTGAATCGTCCGCCCTAAAGCATCCCTTCATGCAATTAAAACCAGCAGGACTGCTTCTCCAACACTGGGGCCTCTGATACTGGGAGGGGAAGCGGTGGCTCCTCTTTGAAGTCCCACCTACGTGAACATCAGTGGCAGGACTTCAAAGGGATGCTGCTATTTCCTGTTGGAGCTCAGCCCTGGTGCTCAGCACTGCTAACAAAGCAGTCAGACTGGTTGCAAAGGCACTGATCCAGCAGAGAACTTAAGCACATGCTTAAGTCCCTCAGGACTTATCCACATGATGTGCTGGGTTGGGACTCACCTCCACTGGAGACTGGACTGATGGTCAGGGTTGTGTGTCCCAGGTTGGATTTGCAAGGGGAAGAGTGAGGTGAAAGAGCCTGTCACAAGTGGGTGGATGGAGCTGGAGCTCTGGGCTCACCATTCCTCACCTTGGGGCAACTGGGCAGCAGCAGGAGGGGGAAACACCAGAGGCCATGCTATGGAACTTAGCAAACAAGCCAGCAGGCCACAGTGACTATCAGCAAATGCTTGTAAGTCACGGATTCAGAGCTAGCAAAAAATCAGCATTGTTGAGTTCAGGTGAGAATCCAGCCCAATGATTGGAGTTGTAAAGGTGGGAGTCTGTTTGCAGCAGGTAGGAAAAGCTAAAGGCACAATCATTCAGTCCCACCTTGTACTGGGTAATATTTTATTTTCATGTAGTTCCTCTGCTATCTGTGGAGCTGCTTGCAGGCTAACAGATGGCATCATGGAGATGTAATTTTATAACAAGCATTATTTAGGTAATTCATGTAATTTGTACCAATTTATTCTCTCAGTTTTTGTCCTGAGGCTACAGACAGACCTTGTAGCCGTGATCTGCAGCTGATACACTGGTGCCACCCTGCTCTTGCCCTGTTCTCAGCATCACATCATCCCCTCTTTAGCAGTGCAGCATAAGAGCTTTTCCCTCATCACAACCTCCGTGGACCCTCATGGTTGCCTCATGTGTAGCAATTAAAAGATGTCTGGGAGATATTCCAGGCTGGGAGCGTGGATAGAAGCTCACAATTGGAAGGCTGCTCTTCTTTGCAGAGCAGATGTATTGGATTGAACACTGTAGGCTGTGGGAATAAGCAGGTCACAAAGCCTGAGGAACCCCAGTAGGTTCCAGGTCCTGCTCCCTCAGGTTGTCCTGTTCCTGGGGTAGCACAGCCTGCCAAACCCAATCGTAGGCTGCAGTTTTGCTCCACCTTGCTCTTCTCCCTATAGGGCAACTCATTCCCTGGTGGTTAATCCCCCATCCCAAGTGAGTGAATTGAAACACTGCATTTCCTCGAGAATATTCTCTGAGACAAACTAGAAGCATCTTCATTTGGATTATGAAATATCTATGCCACCGGTTTGGGCCATCATCAGCAGACATCTGCCCATTCATCCATGCTCCCAGAAGAAACTTCCCATGTATCCTCACAGTGAGGCTGTGCATTGTGTCATTTTCAGTGCTGACTGAAGCAGAAGGGCTGCTCTCTGCTGAGCTGCTCAGTGATGTGCCCACAGTTCTGTGGCACTGCCCAGATGAGGTAAGGCCCCCATGGCTCAGGTGCAGGACGCCACTACAGTGCTAATGTGGCTGCATGATTCCTCCCTGGCACACTGCTCATGGGTCAGGCAGGGGTTTCCACTGTGATTTTGTGTGGAAGTGCCCAAACACAGGGAGCTGACGTGCCCTCCTTTGGCTGGGAGGTTGGATGGGGCAGTGGTTCATTCTGCTCACTCCTGAGTGCTCTGCAAGGGGCTTTGTTCCTGAAACTGAACTTGGTCACTTCACCTAAGTGAAGAGTGAAGCTGGTCACCTCAGAGACTTGTAAAAGTTAAAACCCAGCATTCTTGCTCCTGGAAAATCCACGAGAAGCAGCTGATGTGATTTCTTGGGAAGGAAGCCTTGTGTTGTCACTGAGGCATGGGACTAGAGCAAAAAAAACCTGTTTGCCACAGGTGTCTCAGGTGTCCTTGCAAAGTTCACTTGGTCTCTTTTTCCCTTGGTCTCCCACCTGTAAATTGGGCTAATAACCCCTTGCCTGTGTGGCTGCTGGCTGGGTGAAGGTGTATCTCACTGCATGTTGTATTGGTACCAGATTTGCTCTTGAGCAGGATTCTCTTCCTAAAAGAAGAAATACCAACCAATTGAGACATGATGGCTTTTTGGAAGGACTTCTTGCAAAGGCTCCTTGGATTCAAAGAAGGTGCATTTTTTAATCTTCTTCATTTGTGTGGTTTCTACCCATGAGTTAGTACTAAAAGGGTTTTATCCGATTCAGGGTGTACATGCAAATATTTCTATTTGAATAATACTGGAGAATAAATTTAGAAATGTTTGAAGAGGGTATGAATGCCTCAATCTGCTAGGTGGAAAAATTACTACTTCTTGTGGGTAACCCAACCTGTTTAAGTTGCTAAAAACATACCTGACTTTAAAAAAAAAGAGAGAAGAAGGAATCGCTGAAAAGAGAGCTTTTTAAAAAAACAACTCTCTTCAGATTTCTAGTTTAATATTTCAGTATGCAACAGTATTTTCATAACTGCAGCTTTTTTGGGTAGAGGTGGGGGAAATTAGAATATATTAAAGAACTCTGGAAACCACTTTCTATTTGTAAAACATGTTGTGTGTGTATCATAACACCTACAGTACTTGTAGCTCTGCCAGATTGTGCATCGACTGCCAGAATTCTCCTCACTAAATGACATTATACTACTTTGTGGGTATTGAAAACAAATATTTTGAGGGGCAGGAGCATTCTCATCCATAAAACATTCATTGCGCTTGCAATATTCAGTCCTAACCTTTTGTTTGAAGGGTGCTGTGTTTTTCAGCTGCTTGCCATGAGTGGAAGGAGAGGTTTGAGGAACGTTTTGCTCTCCAGCTGGTCCTTGGTGTGTATTTTTTGCAATCTAGCAGCCCCTAGGGGCTCTGCAGGAGATGAGGGCTTCGGGATGCTGGGCACTGTATGGACATGCAGTGAAGGACAGTGCTGGGAATGAAAAGTTGGGTGGTTTTTTTCAGAAGTGCAGCCCCAGAGCAGCTCTTCTCACACCAGGTGGTTTTGGGAGGGATGGGAGATTGCCCAGATGGAGCAGGGAGTGAGGGCAGGCCCTGTGCAGCCATGGGGCACTGCAAGGGGCGCTGCTGGCACGGTGCCTGTGCCCAGTGCTGGAAATGATGGTGGTGGGAGAGCTGCACTGCTGGCTGGCAGCTGCCACTGCTGCTGGGTGGGGGGGG
>NW_005054341.1:1748360-1768152 GCF_000277835.1 Geospiza fortis | reverse complement strand
CCACTGCTGCTGCCTGGGTGGTGCAGAGGCTGCAGGAGGTGTGGGGACACTGCTGATATCTGACTGAGATTCCCAGTTAACCCAGTTACCCACACCTTGTGCATTTTGAGGGTGGCACACAGGTGCTTCCTTGCCAACATGAGACGAACACATCCCTCTTGTAAAAACCTGCAGAAGAGGAGCAAGGAGGTAGAAAACCAGGTTAGGTCTCTGAGGTCTCCTTGGTTCAGCCTCTGGAACAGCCTCCACTGGGCTTTTGGTGCTGCTCATGGAGCCAAGCTGCCTCAGACTGCTCTCACTGAGTGCAGGGTTATGCCCCAGCCACAGGCTGGTGCACTCCTGTGCCAGAGCCCAGGAGGAGCAGGGAGCATTGCCTAATGCCCTCCCGTGCCCTGGTGGCATCAGCACATTGCAAGCTGCACTTGCCAAGCTCTAAAGTGGAGACTTCTGCTGACATTTTATATTATGTTTCAGTGGCACTCCTGTGTTTGTTTGGCATAAAAGCCACGATTAAAATGCAAGCTAATTAGTAGCTACTTACTGATATCTCCTTGATTTTTAATCGTCATGGACAGATGCGATCCGTTTTCACAGGTATAAAGAGGAGTAGTGTCCTGCTAAAAACTAACGTGCTTTAATCCACAGCTGAGCAGTTTGCTGTGACTGGATAGACCTGTTGGTTTTTAGAATTTGTTATTAGAGATGGATGATTAAAATAGAAAGGAAATGGAAAGACGTTTTAGAGCCAGTTAGGAAAAAATCTTCAGGAATGGACTTAACCATTTTTTGGTTTGTTTTTTTTTTCCCCGTCCTTCTAAAAATGACACTGTCTGAGATGGACAGAGCTGCTCCAGAGGCTTCAGGGCACATTAAAGGGTAATAAGAAGGGCATGGGGTGAGAAAAAGGTTCTTGCTGGGTTAAAGAGAGACACCTGATAGCTCATCTGGGAGCAGAGAGTCAGGTTTAATAATGTCCTTGCTAAATGCAGTTAATAATTGAGGTCAGGCCCTGGGTGAGGGCAATAAGGGAATAGTGTCCCATGTGTGGAGTGATGGGGTAAGGACAAGCTGCTCAGAGCACACAAGCCATGCTGATTGCAGGCACACAGCAGAGCCAGCCCGGGTCACCTGGGACCCTGATGGCAGCAGGTAGCTCACAAAGCACTGCTTTTTGTGTGCTTGTGTTTTTTTTTGTTTTTTTTTTTTAATGCCTGATAATAGCATTGCTTGCAGATTAGGGGGGCAGCATGGAAGTGATCCTGCGGGCTCGGCAGAGCCAAAATGTTCACGGATCAGTTTGAGAGATCTGGGTAAGACAACAGGCTTATCTTGCTCCATCTTGCTGCTGTGGTAATGCATAGCTGGAGTTAGGAACTAAAGGGCTATAAATGTTTCCAGCAGAAGGATCAAGTTTAGGTATCTGAGGGTCATTATACATGCTGTACATCAGAGTCCCTTCCATACCCAGGGCAGTCATCTCAGAGCTCTCTGCTGAAGGCAGGATTACCTTCTGTAATTGTACAGGTGAGGAATCAAACTATCAAATACCTGAGAGACTTGGCTACAGCTGTGCAGGGAGTCTGCCAAAGCAGTTAGTTCTCACTCTGAGCACTGCTGCTGGCCACTTCCCTTAGGGCACAACTTATTTAATGTTCTGCCCACTTCTCATGGCCCGTGTTTGTGGCCCTGATCCTGCCACAAGGTGCAGATGGAAGGATGTCCATTGGTTTTGGTGGGGCCGTGGACTGTGAGCTGCAAGCCTGGGGCTTTTAGCAGCAGGATTTGAGCTGCAGCTCTCTGGGATGAGGCACGTGCCATTCCTGGCACAGCAGGGAAAAGCAAGCTCAACCCATCACAGTTTCTTCCACCTCATGGCAAAGCTGGAGGGAGGATGGGAAAAAAGCTGCTCTGATTACAGCTCATGTATGTGCTTTGGCAGAGAGAACACAGCGTAATTGTGGGCCAGAATTTTGCCATTAAGTGGTAAATCCTTGAAAACCATAATTCTGCAGACTTCAGGCCAGGGAAAAGCCTGTTTCCTTGGTTTGCTGTGGAGGGTTCCTCTCCAGACGCTTGCCCAGTTTCTGCTGCAGCACAGCCCCCGTGCACTTGGTCAGCCAGAGCTTTATTGCCAATCCCATTACACAGGAGGGGGACACCTCTGCCTGCCTGGAAAGGCTGGGAAAAGCCCTTTTCCTACTCAGCACAGTGCCCAGCACAGCATCCAGACGTTGCTTAGCACAGGCAGGGTCCTGTGACCTGCAGGGACTGCTGTGCCAGCAATTAATAATAAATCACGAGTATCGTACAAGTTCTCTGACAGACCCTTCCTTCCTTCCACGGGCTTGTACTCCATGCATGGGGTAAGAAAAACAAAAAAGGAAAGGAACAGCTTACAAATGGCCAGATTGCATTCGTTTGGCAGTCCTTGCTTGAAAAAGGCCTGGTAGCACATGAAAAATTAATCAGTATGTGAAGGATTGGAACATAAGCACAAGATCTAGTAGACTGATGAAGGACTGAAAATAGTGCATGAATAAGTCATTCATAGCTTATCATCTCAGTAATCATTTCCTCAGTGATAACAACTTTTTAGAAAGCATTAAACTGAACATGGCACGGACTTAAAATTTAAGATAAATCCGGGTGACATTTTGGCTGTCTGTGAGGTGGAGTGGCTGAGGGGGGATGGCAGGAAACCAACCTTTTCTGTGAGCTCTTTGTGCAGGAACACAAGCTGGGCAAGTCCCCAGGGGCAGCAGCGCCCATAGGAGCATCTTTTAAGGGATGCAGCTTCTTACAATGCCTCTCACATCCAAATGCTGCACTCATCCTGTATCAGTAAAGCCCTTGATGTAGGATTGTTGCCATAACTTGTTGCAAGCTGGACCTTCCCTGTCCCTGCTCCTGAGCATGGGTCCTAATTCCAAAAAATAGTATGTGGTCTGCAGAAAAATATGATACTGTGAGGCATAAGTTAATCTTAATTGCTGCATTTCCTCACTTTTTAAGCTTGGCTTTGTCACTGCCATAATGTTCTTTTAATGTTGTTATTGTTTCTTATGTACATGAAGTGTTTTACAAATGATGGATGGCCAAGTCTCTCTGATGTTTGGTTGCAACAGCTCAGTTCCGTGTGCTGCTAAAACGTCAGCCAAAGGAGACATTAGGGGTCTGTGTGTGCAGCTAAGATGGGTTTGGGGATTCTGCTCCTCTGGCTGGGTGTTGTCTGTCCTCACAGGCATTACTGGCCCAGCCTGTGCTGCTGTGGCCCGGCTGTGATCCGGCATTACTCCTCTGTTCCCAGGGGAGAATCCATCCCTGCCAGTGGTGGCTGGTGCTCCCCAATCACAGAGTCCCAATTGTCCTCACTGTGCAATTCGTTTGCCACATGTTTAAAAATGAATGTAGCTATGTGAATAAGAGGAAAAGTTCAGGCAGAGGAATAATTTATAATTCCCAATAATATTGCTTCTAGCTACTGCTCTATAGTGCCAGTTCCTGCCCACTGTGGTTTGAGCAGCTAACAGCTATAAAAGTTTGTTGACCTGAGAGGTTTAGTATCAACCATAGGTACAGTCAAAGTCAATATGGAGGCTGAAAATCTAGTGCTAATAGAAAAATAGAAGTCAATATTTAGAATGTGAGTCAGGTACTTAAAATAGGAAAGCGAAACAGATGAGGGCTGTAGCTGCAAGAGTGCTGGAGGTGAAATGTTTAGATCCAAGGACCACTGCTGATTACTATCTTCTCCTCTAACAAGGTTGCTTATTCTGCTTCCAAAATTCATTTCCAGTGGCCAGGCCACCTCCCTGACCTATATTCCTCAGACTGCCATTACGTCAGAGCCTGCTTATTTGGGGCTATAAGTGAAATCCTCTGTCTTCTAGGTGAAATCCACAGGTAATTATATGTGGGGCAAATATGGGCTGGGGCACGGAGAGGCCAGGAGAAGAGTTTGGCTTAGCTCTGTTTATACTGGAAAATCCCCTTTCTAAGGCTGTACTGTTAAGTCTTGGAGGGGAGGGGGCACGGGGAACTCCCCCCCTCAGGCAGTAGCTGCCGGGAACAGGGATTTCACAGTGCAGCTCTTCCAGCGAAGCATCAGGTGGAAAAGCAACCAGCCCTAAGTGGGGTTTGCACCTTGGAGAGGGGCACGAGGAATGAGAGCTCTTACCCACAAATGAAAATGCTGTGGCCTTATTTACACTGTGAGGGATGGGGAGCAATGCCCGAGCACACCAGTGATGAATTTATGTGCCCTGCAGTGAGACAGTGTTTTAATTTCTACATCCTTCCACTGTTTGCTTGCAGTGGACCAGATCTCCTACAGATGTGAATCTGTCCAACCCCATTAGAGTCAGCAGAGCCCCTTTATTCAAGCTAGGGACTGCATCCACATCTCCTGGTTTCTAAAGAAATTGCCACCTTCCAGGTTCTCCCATTGCACTTCCTTTTCAGGGAGAGCCTTGGTAGCCAAGAAGGTGTCCCAGGATTCACAGTGACATTATTTTGCTACTGTAAGAGGACCCCTTCTTGTCCTCCTCTGCCATATGTGATGACATTCCTTTGTTTTGGCTTTGATGTCACAACATTGTTTTCACACACTTGCCCTGATCTTGTTGTGACAAGGTCAAGTCCCATTCAATTCAAGAGGAAAGTGTCAGTACAAGGTGAAAACCCTGGTATTTATTAAGCTCTGAGCAGTAACTTCAGGCAGGTGCTCTGCCTTTATTTCTTGCATGTACAGTGCTCCAGCCAACACTCCTGATTCATGGGGCAATCCCAGTTTTCGTTTTGAAAACATACTCTAAAAAATGATTGCTGGGCAGCAAAGAACCAGGTTCCAATTTGAAACTGTGCTCCAGTAACACCAGAGGTCACAGGAGATCAGCCTGACAAATTGTGTCATGGTACCACAGGCTGGACTGGCAAAATCTGCTATTGCAGCTATTTTCTTGTGAAAGGTAAAGTTTGTTTCTGCTGAACTATCTGAGGTATCTATATAAATCTGAGCTTTTTATTTTTACATCTAAAATGTCCAAATATTTAAGCTGGAACAGTTTGATTGTAGTAGAGTTCCTGTTTCATGCTGCCCCATCTGAGTATTGTGAACCACACCAGGTTTTAATTTAATGTAATTGCAGACGTCTATAATTTGCAAGTATTATTGTAATATCAATAGTGTTTGTTATTTTTTCTGACCAAGTGCTCAGGCAATATGGCATGTCAGCACATCCTAAAGTGTATAAACTGGGTTATGCAATGCCTGGTAGCTATTTACTGAGTATTTCAGGTGCAGAAACTGAGGCCCATTGCACAGAATGATTTGCCCATTGTTCTTAATGCAACATGTTGTGCACTGAATATGTAACTGGATGCCAGCCTGATGGGATGGTTCTGAAGTGGGAGTAGTCCAGCCACCTCATACTCCCCTTTACCTTTGCTAAGGAAGAAAGAAGCAGATTTCTGTTCATCTCACCTCAGGGACCAATATTAAAGTGGATGTGGCACCTTTCAGCCCAGCTTTTTCTGCTGGAGAGTTCTCAGAGATAAGCTATCCATACAGATACATTATCTGGACATAGGGGTTTCTTTCTCTTAAGGCTGGCAGAAATCCAGAGTTTCTGATTCTTCAGAAACCTAAAGAAACTTTATTTCCTTTTTAACTTCAGGTAAAGCAGCAGCTCTTGCATTTGCTGAGTTTCCCTTCTGTAGCAATCCCACGGAGGCTGCACTTCAGAGCCTTTCTGCCTCTGGGGGAAAGGCCAATGCACCCCTGGTGCCCTTGGCTCCTTGCCCCATCCCTGCACAGCAGGGACAGCCTCTCACCAGTGCTGCCCCTGGGGGGTTTGTGGCTGCCCCACGGGCTGGGGGATGAACTCACTGCTGATCCCAGCGCACCGTGGAGCTCAGGGAACTTCCACTCTTGCCCTGCTGGGGCACAGGGCGGAGAATGCCCACCCAGGAGTCACACACATCATCTGCTGCTTCCAGGTATTGCAGCAACACAGGCAGAGCTCTTTCCAAATCTTTGCTTTGCCTTTGGAAGGGCAGAAGTCAATCAGATGCAGGATATTTCAAAAGAAACTTTTCCGAGGCTCCTCAAACCATTGTGTCTGGTGGAACTTTGTTTTCATGGAGAGCCTTTTGACTGGGAGCAGTTTTCATCATCAAACCTCTGGGGTAGGCCCAGATTTCAGAACAGATGAGCCATGAGCCAGTTATAAACAAAACAGCAAACAAGCTTTTGTTTGCAGACCATTGTATAAAGCCCTGGGTATGGGTCAAAGGCTTTGAAGGTTTTGTTTTAAATGTAGTTTTGTCAAGTGTTCTTGTTACAGCATATAGACTTCCTATCATCTGGACACAAGTTCAGCAGAACAGATTTTAGAGGGACAGAATGTCCCAAACTGACCTAAAATTGTTTTACTCTGCATAAACGTGTCATGATTTTTAAAGAACTTAGGCTCTTCTATGGACAGAAACTTGGAATGTCTTCCCTCAGACAGTACAAAGATTTCCTTTGTGAGCTCTGATGAGTCAGGAAATATTGCATCTTAGGCTTATCACTCTTGCAAGGCTGAATATTGCACATTCTATTGCTCAGGAGGTTGTGATTTTGCAGAGATGTTACCCATTGAGGAACAAAACTTGAATCACTGTCACCTGGACTTCTGTCTAAAGAGATGTCCCTGAGGAGGTCCCAAGGAGGAATATTGACAAATGTTTCCTTCCTTTGTTTGCCAAAAAGAGGATGGAAAATATCTTGACAAGTGGACACGAATAACTTTGCAAGACTGCTCTAAAAATGAGTTGCAACACCAAGCAGCAATCCCTGTATTGATCCCATGACTATTCAGAGCAGCAGAAGAAACTTCTTCTCTATCATCCCCACACAAAAGAACGAGGCCTGGACAGGTTAAAACACCAGCTCTGTCTCCCAGACCTTCCTACAGAACTCATCATGCCCAAAGAGAAGAAGTTAGAAAGTAAAATAAAATATCTCTAAGTTATTTGGCACACAGAAGAATAACATAAGTGAGAGGGCAAGAGCCCTCACACCCTTGCAAGTGCCCTGGGAAAAGCTGGAGCAAACAAACTGCTGCCTCCTGGGCCAGCCTGCTGCAGATACATTTGACCCTCTTGCCCAAGCTGTATTTCATTAGTGGATCTCAAGGAGGATGGGCTGTTAAATGATTCAAGCTGGATAAGATTTGCTGCAATGGAAAACTTGTGTACCTCTGTGCCTCCGTGGTTGAAAAACCCTTTGCAAAAATAGATTAGCAAGCCATCACTGTGAACTGGACTGTTAACCTAAGAGTAGAAAATACAATGGGGTTTGAAACTGCATTTTAATTTGTCATGCTGCTGAATAATTTATCATACATCTCACCATATATTGAAATGAAAACCTGAAGTATGACATACAGTAAATAATTCAGACTGGTTCTTTCATCGAGTGTGAGCTAGGTTATTGATACTTCATTTTAGTGAGATACACATCCATGTCAGCTCCTGCTGGGCTCTCTAATTTTGCTTCTGTTGGTACCAGTGAAAAATTTAGGGTTATAAAGGCAGTCAGAGGGCTGGGCAGAGTTGGGGTTGTTCAGCCTGTTGCAGCCTTTCAATACTTGCACTGGGCTTATAAAACACATGGGGACAGATTTTTTTAGTAGGACCCATAGTGATAAGGTAATGGTTTTAAAGGAAAGGATTGTAGATTTATATTAGATATAAGAAGAATTTTTTTATGATGAGAGGGTGAAACACTGGCACAGATTGCCCAGAGGAGTGGTAGGTGCTCCATCTCTGGACACATTCAAGGTGAGGCTGCTGAGACTCTGAGCAGCCTGATTCCATTGAAGATAGCCCTGCTCATTGCAGGGGGACTGGACTGAACAACCTTCAAAGGTTTCTTCCAACCCAAATTGTGCTGTGATTCTCTGAAATCCTCCTTTAGGCAGTCCACCACCTCCCTATGGACTCCTTCAGCTCTCCTAATAAAATGTCGGGAAGGAAAACTTCTGTAGCCTGAGAAGCAAGGACAAATGAGCTGACCTGAGGGTGCAGCCTCACAAATTCTTGAGCCACAGAAGCTTGAGGAGCAAGCTGGGGGTATTGATCCAGACCCTGACGCCCAGCACCCATGTGAGCCTGTGCACTGCAGGGGCAGCAGGAGGCAGGGCTGCAGCCTGTGGCGTTGGCACGTTGGTGGCACGTGCTTGCGAGTTGGCAAACACAAACAGATGGTTACAGCACAACTGTTTGTGTTATTTGAGATCGAAATCTTAACAGCTAATTAGTATCTCATTAGAGTTCTATTTACATAGCTAATGAAGGTAATTTATGAGGAAAGAAAACATTTGAGACTCCCCGGCACAGGCAATTGGCTTGAACTGTGGTGGAGCAGACAGCCAACTGCATTTAGATCCCGGATAAAAGGGACAACAAAAAGGCATGAATCCATGGGAAAATGTGATTTAAACCTCCCTGTGCCTCAGTTCCCACTAATCAGGGACAATGAGTTCTCCATTCTCCATCTACTATTTAGGGTACTGACTTCTTCTAGCAGACAAAAGCAAAAGGCATGGTTTGCCTTTGTTTGTTTGTTTGTTTGTTTATTTGAATCAATCTCAAAAAAAAGAAGAGGGGTCATCAGACATGGTCAAAATGTGTGCATTGGTCCTGTTCAACCCATTTCAGAGCAGATCTCTCTGTTATTGAAGGTAATTGAAGCTTTACTGCAGAGCAGTCTGAATTTGTCATTCCCAAGTTCAAGGAAATATTTGCTAAATTGGTTTCTCTAGTGAAAAATTAGTTTCTGTACTTCTTTAAAGAAGTAGAAGTTTCCAGAGCAGTGCTTTGGGTGGCTGTGCTTACCTGCCTTGGCACTCCAGTGCTCCTCTGCTTTCTTGGCAGAACTGCTTATAAAAGACAATCTTTTATAACTAAGAGAAAGGAGACACTTGTTTCTCATCAAAACCAAATATTGACATTTCCTGCCTGCTAAACCTTTTGTTCTTGAACCATTGTTAAGGAAAAATATTTACAAAGTTAGGAGACAGTTTAAAGCTAGAGCCCACATGGGGATCATGGGAGACTGCCTTTGAGGAAAAGATCCTGGTGTTTTGTCATGTTCAGGCTGGGATGAGTCCCAGAAATACCAGGATACTGTAACTACTGGTGTTAGGAAGGAGCAGGTCTCCAGCTAGGTTGAGTGGTCACAGTTTCAGCTGAGCTTTACAAGTTCACTGGATTTAGGCTTCCTATTCCTCTGTAAGACTTCAAACAGGACCACTAAAAAGCTGCAAACCAAAGCTGAGCTAAAGCAAAGACTGTTCTGTGTCACACTATTCATATTGAAACCCAAAAGAAGCTGTACAAAAATGTGAATCTGTAGTTATGATCTGATTGTAATTAGGAGCAAATTGCACTCTAGAGATTAAATCACTGGTGGAGGCTGTAGAGAACTTTTTTTGTTTTTAGACCTTTGAGTGGGCATGGGAGAGTAATATCTAATGATGACATTTGGGCAAAAAATCAGAAATAATTCATCTTCTCTTCCTCACTAATAACTCCTTGATCACTCATGGTCCTCCTGAGAATTTCTGTGGTGAGATTCTGAAATTTGTGCTTTGCTGGTTTTTCCTCCCTCTGCCACTTTTGGTGTGGTGGGAGCTCTGGATTCTTGTGCTGTTGCTGATCCAGTTGGTCCAGATCACATGGGCAGCATTCCCAGGGAGACTGGGTCACCCAGGAAATCAGCTTGGGAAAATCACTCCTCTTTGTTCATGCATCCTTGTTTCTCCTCCCCCCATTCCTGTGTGTGTACCTCTCTCACACTAAAAAGAAAAAAGAGGATGAAAAAAAGGCAAAAAAGCTTGGAAGGCTTAAATATACTTGAGCTTTCATTGCCCTTTGTTTTTATCCAGAAAAGCTTATGTTCACTCAAAATGGCAATTACTTGAATCTAATTTGAACCATTTTATGTAGCTCCAAACTCATTGCTTGATCTCAATCATAAATGAACTTACAAAATATTTTTGTTACTAAAAGAATTGTAGTTGTGCAGGCCAGATCATCAGTCATGATTTCCTTTTGTGGGCCTAATTTGAACCTCATTTGATTTGGAACAAAAGGTTAGCTGAAACATTAGCTACTGTACCTTCAGCTATGGCGGGGAACGTGCCTCCTAGAGATTTTTAAATCCTGGTTTACAAGGTAAAGATCTGAACTGAGAATTACCTGTTAAGAGAATTTACATTGCATTTAAATATAAAGGAAAGGATATATTTGTAATGTAGAAGTTCCAACCTTGATCAGGACCCCGCTGAGCAAAGCGCTGTGCACGTGCTCCAGGAAGGTTTTACTGTTCAGACAGACCAGCTCCTTGAACCTGTTTGTGGCAGCAGAGATGGAGCAGGGCTGGGAAGGAGCTCTCTGCTGGGAGGGATGGTGGGAAGGAGCTGTCTGTCTGCTGGGAGGGATGGAGCAAGCTTGGGTGTTGATCAGCTGTGTTGTTTGGGACTCTCTTCATGGCAGCCAGGCTGGCTTCAGAAAGTTCCTGTGCTGAACAGAGGGCAGATGCAGCAAGGAGGAAAGGGTCCTTCACCTCTGGAATAAATTAGCCATGGGAAATGCCAAGCCTGAATCCAAACAAGGGCTTAAAGTGCAGCAGGATGGGAGAAGTGGCTTTGCTGTGGTTGTGCAGAAACCCTGATACCTCCTGCCCAATTTGATTGAGGTTTGACTGAATAATTGTCTCTAGGACAGATTGCTTTTGGGACCATATGCTCATCTGGTGAACTGAATAAAGCCATCTTCACATCCATCACTGAGCTTTTTTTATAAGGGAAACAAAACAGAGATAAAAACCTGCCCAAAGAGGTATTGGTCACTCATCCTCAGCTGGCACCAGCACTTTCTGCCAAACATCCCTGCTTCTCTCCCTGGAGCTGCTTCCTCCCTTTTACCTGCCAGCAGAGAAGAATGTACAATTGCTCCCTAACCCAGAGAAAATAGAGTCAGCTTAAATGTCTGGGGAAGTTTCATCCTGACTTGGAGAGACTTGAGTTAGGGACTGGTTGGGTGTGAGGAGTGGAGGAGGCCCTCAGTGGGGATGTGGGAGGAGAAGGTGATCCCTTTCCCTGCTCCCTGCAACCAAGACAGGATTCATGGCTGTAGAGTGACACCCCAATGGAGAGAATGCCAGTCACAGCTGGGTGCCAGTTTGGACCGACTCGTGGCCCAAACACAATACAGAAGAACTCTGTTGTGCTGCTTGCCATGGGTGTGCCAGTGCAGAGCTCCACTGATCCTGGCAAACCCCTGCACGGTGTGTGGCAAACACCCTGAGCCCCTCTGTGGGAATGGCTGGGCACTGGGGCTTTGGGAACCCCCTCACCTCATACCCCTCAGCCCCTCTGGGTGTTCGGGAGCCCTCTCAGCTCCCCACAGCTCTGGCTGCCTGGGATCCCACCTCAGCCTGCCCCAGAGCTGCTCTCTGCATCACCGCAGCTCTGCTTTCAAGTGGTTTTCCCTCTGGGCGCCTTTTATCAACAGCTCCTGTGCAGATAAAAGTGTGCTCAGCCTGGTGAGATCCCCAGCAGCTGACTGGAGTGGTGACAGCCTTAACCCAGCTCCTGCATCCTCTGGGCAGGCAGAGGTGGGATGGCCTTGGGAGCACCTGCACTGCAGTGCCTGGGAGCACATCCAAAGCCAGCGATCCTGGGGCTGGCAGGACACCCCAGTGTGCCTTTGGGCCAGGCCAGGAACTCTTCCCAGTGATTTCTTACTGTCTGACCTCCCTGGGACCATCCCCAACAGCAGTTTGCTTGCAGCCATCCTGCTGAGGAAGGCAGCAGTGAAGCAGGCTTTTCCATGCCAGCTGGCCTCCATGGCCAGGAATGTTCCCAGGCACTCTGGATTTACTGGTAGAGATGTAGCCTCAGAGGAAGAGATACAAACAGAGCTGTGGGTTTAGTTTGCTCCCATGGAATTTAGCCCTGGGCTTTGGAGGAAGAGGGTTGTGCTTCTCTGAAAATGCAGTGGGCTCATGAGGGGCATGGAGCTGTGGGAAGAGAAGGAAGCAGGGAACAAGGGACACTTCTGCCAGGGCTCTGAGGTCAGGCAGTGATGTGACAGACCACTTGGGCATTGCTGCACTGCATTTCTGTTTAACTCCCTGAGGTGGGTATAATTAGTGCTCTCCACACAAGTGAAGGAAAAGCTGCAGTTTCAGTAACTTGGGAAGCAACTGGAGGCACTGTGCCCCCTGAATGCCCATTTCTGGCTGGAAATCCTTGCCTTCCTTCAGCACAGCAGGGTGGCAGGTGCCAAGCTCCAATTGCCCACTGGCTTAGCAAGGGTGAGACAGAGATTCCCTCCTGAGGCTCACAGAGCTGGCTTGGAAGGGACCTTGAAGATCATCAGCTCCAACCCCTGTCCTGAACGGGGACATATCCCACTAAACCAGGCTGATCCACCCAGCCTGGCCTTGGACACTTCCCCACAGTTAACTTGGAGTTTGCTTTTCCCCTTTAAGATGGGATTTGTTGCTGCTGTTTCTTCCACGTTTAGGATGGAAAATATTAAAATTAGAGAAAAGCTTTAAAGACTCCTCATTCAGGGGAGTTATGTATCTTTTTCTGGTTTTATTACATTGTTTATATCAAAGTAGTGGTATTAGAAATGCTTTTATCAGTAGCAGGACTAATCAGGAGGTTGCCAGGAGCAGTTATTCCCCTCTTGGAGAACACTGGAAAATACTATTTCTCTGAACACAGTGGTGATAGTCCTGCTAACCTGCTGCTCTGCTTAAAAATGTTTAAAGTTCAAAAGCTTAAAAATTTAAGTGATGTCCATGTGGCAGCTCAGGAGCCTCCTTTCCACATGGGGTTTTGGAAAAACCACAGAGCAAATGGCATTCAGTTGGGATAGCAGTGATTTCACTTCATCTTAAGAGGAATAAATCTTTGTTTTGTCATATAAGTAGATGTTCCTTCAGAGAGTTCATAGAAAAGCTTTTTCATAATTTTAGACCTGGAAAGTTGAGCTTGTTTTATCAGAACGTGTCCAATATTGTAAATGAATGAAGGAAAGAAAGGAAAAAATAATATTGACATATTATTTCAGTGGTGTATTTTTTTAATTTATCAGAGTTCCTCAAAATTAATGTCTGACATTTTAGAAGTTGCTTAGGGGAAAAAAAGATATACAAAACACTCTACTTTTTATTAAGTTTATTTTGTAAGGAAACTATTTTCCCACCAGCTGCAGAAATGAATGTCACATTCGATTGCACAACTTGGATTTTCAATTTTCCACTGGTATGGAGAGAGCAGCCCTGATTTTCCAAGGCTTTATTCACAAACTCGAGTTTCAGGTCCTCAGGATTCTTCCTAGGCTATGTGAGCATCTGAACCAGGACTTACAGTTTGTTTAAAATTATTTAAGGTATTAATTTGGGACTTGTGGTGATCTTACATCTTTCTTGATTCAAGTGCTGGCTGCCCTTTCTGGCAAAGAGGGGCAGGAGGAATTTTGGGGCAGTTCTTTTTTGAAACCCATTGGCTGTCAGGGCTTATGCAGAGGTTTGGGATGTACAAAGGGAAGCAGAAAGCAAGGGAGACAGTCTGAGGTACAAAGTAAATGAGGTTTATTCCATGCTTCCCCAGCTCGTTTGTTTGTTTAGTATTTTGGTTTATTTGAAAGGAGTTTATTCCACTGCTGACTAAAGGAATGTATGCAATGTTTAGTACACCCACCTGAAGTGGATGTGAATGTTTGCTGAGCCTCTGCACCTGAATACTGCAGAGGAAGGGCACATCTCCTAGAGTAACACAACACCAAGGCCTAAGTCCAGGGAGAGAAAGCAGAATTGATGGGAATCGTGGAATTAGTAATTGGACAATGCTGCTCATCATGGATGTTTTATGGCACTGCTTTTCCAGGCTAATCCTGAACAGACTGATGGATGTGCTTACTTTAGCAAGCACATGAAGTGAGGGAAGATGGGTCACGGCAAATATCAGGAAAAAGCTGAGGTTGGCTGAGGGAAGGCAGTTAAAGGTATTAAGGAATATAAAGGTTGGCCCAGGCTTTCCCAAAGTGCTGAGCAGACTGGCTGCACAATGCTCATCCTGCAGTGGGGCCTGGAAAAAAGCAAAGGGAGGAGGTGATGGCACAGCAAATGAGGGAATTCAGTGTGTCCCTCTGCTAGGGAACCAGTCTGTATGTGGGTACCCTGATGGCACCTTTATTATCCTGACCAAGGCTGTAAAACCCCTCTCTCTTCTCTGTAAATAGACTCTTACCACATCAGAGCTTTTCTCTGTAGCTGAATGGGATTATCATATTCCTGCTAGGATTTGTGGGCTGCAGTAAGAACTGTGGACAAGGCACTGCAGGAATTTGTCAGGAAACTATTGGGTAATACGTTCAATATCAGGCTTTAAAAAAATGTCTCCACGAGCTGAGAACTGAACATCTCACTTGAAGTTTAGGGATTTTAACCCAAGGACTGTATCTAACCTGCTCATGCATTTTTGGAAATCTGAGTGTGACCTCCACTGGTCTTTGGGCTCCTGTGTACCTCGGTGAAAACAGCCTTTTTCTGGTCTCTGCCCCTTCTTTCCTCCTGTAAAATGGAGACAGTGATGGAGGAATATCAAGGGGATATTCCTCCCCTTGGAGAGAACTGTGGAGGCTGGATACAGGGACATGAGTCTGACTATGACTCCAGAACTTTAAGGTTACAGATGTTCTGAGGATAAACAGTACCTTGAAGCAGTTGAATGTGTGCTGCTAGTAATTAGTCCCTGCAATCTGGAATGTGCTGGAGCAGACAAGAGCCTGGGAGCAGTCAAAGGATGCTGTTCTCCTGAGCCCCTCCCAGCCAGTGGATTCTGTAGCACACAAGCAAACAGGCTCCCAGGTGAAGTTCCATGGTGATGTCTGAATGGGGACCTGTGCCCATCAGAGCCCCTCTGGAGGCTGGGAACAAGGGATGGGATTGAAAGCAACAGGCAAAGGGCTTTGCTGGCAGCACAAAGCAGGTGAAGCTGCTGATCACTTGTGCCCAGCACAAATCTTCACTATTGCTCTCTGTAGTTCTGCCTGCTCATAAGAGGATATTTAAAAATTGGAATGATAATGACCTGAGCAAACATGACTTTACAACAGAAAATAAATTGCAAGCATTCACTACCAAAGGCAAAGAAGTGTTAGAGAACAAGAATGCCCGATGATGCAATGGTTTTCATCCTGCAACTGAGCACAGAAAACCTTTTCATATGCCCTAAATCTGCAGCTACAATAAAGCCTTCATACACACAATCTGCTTACACAGAACGTCACGCTTGCCTTTATTTTATTTTAATTGCAAAACATTATCCAGTTTCACTGCTAAAATATGCACTTCTTAAGACAATATGCGTAGCTTTATTTTATCCTCCATTTTGCTTGACGTCATCTGTGCAGTGATGAAATTATAAGCTCTTGAAGTGGACCATCTATGACGCAGCCATTTCCCTTTCTTGTGGGAGAACACCCTCACCTCATTGTCTTCCTAACAAGACTTATATAATTAAAAAATCCCACTTTGCTTCAAATCTTCTGACCAGAAGAGTTGGCATCCCTGTCTCTTCATTGCTTAAACATGTAAGCCAGTACCACCAAAACAAGTAGGAACTTTGCCACTGTCTTTGAGGCAAGATATTTGAGATTATTATTAACCTAATATTTAACCCCAAACAATTACAGTGACTAACCCTTAGTGCCTTTACTTGAAGGTCTTGCAGGAACTTACAAGTGAGGGTCAGCATGATCATCTCATTTCCATGGTGGGAAAACCAAGGCACTGTGGAAAGTAAAAGGACACTCCTATTGCTGGGAAGAGAACTGGGATCTTCTGAATCACCTCAGGGCCTACTGAATTGCCCTAGTCTGTGACTATTCCCACTGCACGGAATTAAACATGCATCAGTGGTGGCAGTGCCTCAGAATCTGTCCAGTGATGGTTTGGTTGTTCTCCAGGCTGTACCGAGGTGTTGTGGCATTTTCACCTCTTCATGATAAAAGCCACAGGTCAAATGCTGGATTTTGAAATCTGGAACTTTGCAGCATCAAAGGCAAAAACACTTTAAAAAAAGAGGTTATTATCCTAGCCTCCCCTTTTCCTCTTTCACCAGTAATTTTATTACAAGTTGTAGGAATTTGTCTTGCAGTTTCAAAGCTGCACAGCCACATGAACTGATTGCTGCAGCCTGTATTTGCAGATGTAACAGAGCTGGGAGCAATTGCTGTTGTTCACTAGCAGTGGAGACATACTGGAAATTGAGAAAATCCTGGGTCTGCATTGTATTTCCTGATAAATTCCAATTTCCCTGCCACTATGATGGAAAGCAAGCTGAGATTTGATGAATGAAATTGAGACTTGCTGTGAAGCAGTGCAACAGCTTTGAAGAGCTGCCAGATTTCAGCAAAGGTGAATAAAAAAGAAATAGACATTTCTGAATAAGCTGCCTTTCCTCTCTTCAAAAACAAATCACCTTCTTGTAAATTATCTTCTCAGGTGAGAATCCATCCTTCACAGAACAGGAGACAGGCTGTGCAGCAGAGCCAGTTGATAGATGTTAAAAGACAAACCACCAAAAGGCAAATGTGTCTTTGGAAAACAGTATTAAGTAATATTTTAAAGAATGGCCACACATCATATTCACACACATGCCAGCAGGAAGCACAGCTCAGGAAAAGAAAAGCTTTCAGATAATCTCTACCCATTATGAAGGCAAAACCTCAACATCACTGACACATCTTAACTCATTTTCGGCTGTCGCCCTGCTCACATTTGATGCTGCACTGTGTATATGTTTCATGCTTCAGCACAGACTTTTATCAAGAGCTTTATTCATTGAAACGTGCAAAATCCATTTTAAAAAAGCTCACTACCATTAATATTTCATATCTCACATACTTATCATATCCAGGGGACAGTGGTCTAAAGTGGGAATCTCAAAAATGCTCCGCGTTGGTCACACAGGGCTGCTGCTGCTCGTAGTAAATGTTGAGTATCACTGTGCACGGAGTGATGCAAGTGTTTCTGCAGGCTTGTGTCTCTAACTAGACCAGAATTTAGGCCATTTTGTTTAGGATTGCAAGCTGTGGTCACAGACCCCAGGGAGCCTTTCTCATCTAGGTCCTCCAGAAGTCTCCTGCCCACAGCCACCAGCAGTGTAACCAAGTTGGAAAAAAAGACACTACGTTGTGGCAGTGTATAAATGTGATTTTGTACAGGATTTGTAAGAGAAAATTCTGAGGGAAAAAAATATTTTCTTCTTTCCTGTCTCCTCTGAAAAAAGGACTCTCTCCTTGTTGTAAAAGATGCCCTTATTTGGATACTTTTCCACCCTTTTACTAAGAAAACCCAACAACACCTGAAGTTGATAGCTATCAGCTGTGTTTGGGTCTTAGCAAGGAACACCTGGATCTGCAACATTAGCAACAGGTGCCACTAATTGAGTACTTACTGGCTAAACACCTGCCCAGAAAAAAAAAAAAAAAAGACAAAAAAAGGAGTGCATGTGGTAAAGAAGAAAGAAATGAATCAGTGTAGTTTGAGGGGCAGAAGTGAAATTTCACAAAGGAGATTAACAAATATGCACAGTCAGCTTTACTAACACAGATCTTTTCAGTGTAAGTGGTGGCTTCTCTCTCGGGCAGGGCTTGGGCTGAAGAGCAGGATTGCTCTTGAAGTAACTCTCTAAAATGCAATGGCATTGTGGGAGCCCACCTCGATGGGGCTGGATATTTAGCTGATGTACCACTCAAGTCCTCATTTTCACAGAGCTTGTGAGGAATTTCAGCTGCAGGAAATGCAGGAGTTGGGATTTAGTTTCTTTATCTCAAGCGTGCTGCTGCACAGCTCTAGGAGTGGGAAGGGGACAAGGGCTCGTTTGTGGAGCTGGGAGTCTGGGTGGGCACATCCAGGCGTGTTTGCCTCCAGTTCATGATACATAAATGTACCTGTCTCCAATTCTCTCTGTAATCAGGAAGATGCTTCTCAGCTGGTGAGCTCAGGTGTGCTGGGTTGGGGTGGAGCAGGCAACACACAGCCCCAGCAGAATTTAGTCAGTTTTTGTGCTGAGGAGACATGGGCCACAACCAAATCTTCAGGGATAACGTTTTTGGACCTTTTCCTCCATTTTCCAGCATACTGCCTCAATGGAGTTGGATCTGCCTTGGTGAGAAACCTTTCTGTGGGGAAGGTGGGGGGCCATGGCTGAGGTTCTGCTGTGGGTGGGTGCCAGTGCACTCAGGGAATGTGTTATAGGTGTTTCAGTGTCGTTTTTTGGGCCCTCAAGGAAACAGATAGGAAGGCAGAGTTGCTGCCCCAGCAGCTCCAGATTAAAATAGATTGAGGCATGACAAAGTATAAAGGCAAGGTGTTTATGGCCAAGAGAAGTGTCTGAGGGCTTATTTATACTTAAAGTCAGAGAGGGGCAAACCTACAAGACCCTGTTGATATCAGATCAGAGTGTATGCAGGCCTTCAGAGCAGCCACAAAGACATTTCTCCCTTGTAAGGCTCATTATCCTAATACAGAGTGCTCCTGGAGATAACGCTGTGCTGGGCATACAGTAGAGCCTCTGCTCCAGGCACAGGCAGCAAGTGTTGAGGCAAGAAATGACTTTTTCCTGGCATGACCCACTAAGATTGAACTGGAATGGCAATTAGAAGTTGAAGCGCTCATTTAATGTCAGTGATGTGTAAACTACGTTGCCATTGTTATTTTAGTGCTGATTTACATAATTGGCATACCCTGAAGTCACACTACACGAACTTTCAGTTCATGCTAAAGACTTGCAGGAAGTCATAAAATTAAACATTATCTGCACTGGAATGC
The DNA here is from genome assembly GCF_000277835.1 of Geospiza fortis. NCBI lineage: Eukaryota > Metazoa > Chordata > Aves > Passeriformes > Thraupidae > Geospiza > Geospiza fortis. Next base: position 1,749,245 of record NW_005054341.1, on the reverse strand, counting down.
AAGGGAAAAAGAACTCAACTTTTGAGGGATTTCACCTTGCTCGGTGTCCCCTCTCCCACTGAGTGCATGGCGCGAGTGAGAATCAGGTTAGCGAGTGTTGGGAGCTGCTGGCATGAGGGAGCTTTAGCAGCTCTTTAATTACTCTGGTGCAGTTCTGGGGTGGTTTGTTTTGCTGCTGTGTACCTCCCCGGGTGAGCTCCTCATCCTGCAGGGATGTTTCACGGGAATGGCTGGAGTCGTGGTAGGGAAGCCAAGGGAAGAAGGTCCACAGGAGGAATTATTCCAGCCCAAATGTGAATTCCTGTCTCAAATCGGTGTTCTTCCTACACTAAGAAGTAGTGAGATGGAGGGGAAAGGCCGCTCCCAAAGGAGGAGCTGGTAATGGAGCTGTCTCGGTTGTTATTGCTTTCAGTCCTCCTCCGCAGTAATTCAAGGTGTCACAGGCTGGCCGTGCCTTTTGCAAATGAAGCCCCTGAGAGATATTGGGAAGAGGAGGTGGAGCACAGAGCACTTGCCTTGCCGGGAAGGCAGCAGGACCCCGGCTAATGATGGTGTGCCGATGGCTTTGGCTTTGATGAGGACCCTAAATTGCTAGGTGTCGCATACCTATGCAAGGGCCTGGCCCTACCGCAGAGCCCAGGCAGACAAACAAGAGATGGGGCAAAGGACACAGCCCTGCTCGCGAGTTACTCGTTGTATCAGGAGATTTGCCAGCGCCAGGAAAGGGATCGAGGGGATGCAGTTGGGATGGGGAGCACAATCGCGCTGGGTACGGACCCGCCTTCTCCACCCGTGCCACCGCTGTCCTGCTCCGTGGGCGATGCCACAGCTGTCCAGGCTGCAGCCCGGGGAGCCCCGGCCCCGCGGGGAGCGCGGCTCGGCCCT
>NW_005054341.1:1746583-1748023 GCF_000277835.1 Geospiza fortis | reverse complement strand
GTTCTTCAAAAAGAATTGTTTATATTTCACTCCCCCTACAATCAGAGCTAAAGAATTATGAACAACCTAAAGGAATCTCAATCATCCCCTGGAGGACTAGGGTAAGCCCTTACTTACTGTTGAATTTTCTCTATTTCCTCTGCTTCTAACTCTGCAGCAGTTTTGCAGGTGACAGGTCTCGAGCGCTGCTTCGTTCGCAGCACTGGTGTTTTGGGGTGTGTGGGCCCAGCCTTCACTGGCTTTTTTGAAACTGAGCCTACAAATTCAAGTCACAGAGACCAGCAGTTAATGGCAAGGCCTGCAACAATCACAGGCCATTTGCTCAGAGTAGTCAAAGCATCTCTTGCTCTGGACACAGCCAGGACAACTCACCCTCCTCAGATTTCCTGCTCCTCAAATGGTAACGAGGGGGTGTGCGTTTTTGGAATGCTTCTACCTGCTCAGCAAAGGACACATATTCTGTTGTGGCTTTTTTTTCTTTTTTTTTTTTTTCTCTTTTATTTCCCCTCCTCCCTCCTTTTTCCTTTCTTTTTTAAGGGAGCGGAGACAAGCTTCATCTTGATGTTGCTGCTGGAGTCTCGGTAAATGTCCATCTGTCTGATGAGCGTGATGCAAAGGACATTTTTGAAAAGGAGCCTTTTAACTCCGTAGACACGTAGGGACCCATTCACGGGCAGGCACACACACGCGAGGAGGAGGAAGAAGAAGAAGCAACTTCACGATCGCTGCTTTTAAAAGGGAGAAGCTTTTTCCCTGGCTGGGACTTGCCTTCTGCCTCCTCAACCAGCTGCTAAAAGTATGTTTCCGAGGCGGACTGCACTTCAGAGAACTTCTATTTTCTGCTCGGCAGCTGTAGAGGAGCAGCAGCGAAGTTTGGAGTAACACCAAGTGATGCGGGAAAAACACCCCGAGAGCAGAACACCCTCCTGCAGACACAACCCCTGCTGCTGCACACAGGTATAGCTCCGGCGGTCGCAGATCCGCTGAAAGCCTTCTCGCAGGATGACTCCGTGGGCCACGGCGGAGGTGCTAGAGCTCTGGAAGAGAGAGGGGGGACGGGACACTAATCATAACTATTATTACTGCTATAATAATCCAGCCCAAAGTTTCACGGGGGAGAATGTCATCCTGTGGGTTTGGCTAAGGACGTAGCAGGATATGTACTTTCCTCCTTCCCCTTCTTCCACTCCGCTAAGGGAAAACAGCTCTCCTTTTCCCTCCGCTGCGGGAAGCCGCGGCTCCGCTGCGGGGCAAGGGGAGCCGGCCCCGAGTCCCCGCGGCTCGGCTCAGCGGGGTGTGTGGGGGGAAGCCCGGGGCTCGGGACGAGAGCGCAGAGGGGAGCTGGCTTTGCTGGGCAAAAGCAGCACCTCCCTTTCCCTTCCCGGTGAGCGGTGCCGGCCGCGGCGGCGGGAGGCCCGGCCCGGCGCACACCTGCGCCCC
>NW_005054341.1:1745178-1745842 GCF_000277835.1 Geospiza fortis | reverse complement strand
GACGGGCTCTGCCGCGGAGCTCTTGCTCTGCCAACTCCCTTCTCCCCGCTCTCCGTCCGCCGGGCCGCACCCGGTTTATTGACTTTTCCCGCTAAACCAGCGCGACTCCGCGTTAAGCGTTCCCCCAGGTCGCTGCTGTCCTGCGGGGCTAGAAAGCGGGAAAGGCTCCCTAACGCGCGGCTGAGCCGGGCCGCTGCGGAGGTTTCTAATCCCTGCCTAATCCCCGTGAGAGATCAGTGAAACAATCAGCCGCGACATCCTGGGGGCTGCCGTCGAAGAGCGCTGCAGCCCGACCCGCCCGGGCTCACCAAAGGCTCTCACCTGCGAGGCCTCCAGCCGCTCCTTGCGGCGCCGAGGCAGCGGCTGTGGCATTTCCCGGGCCCGTGGGGCGCGTGTCGCTCACGTGCTTTTTTTGGGAAGGTTTCCCCAGGTTGTAATTGCTCCTGGCTGCGGCTCTCCGGAGCTGCCATGCAGTGGCCCCGCTGCTAAAGTGATGAAAACTCATTTTCCCACTGCTTTTAGAGTGAAACTGTGTCAAGAAAAGATATTAATTAGTTTTTAAGTTTCTCAAAGGCGGCGGCCTCTGAGAGGTGGATGTGCCGTTTAGTGGAAAGCTGTTGTGAGGAAGATGAATGGTGCAATCTAACCTCTCCTCATCCCCCTT
>NW_005054341.1:1737854-1745153 GCF_000277835.1 Geospiza fortis | reverse complement strand
GCAGCTAATGGGGGATAGCCAGCGCGTGGGTCATTCATGTTAAACCCAAGGATTGTGGACAAGGGGCTGAGTGAGAGAGGAGTTGAAAGGGCAAAGTTGATAAGGTTTAGGCAAATGTAAAAATCTGCAGTTTGAAGTCATCATATGATTACAGCAAAAGCAGATTTTGTTAGAAAATTGATGTTACAATTTTTTTAAAATTTGGAAGAAAATCAGTGTGACTCCTATTTTTTCCCTGAGTTCTCACTGCATTAGTGATTTCTTGAGAGCAGAAATTTGTCTTGTGACCATTCAAAAATATTTGCATATTAGCAAATACTGGTCTGGTCCTGAAATACCATACGGCTGAGATTTACCTTATACAAAAACTTGTATTGGATTCGGAGGGGAATGGTTACACCACTAAGAATTGCTAATAGCAGGTTTGGCTCCCCCTTAGAAGGTAATTTTTTTTTTCCCTTCAGTATGTTTAGCACCAAAGTTAAAAACCATGAGAGAGTTTTATTTTGGGAAATACTTAACTTCTTAATGTCTGTAGCAATAATGTCCTTAGCAAGCCTAGGTATATTGTACTCCTTCTGAAGCTCCATTCTGTTGTTGCTCAAAGGTGGGAATGGCCCACAGTTTAGTGACTCCTTGAATGTTTGGTTGTGGTGGTTTTATAAACTTCTTGTTTTGAGGTGACTTTGTTTCATTATCTCTTTTCCATCCACCTCTATTTCAGCAGTTGAATCTTCCTGCTGCTCTTTGTGGCCTTTTTGGGTAAATACTGGGGTGTGCTTCATGAAGTACCATTATGGATGCTGATACATGATTTTGTGTGGTTAAACACACAAAAATTCATATGTTAAGATTTTTAGGTCACCTAAATTGCAGAGTAATGTTTTTCAGAATGGAGTTTAAGGATTTGATGTTAGAGCTGTATTCTTAGAAAAAATCAGAAATGCAACAGTTACCCAAAACCTCCACCAGTTTTGATAATTCTCCAGTGCTTGAGTTTTTCATTCCTGTCCTTGAAGTCCAAATTAATGCTGTATAGTTCTTGCTTCTAATGATAACTACCTGGAAGGCAAAGGCCACCAGGACCTAATCCAATGTGTAAAATGAATGAAGCATTTTAAACTTCATGCTGTACATTCTTGCACAAACAAACAAACAGGGGACACAGTATTTTCTGCCTGAAAGTCCTTTAGGTCTTGTGTGTCACATGTGGTGGCTGTCATTTGAAAGCTGCCATCAGCAGACAGTCTTACAGGGTTTGATTGTTTGTCTCAGTTTCTGATTTTTTCCTTTTTTCTCTTTTTTTATTTTCCCTGTTTAATCAAATTAGAAGTTTTGGAAGAACTGCCAGAAACGAGTGGGAAAACAGCACGGCGTTTCTTCTTTAATTTAACTTCCATCCCTAGCGAGGAGTCTATCACCTCAGCTGAACTCCAGATTTTTCGGAAACAGGTGCACGGAGCCTTTGAGAACAACAGCAGCTACCATCACCGTATTAATATTTATGAAATTATAAAGCCAGCCACAGCCACCTCTAAGGACCCTGTCACAAGACTTTTGGACACCAGGTTGGTGCATCATAATGCAAGTAAATGGGAAAGTTTTGATGTAACGCCAGCTGTTTTGAGGTGGATTGCACATGGACAACCTAATCATGGGTTTGTGGTAGAGGTGGTTCACTTGGACAAAGAGAACAGTGCCTCCAAGAGGCACGTTAGGATTAGCAGGTCTTTACATCAGGATGAAGATAGCTGGTCTCAGCTCAGGCCATTGTTAGTGACGTTTGGGCATGATGGCAAGGGACACCCGCTCCATAAAAGAGAAAAGCGTCAAGCGAAACACAAACAGCGTAAACGCCACAAATACAGTTGCAAAAGGCACCCGTTGTATGTGGACTTCAATGATGTGGGGTGGAATGACTGGATTGTGGCCCCGCCGGGGTATAGTGCCTTTTACTGCCACGGGGAATGTCCCTTCCCACTGGCAGATCACCTAAACTCAACAAACCATGCCATTGTTCAGACTTTGGTCAATTCAGTGAATTCCAAAATCCCCAAGGCTTGCTGTGTGCCGACAGAACTGAGTGCTATTTCCATGCTCTACCTTGATGAAAATGAAAAAGTTGTATTAAAGAACTATCAAGATATGGTTGTGGAGGGTTGTGGGTGCCGCTAACACAGCAAATATATTAGACAAATGCAAAAAAAAAAATAGCTGACACTTTAATATTTCCCAATGAAGACTTTATTTATGTAATGAAATGGAAAGAAAAAAAACACAACTATTTTGAAAATATATTTATGTCTACGAAAAAGTTGGGAAAACAAATATTTTAATCAGAGAAATATTCCTTTAAAGATTTTAAATGTATTTTAGTTGTACATTTTATATGGGTTTAACCCCAGCACATGAAGTATAATGGTCAGATTCTTATTTTGTATTTATTTACTATTATAACCACTTTTTAGAAGAATAGCAAATTTGTATTTATATGTAATCAAAAAAGAAAAAATATAGGGTTTGTACATAATTTTCCAAAATTGTAGCTGTTTCAATTGTGTGTATTTAAGTTGAAAAGAATACATGGAAGGTTACTATGGCAAAGTGCATAGCACATTTGCTTTCTGCTGTGCTACTGTTAAGGTCACAAGTTCAAGTCCAGAAAAAAGTGGATAATCCACTCTGCTGACTTTCAAGATTATATTGTACAATTCTCAGGAATGCTGCAGGGTGGGCTGTCCAATCCATGAGAACTGGCATCCTCTTTAGGTGGAACATTTGGATAAGAACCAGACGTTGCTGATCTAGTAGAAATACTGCTATTCCCAACTAATTTGCAGTGTGAATATAAGGGCCAATAGAAATCCTATGGGAGGTGGGGGTTGGGGGGAAGACTGAATCCTTTCTAGACCTACAGAAAAGTGAATGTTTGATGTTTCCTTTAAAAGTCCTTCCTTTAAAAGTCCTGGCCAAATATGAAATAATAAAAACTAAAATGTCATCCTTTTTTTTGTGATTATCTATGCTAAAGAGGAATACTTACCTAATTTATACCAGCCCTTGTCTTTAACAGTTGGAAAAGCCTTGCATACTTCCTCACCTCAGATGAGAGCTCACTTCTGTGGAGTGTTACAGTGAAATTTATCTGCAATTTTTGCCCTACTTGCAGCATGCTGCTGTCATATGCAGCCTCCTCTCTAACCTCAGCTGATGGTTTTGCTGTTTGGCAGATTAGCCTCTCTTCATTTCCAGGGTTTTGTGTTGGAAACCTTTTTTTTTTTTTCTTCCCAAATGTTTAAATCTATTTCAGATAATAAACCACAGAATTCTGATATTTCTTTCTGAGAAGTCCAGTCTGTAAGAAAAAATGGTCTACTTGTGCAGTCATCACAACTTGTGCTTGCATCATCTTGCTGGTTTTTGAATCCTTCATGTAAGGGGCAAAGTGGGATTTGCAGGAGGCAAACAGAGCATTAAAGCTGATCCTGATTGTGCCTGTTGCATGTCCCACACCTGGTGTGGCAGGCAGAGCCTGGGGGTGTTGTGTGAAAGTTGTGCTGGAACAGGAGAGCAGAAAGGAGTTTAAATCAGCTTCTTGGTCATCCCCTCGAGCTCTGTGGTGGGTCCAGTTCTGCATTTGGTGAACTGTGGCTACACTTCCCGAAGCCATGTGTGCAATGGGCCCTGCAGGGACCTCTCTAAGTCAGCTGTGGGAATCTCTGATTTGGGCCTCCTGATGTTTTGTTAATGAACCCCTCTTTTTTGTCCTGGCCCTCTCCAAACTCCTCCTTTTGTTACCAGAATCATCTGGGTTGCAGCAATGGTACTGACTAGATGGCTTGATCAGAAAGGCCAGCCTGGTGGTGTCTTACAGGTCCTCTTGTAGAGCAATCCTTTACTGCTGCTCATCACAAAAAGCAGAGGGTACGGAGGACAGGAGTGAAAAACTAATTACCTGTTGGCTGCTTCTGTTTTTTTTTTTCTTGTGAGCTTAAAAATCTCTTGGGCTCTAAGGCTCTGTGGTGAGATAAAACTGATGTATTTCTTTGTACCAGCAGTGTTTTTAGCAGCTGTCAGAGAACAACCCACCACTCTGCAGTTGGGCTCTGCTTAATTTTGAGAGGTAGCTGATGTTGGTCATGCTGATACTGCATAGCAGCTGTGGGCTGGCTGAGTGGACATCTCCAGGTGCTTTTTCAAAACACTGGTGCTGTTTTGGTGGCTGATGTTTTTAGGGATGGAGTATCACACGTGCAGGAGTTTGATTTGCCTTTTGCTTCTTGCCAGCTCTCCTGGTGCTGGATGAGTTTGTGGTGTTGCTTTGGCAAGGTTGTCAGGGCTGCAGTGGAGGTTCAGCAAGGATTTGGTGTTTGTGATGTGTGGTTGTGCAGTCAAGTCAGAGCTGTGTTACTGTACTGTATAACCTAAGCTTGAGGAAGCTGACAAGTGCTGAAAATTTAATGATGAGCATGAAAGGTGTGATCCCAACCCTGTGAAATTGTAAAGAACCCACAGCACTTCTAACCAGACCCTCGGCTCCAATGCTGTAAAGCTGAAGTCTCACAGCTCCTTCATGTGTGACCAGACTGAGGGAGGCTCTTTACAGAGTGGTGACTGCTTTACTTCTCCTGTAAGGCATGAGAACTCACTGATGCTCATTTTGTTGCCAAAAAATTGGCTACAGCACTTGTCTCTGCATGAGCAGGAGCTGACTCGTGGCATGGTGCCGCATTCCTTGCACAGGCAAACCTCCTGTGCTTGACAAGGAATTGCATCCTCAGTCAAATGTACTGGGAGGCCAGTGGATCGCTGCAAACTTGCTAAGACCCCTCTTGTAAGCATTTCTGTAACTGCTTAGTGTTAGCCACAGGATCATCAGTTCCATACTGATTTTGAGGAGGAAATATGCAGGTGTCCAGCCCAGCATGTCAATAAATTTCTGCAGAACTGGTTTTGTGATGTACCTTTAAAGCCTTCACCTTCACCTCGCTCTCTAGGTTGGAGGCGTGAGAGTGCTGCACTAAAGGCTTTGCTTAGGACTTAAAGTAAAAGGAACAGAACAAACTTTCACAGATGAGTAGTAGGAAGTTCTCCTAGAAATCAGTTGGGTTCCTGAAGTCTTTTAGACAGAGTTGATGATCAGACAGCCTTTCTGAAAGGTTTGGGCTTTCTGGCATCTTTTGAAAGTCCGGTAATGACTGCTGAATAATGCTAAATACTAAAGGTATGCTGTTAGCACAGCACACTAGTACTTACTTTAGTTCTTTAGTACTTATTAGTATTATAGTGCTCTACAAGGAGAAAAGAGCTTTTTTTCCTCTTAAGAGGAGAAAAAGCAAAATATTTTGAAGGCAAAATTGCCTTTGTTACCCTATAGCTCCTAAACATTTTGCTTCTAGGCACTTAAATGGTCTATATAGGCAGAGATTGTGATAGATAATGTCACCCTTTGTGCATTTCAGATAAGCATCTCTCTAAACACAAATGTGATCAGCATGTCTCCTTGTCCTTTTGAGACTCAGTAGCAGCTTTGTCGAGTGGCTTGATAATTTTTGCGCAAAATTCAGTTGGACTTCTGAGGTCAGCAGCATGTAGAGGAGGATCTTCAGTGGAGGTAAGCTCTCCCGAGAGCATTGGCCATTGCCAGTGAGCAGGGGCTGTCCTGCTGGCTCCCCAGGGCTCACCACAGCCAGCTGGGGACCCCTTCCCTGCCCCTGCAGGGTTTGGGGAGCCACATCCCTGCTCCCCACGAGGCAGGTGGGGCTCACACCCCACCCCACCCCTGAGGCTCAGACAGGAACGTGATTTGTTGTACTCCTCAGTGTGGAGGAGGAGCTCATCCACTCTGGGTTTGTGTCAGATCCACTTTGCTACACTATTAGAAGAGGATAATTATTGAGCTATTTCATTGAATGGTTATTCCTCAGTTGTTGATTTTTGGGGGGGTTTTATTGATTTCAGGAGGCAGCTAATTGCCATATGGCAGCTTGATGTTAATGTTTTATGAAGATCAGGAAACAAAAGTTTATGAAACAAAAGCTTTTGTATAGTAACTGCAGAGTTTCAAGAACTGTTTTATACTTCCTGACAGTGCAGGTCTGGCTTAATGGTTTGTTTTTATTGCTTAAGAGTGTAAACCTTTCTTTAGCCGACGTGTGGAAATTATATCCTCATCCCGCATTACGCATTTCTCATTGCTCATTACTCATTGCTGCTTTCATTGCTGCCATCTGTAATCAGAGCTTTACTGTTTCAGCTGCATGCAAAATGCTCCTATCCTTTGCACAGTGAGATACTTTTCCTTAGCATTCACCCAGCCTTTCAAAAAAAAGAAAAAGGTGGAGGGGGGGTGGGTCAAAAGGAGAAAAAAAAGGGGCAGAAAAACCTACTCTGTCTATATTGTTTTTCTCTGTTTTGGGTGGAGTCTGTGTTAGATTCTGGTTGCTAGATGGTTTCTGTAGTAACAAGCAGAGTAAAATCCAAGCCTGAAAAGGCACTTTTAAAGGTGCCATATCTTGCCTGAAGTATTATTTATCTAATTATGGATATGGAATGTTTAGTTTCTCCTTTATATCAAGGCAAGCCCTTTTGGGAGGGCAGACTGCTGCTATGAGAACTCGATACGTGATCTTAAAACAGGAGAACCACAAATCTTGTTCCCAGTTGACTTAAGCTGCTGAAAATAATAACAAAAAAGCCAAAGGCATTAAATGCATTTTGAAAGATTGCTACAGGCACAGACCACTTTGTTTTTTAGTTACATAGGAAGGGAACAAGAAGCTGGGTTCAGAAGGACACTTGGATTGTACATGTCAGTGCAGTAAGGAGGGTGTTGGATACCAGCAACAGTGGTTTGTTTTGTTAGGCTACTGTGTACAAGGGAAAAATCCCAGCTCCTTCAGAATGTGACTTTGCTGTACTCCAATTTTTTTGTTTGTTTATTTCTCCAAAGAGGTTTTGCAGGTGTGTGAGAAAGCAGGCACACATATGGTTACTGCTTTTGCCTTGCTTAGGCACAAAAAGAATTCTAAAAGTATTTTAAGATTACTGCTTTCCTGTCTCTCCAGTACTAATCCTTCATTACCTGTATTCCTAAGAGCCTTGCCTGCAACAAACAGTAATGGCTTCCTAAGGTGGAGTTTCCTTTTTTTGGAATCCTGTCACCTGTCAGTGCCCTTCAGGATTTAGCAACCTTCTGTCCATGAGCCCTGTGAAATGGTCACTTAGAAAAGCAGCTACACTGGCTTTGTCTTGGTTCTGTGTCCTTTGCAGAGAGGACTTTGTCCCAGCCTTCAGCAG
>NW_005054341.1:1719462-1737838 GCF_000277835.1 Geospiza fortis | reverse complement strand
GAAGGGATGCCCCCACTGGGCGCAGCAGGGACACCCCAGAACAGCAGGGACTGGGGTGGAACTTGCCAGAAAGATGAGGGCCAGAGCTCCTTTCCCTCCATGTCTCCACAGTGCTGTGAAGACGCTCGGCTGGAAAACCTGCCTGGCCTTGTGTTGCCCACCCCAGAGGAGCAGAGGCTGAACTCTTGTGCCTCTCCAGGGCAGGGAATTTGCAGCAGCCTGGTTCTTGGCTCAGGAGAGGTGGCTTTGCTCTTCACAGCTGGTTCTTGCAGGGCCTTCTGCAAAATATGCTTGGCTGCCTCCACAGAAATTAGTCCAGAGCCACTGGGCAAGGGCTGCAGTGGAAGGGAGCAGATCAGTAGGGTCAGTCTGAAAAAAGACAGGGATTTCATTGGGGAGGTAGGGAAGTATTAAAAGCTTCGAAGGGGACTTCAGGTAGAGAGAGCAGAGCAGCAAATTGATAACGTTATGAAAGTTCAGGTTCCCACAACAGCTGGACTGAGGAAGATTTACAATTTAATGAGGCTGATAATCCCATTAGAGATTAAATTAAGAAGGTTTTTCTGGGAGATCACCAAGAAAATTATGGGTATTGTACTGTAGCTTGGCTCATAATGCCAGGGCTGACATGTACTTCTTGCACTGCAGGACACTGTTTCATTCAGTGTGTCTCATTAAAACAAAGCCTTCAACTCCAGCAGCGTTTCACTGCAAACAGAAGCAAATTATTATTATTATTTTTTATTGCTACTACTACTGCTATTATTACTATCATCATCATCATCTTCCTGGAAACAATATGCAGATTAAAAGATGGAAATATCAACCAGATCTGCAAATCAGCACAGCTCTACTGAGCTGGTTCTCAGACAATCCAGTTGTTTTTATGAGAGCAGCTCCTCAGGAGACAGGGTGACCACGTATAAAAAAGAATGTATTTAAGGTAACCATTGACATAACTGCTGTAGCTTGGAACTTGCACAAACCACTTTTTATGGCATCCTGCACACCCTAGTGATGGGAAAGTGTTGTATGCAATAATGACTCTGTAACCACAGACTTCAAAAGTGTAGAATGTCTGTGGCTGATGGAAATAGCTGTTTCCACATCAATAATCTACTCCCAGGCATATTGAAGCTTAATTGCAAGGCCAGTGGAGATGGGAGGAGGAAGGGAGAAGGGCTATCTGCCTGTGGCTGCCTCTGCTTTACAGCCACAAACAATGATTCAATTCATGATAAACTTGAATTTTGCATTTTTTCTCAGGATTTGTTGATAGCTTCATATAGGACTTTATAGACCAAGAGAGTTATTGATGCCTTAGGAGTTAGGAAGAGAGACAGGATTTGTATTATTTCTTACAAGCATCACTCTGGCTTGTTGTGTTAAATTATTCTATTTTAAGGGTGGTTCTAACACAACTTTTTCTCCTGGTAGTATTTTCTCTCTTCCTTTGAATGAAAAAGCCTTTTACTTAAAAGCAATCCCTCACTTTGAGTCCAGATTTTTTGTCATTTTCATGAAGAATCCTAATTTTCTGGTTGACATCATAATGGTAGAATGAAGGCACTTTTGATGTCACAATCTGTTGCTATTGGACCAAGTCCTAATGCACATGAAATAGTTTTTCCTAGCCCTGGCACTGTAAATGAAAGGTAGGTCTAATAGCTTTAAGTGAAAAACATGAGTGGTTTTGTTCTGCAAACCCAGGTATTATTGTTACTCTTTTATTCCTGTTGTTCAAATGACAAATATGCTGCCATTTACTGCTTTCAGTGTCCAGACTTACAGCAGGATTACTTTGAATCTTCCCTTGCTGGAATCTTATGAGGACACCATGGAGCCTGAGATTCTCAAAAAGAAAATTTCCCCACATTCTCTGGGGAGAGGCCTCAGAATGGCACCTTGAGACTCAAAGATCAGAAGGGAATGGAATTGAAATTCTCCTTTGCTTAACCACTAGTACTTTTAAAGTCCATCAACATTTTCAGTTGTTTAGGATTAGCAGCAACCCAAGTTCTCTAGCTGTTATTACTGAGGGGAGGATCAAAGACTAATTGATTCATATTTCCTGGTCTGGTGATTTTTTTTTTCCTTTTGTGTTATTTTTTGTTTTAGGAATAGTTAATGGTTAACTGCTTCTTGACGTGTTGGGCAAAGAAGTCTCCCAGGTTTGTAGATGAAAAGATTTTCATCTTTGAAAATATAACCCAAATGTACCCTAGAGGGCAGAGTCATTTAGAGAGAGCTCCTGCACACCTGCTGGGTTACTGGTGCGTGCCCACTGCCAGCTCCTTGCAGAGAGGGACCAAGCCTGGGAAAATGGTGCTGGGTGGAGCCTTCTGCCTTTTGTGAGCAGCAAAAATGGAGAAAATGGCCTGTGACTCTCCTATGTGCAGGTTCTGAGAAAAAAAAAACCCAATCAACAAAAATATGTTTTAAAAAAATGGAGTATTTTGCAGGGAGCCCCCTATAACCCAGAGGCCATGCTGCTGGCAGATGGGTGTTGCAGCTCAGGCCTGCTGGAGGGTCTGAGCCTGCTTTTGAGGGTTGCATTTAATTTTCAAATAGAAGCAGCTTGATTTTTGTTTCATAGCAAAGGAAATAATCACAGTGTCGCCCTTTCGAAGAGCTGTCTCTTCTCGAGCCCTGAGCCACTCAGGGGCTGCTGCTTGCTTTTCCATCTCAGTGGTGAGCATTGTTGTCAGGCCTTTCCCTGTGAGCCTGAGTGTCTGGAGAGAATCTGGGAAGGTCCTTGCAGCTCCTCTCAATGGGAGTATTTCCTTCAGGGTGTCGGGCTCCATTCTTCTCCTCTTTACCTCATTCATCTCAGGGGGAGGGGAGGGGAAAAAAAGAAGTTCAAGTACTGGGACTCTTTAAAGAATGTGCCTTTACCAAGCTTCGGCTTTTCTCTCTTCCTGGAACTCTCATTACATGATCCTGGTTTTCTGAGCCAATTGTTAGCCCAAGGCCAAATCCTTAACCTTGGGCTAGATAACAAAAGCACAGCTGAGGTGATCTTGACTCCTTTAAAAAGGCTGTCTGCTCTTTGATGCACTCAGAGTGAGACGCATAATTCATGTTCTCTCCTAAGGTTGTTCTTAGCATGGGGAATTAGCAACCTCCCTGCTAAAAAGACAGCATGGTAGGGATGTGTGTGTGTGTGTACTGTTTTATGTTGATCTGTTTTCCACTGCATTCCACATCCTGGAAGGCTGTTGGTGTGCCTAGGGAGAAGCCCAGACCAAATCCTACCTGGGAAGTTTTGCTTTGTGTCTGCATGTGTTCATAGCAAGGCCTGAGGACTCTGTGCCAACGACAGGAATCAGCATTTGGAAAATGCAGCTTTCTGGCTTGTAGCTCCTAATGCAATTGGAGTGGATGCTCAGGAGAAATCGGGATCAAGGTTTTTAATGGGTGTCAAAACTGGTTTGTGAAGTACAGCCCTCACCAAGGACCCCAGAGGCAAGAGTGTGGTGTCACTCTATGCAATGTCTGGCAGTGCTGCACAGAAGCTCTCCTTTACGGTGTGGAGCTCTCTCCACCAGGTTCTTTGTGAGTTTTTCCTTTGGGACAAGACTCCTCCACCATTATCCTGGTTTGCTGAAGTCTCTGTGCTGCTCTGGATGACTTTAGGGTTTATTTTGTGCTGTAGTCTGATGTCAAGAAAGAGCATCACTGGTGCTGTAGTGTTAAGTGAGCCAGGTCATGAAAAGTAGTGGAATTTAGAGGCAGGAATGGGGAAGGGCTTTTGTGGGTAAGGCTTTACAGGAAATGCTGCTAGTCAAATACAACATCAGGGAAAAGAGTGGTGTAGCAGTGGGGCCTCCAGACCAAAGACAGGAGAGACAGCAAACTACTCAGCTGTGGAGCTGGAAAAATCCATTGCTGTTCCTGTGTGCTAATTCTCAAATAGCTCTTCCTGCCTCCGAAGTCTTTTGTAATGATATGTACCTTAAAGAATTTGGAGATGCCTAAATGCACTGCTGTTTATCCTGTAGGGTAGAGATAGATAGCTCCATTATATGGCATAATGACAGGTTCCATCCCTCGGTAACCAGTTTGCATGAGGACCAGGTCTGGCCAGTATTAAATTGGAAAGCAAAGATGGCTTTGTGATTAAGGTGCTGGAGTGGGACGCTGGAAATCTGGGTTCAGGTTGTGGGTCAGCCATAAACTCCCTGTGTGACCTTGAGCAATATAATTATTCTGAGACTTCAAAGGTATCTAAACAATTTGGACACCCATTTTCCAGTCATTTTAATTAACTGGGATGCTTTGAAATGCTCAGCTTTAATCTCTCTGTGCCTAGGATTCTCATTTGGAAAGCCAGGATAATATTTCCCTGCTCCTGAGGAGGAAGTGTGCAGCAGGGACTGGGAAGTGTGCAGCTGCTCTGGAGCTTGCAGGCCTGGTGAGGGGGGAGCATGTTGAGGGGTTTAAATCCAGGTGTGGGTGCTTTGTGCAGGACAAACAGCCCATTCCACGTGGGCAGGAGCAGGGGCACAGTTACCAGTTGTACATTACCCTTGTTTTGGTCCATGGGGGATAAATACCACTGCAACCAAAATATTCACTGAGAGCAACAGCTCATTTCTTCAGGATTTCGTTCTGCTCCATAACAACATCTTGCTGTTTCTTTAGTATCCTGTTGTTCTTTAATGCTGAACATTAAACTTTTACAAGACAAAACGAGTAGTTATTAACATTTCCATTTCTGGCCCCCATAACAAGCCCTGCTCCCCCTTTACATCACCTTTGGTTCTGTCCCTTTGCCCACTGTTATGTGCTGTGTAATGAAAAGCCTGCAATGCACACAGGCACAGGGAAGGGTTAAAAGAGCCAAGGGAGTCTTTAATTCCTTCATTTTCTGAGTTTTGTGGGTTTAATACACAATCTTAACATTCCATTAGTAAGTGGTTGCATTTTTTTCTTTTTAACCAAAGAGATTAAAGGTTCCTTCAGATTTTGCATTTTTTCACTCCTCTTTAGTCGTGTCAGTTTGTGTGCTAGGCAGGCAGGAGGTGAAAATCTGTCTTCAGTGACCATTGGTGCTGCTCCCAGAGCCCAGTGCTGGGTGTCTGGGAGTCCATAGGGGCTGCTGATCCCTGAAGAATGGCTACCAGGGTAGGGAAATATTTCCAAGCCCCTGGATCTTGGGTTCCTCACTGACCATTACCCAGTGAGTAAAGGGCTTTGTAAACTGCTTACAAAACCCTGAGGTGTTCTGTGCTGTCTGACCACCTGATCCTGCTCATTAGGAAATGAATCAATATGTCAGTGGTAAATAGATGTTGAAATAAGGTTTCATATTTAAATGTGAAGGAAAGAGACAGCTGATGCTCTAAACAGCTTCCCCTGAATCAGCTGCATGGGTGACTTTGGTATGAATCAAATCAGAGTCCTTTTCACTCCTGTGTCCTTTGGCCCTTTATTACTGCTCTGTGGGCAAGAAAATCTGACTCCCACTTTGTGTTAGAGCTGTGCTAGGCTGGCAAGGGAGCAGCTTGTTACTTCTCATAACTAACCCTCCAATCTGCCTGGCAGGATATGGTTTTCCCCTTGAAATTTGGGGTTCAAAGCAACCATGAACCAGAGTTTAATGTGCTTGTGGGGTAGGCGAGTAACTATTTCTCAGTTGTATTCTGGATTCTGTGTTGTGAGCATCCTGGACATTGAATGGCAAATTTTACCCTAAAACTTCACTGAAAGAAGATAGTAAAAATTCTGGTTGTAATTGTCACTGAAAACTGATAACCAAGGGTTGTAAAGGATTTGGAGTGGTAACTGCTATTTGCAAAGATTTTCCTATTACTTGGATTTAGTTTTTTACTGAAAGTGAGCTGGTGAGAAATACTGTCAAATTATTACTTCACATATGTGCAAGCAAATATCATCTCTAAATATTTCGCAGAATAACAACTGCTTTGGGATTAGTCAACTAAACATTTTCAGGTAGCCTCACCTCTTAGAACATGGTTATTTATCTCTGTTTGGTAGGTGCACAGTTTAGAAACAAAAGTAAACAAAACAGGAAAATATTAGGGCTAGATATGTACCAAAAGGTAAAACTGCCTTTGTATTTTCCAGGGAAAAATAATGCAATGAATTGACTGAAAAAGAGAAAGAACTAAATATGGCAATGACTTTTCTTCTAGTGGCCTGATTCAGCAGAACTTTCATGTTCTTATTACCTATTTGGTACTCTTGGCCCATGAAAAACTTTTGGTCAGAACTTAATTTAGTACATTGTTACAAACTCTGATATCTGCCTGATTTTATCAAAGTTCATGAACCTTTTGAGCAGCGACCCCCCTCATGCCCCTAGGGTTCTGGAGAGGGATTTATGGTTTCATGTGCAAAACAGTGTGAAACTTGGCACTTTCACATGGCCTGAACTCCAGGAGCTCTAAGTGAGCTCAAACCAGCTCAAGAGGCAAAGTAAAGCTTTATTGAAACTCTCTGGAACTTGGACCAAATTCCATTTTAAAAAATCTGATTCTTAATGTCCTGTCATTGCCTTATCACTGACATGGTGGAAATCCATCCTGCGTGGCTGCTGTGAGATAAACTCAGGAGCACTTATCAGGTGCTCCAGTGAGGATGGTGCCAGTGGGGCCAGGATGGTGCCAGTGGGGCCAGGATGGTGCCAGTGGGGCCAGGATGGTGCCAGTGGGGCCAGGATGGTGCCAGTGGGGCCAGGATGGTGCCAGTGGGGCCAGGATGGTGCCAGTGGGGTGCTGAGGAGCCAGGCCAGGCCATCATTAGGGCTGTCTGACAGGGTGAGTGAGTCACAGTCAAATCACACTCCTTTACATCACCAGCCTTTTTCAGGGCCTGTGCAAACTGCATGCTCCAGCTCATGCTGAAGGCCAGGTTTGCCTCATACTTACTCTCCTTTGACTGAGGCTGGATGATTATGAGGGGGAATTCAGCTAAAGGTCACAAAACCTACTTGTTCCCTGATTTATAAACCACAGAGGTGCACCCAGTATCCAGGTTCATTAAAACACAGCATCAGCTCCCCAAAGTTATGCAGCTGCAGCTTGGCAGCTCCTGTCATTTGTAAAAGAATTGAAGTCCCTGGCAGTCATTGGAACTGACTGATGCTGGGGACTGAGCCCACAAGGTGCAGAAATATTTCTTCTTTTACTCATTTCCTGGCCTTGCCCTCTGGACTGTCTGGCTTTGGAGCTTTCATCACTCAGGTAGGTCATGTTATGCCTCTTCTTACCAGGTCCTGAAATGAGCCAGTGTTGCTCACCTGAACTGGCTGTCAATGAACACTTCTGTGTGGCATTGCTGGTATTTCTACACTGTTTAAAGTACTCCAGGGATCCTCCACTGGTGGATTTGTCAAAATGGACCTTGTTCAAAGGGGCTGTGATTGTTGCATTTACATGGTGTGGATTCCAGCTGTGATCCTCCAGCGTGCTCTGATGACAGGCACTTCAGCTATGAAGTCCCAATAGGAATATTGGCAAATATAGATATAACAGTCCCAATTGGAATATTAGGAATATTCTGCTGTTAACTCAAGACAAGGCTGGTTATCAAGAAGTGGGTTTGTTTTTCTGACCATAGGCTACACCCTTCCAGAACATGAAACTCCCCACACCTGCTGGAAGGGGCATGTGGTGGGGGTAAGGAATATGGGAGTTGTATGGAATACACGAGGGACAACATTTTGGTGCTGGTGCTGGGCACAGCTGACTGGTGGAAGCTGGACCTGCTGCTCCTGAATAAGGAAGAACTGTTTTGGGAATACTTGGCTGCAGTGTCATGAGATGGCTGGTTAAGAACCCGAAGGAAGTGAGAAGAGCAAGTAATATAATAATCACTCAGAATTTCAAGCATTGGACTTTGGCTTGTTCAAGGAACTGGTAAGCAGAATCTCCTGGGAGTCTGCCCTGGAGGGCGGAGAGACCCATAAAAGTTGCTTGATCTTCAAGGACAGCCTCCTCAAAGCAGCAGAACAGTCCATCCTGATGTTCAGGATGCTGAGCAGGTATAGCAGGAGGCCAGCGTGACTGAACGGGGAACTCCTGACTGATTTCAAATGCAAAAAGGAGCAGTATGGAGGCGAAAGCAGAGACAAGCAACCAAAGGGGAGCACAGAAATATTGCCTGGGCATGTAGGAACAGACTTAGGAAAGCTGAGGCTCAGCTGGAGCTGGAACTGATGAGGCTTTTGGAGTGTAAGCAGGTTATTTCTACATGCAACACAAGGGAGACCAAGGAAGATGTGGGCCCTCTGCTGAATGAGGCAGCTGATGAAAATCATGGGAAAAGGCTCAAATGTTCAATGTTTTGTCCTGGTTTTCATGAGCAAGACCTCCTTTCCGTTCTCTACGCATAGTGGCAGAGCTTGAGGGAGGAGATGGTACACACATTGAGGAATTAAAGATCTCATAGGTAAATGAGGCACTACAAGCTCGTGGGGTCAGTCAGGATGATCAGAGGCTGCTGAGGGGCTGAGACTGTTCAACATCTTCTTTGGTGGGCCCTGATGAGACACAGAGCATCCTTAGGGAGTCTGCAAGGGACACCAGGGCAGGACAAGTGGTTGGTGAGCTGGCCAGGGGAACCATCAAAGGAGTGAGCTGGGAAATGGATGCCAGGTTCTCCACCTGGCACAGAAATGCCTTATGCAGGTGTGGGGATAACATCTCTGCACCTGGGGAGCTGGGAGTCCTGCTGGACCCCACATCAAGTGTGTCATTGACTTGGCTCCTGCAGCAACAAAAGCCAGTTCTTGCTGGATTGCCTGGCCTGGCCATTTCCCTCTGCTCTAGCTCATTAGGATGCCCCTGGGGCACTGCATCCACTTTGGGAAGCACAGACAAGCTGGGGAGATCTCAGGGAGCTGTGCTGGGCCAGCAGCTGGGCTGGTGACAGCAGGGAGAGCCCTGACTGATTTAGCACTCTGCCATGACCCAAGGGCTGGAGAGGAGATGGAGCCAGGCTCTGCTCAGGTGTACACAGCAGGAGGAGAGGAGGCCGCTGCCATGGACTAGAGCAAAGAGAAATCTGACTGAATAGAAGGACAGAATCCTTCACAGCACTAATATTTTAGCACTTGAACCATGAGAAATTGTGAAATTTCCACTTTGGAAAGTGGAAAATTTGGAATTTTCACTTCCTGAACTTGGCCAGCAAAGGTCCTGAGCAACCTGATGGAACCTGACGTTGGACTGGCTCTGTGAGCAGGAGGTTGAAGGAGAAGAGCTTCAGAGGCTCATTAGTATTTCTGGTTTTCTGACAGAGAGAAAAGCACTGGGCAAGAGCAGTAGATGAAGCAATGAGAATATGGTGAGTTCTTGTTTCTGTGTACACCACTTCACTTTTGCTTTGTGCTCTATCTAACAAGCAGAGAAAAAGATTGTTTTGTTCTTTTTTTTTCTTCTCCCCAAAATCATCAAAAAGGTGTAGGCAGATGTGCTGAAGTATGCAGATCTGGGTGTCACATACTTGTTGAAATTGCTGTCTAACATCAATGAAATAATGTAAGTTATAACTGATCATTTATTTTGGGGAGGTGTTTTTTATCATCAATAGCAGTTTTGAATGAATCCTAGCAACAGGTTAAAAAGGACCTCAGTGTGTATGACCTGAACTTTCACAACAAAAATAATTCAGTGCAAAATAGGAAATAATTTCAGTAGAAAAATAAAGTATTTAATGTTTTTTTCCTTACAAAATTATTGTAGCATGGGCAGGAAGATAATACAAGGGCATCTCTGACCAGTTAAAATATTTTAGAAAGCAAACTACTTGGCAGCCACTGGCACCTGCTGAAAACACAAGCCCATGCTGGAATATCAGGCTTCTGCTGAAATATGTACTGAGTGTATTTTTGTGTTTTAAATATGACTTCCCATGCTGGTATTTGCAGGTGCATTGTACTAAAGCGAACACAATCATTTTGTTAATTGCAGTTCAAGCTCATTAGGGAACTATAAAGGCAGAAGAATGAATGTAACCGTGCATTAAATGGTAAATGATTTTGGGGTGGGAAGCAGTCAGGTGTGCTGCCCCAGGCTATGATTTTCCCCAAATTAACATACATAGCAAAGAAAGAAAGAATGAGGGGGGTGGGAAGAAAGAAAGGCCACGGGTCACCAAAGCAACCCTCCCAACCTCGAGTGGTGCTGCAGGGAAGTGTCAGCTGCACAAGTGCTCCGTCTGCCTGGGACTGGCTCGCACCAGCACGGGTTTGGTACTGCCTTTTGCTTCATCCCAACCAAAATTGGTGGAATCCAAACCACCTCAGCATTGTGAATGTGAAACTGAGCTCTGGAAGGTCACAGCACAGCCTGTGAGACCTCTGGCATGGGCAGTGTTCATGGCTTCTGCTGCAAGCCCATCTTGAAGCAGTGTGTGCTTGAGCAAACAGCCAAACATTTCCCTCAGAGTTTGTGGAAGGTTTGCAAACTCGAAAATGTGTTTATTGCAAAGCTTGGTTGCTTCCCTCTCCCTGCTGGACTCTTGAGCCAGCAGGGATCCGTGGAATTCCAGATGCTTGGACAAGCACGTTTTGCTGCCTCAGAATAATAATCACAGAGTGAAATGAAAACCTTGGCCAGCACTTGAGATCTGAGCAGCAACCCTGAGTGTCTCAGGGGTTGGGTCTCTACATGGATACAGCTCCAAGAGTTGTTCCTTTGGCTGGCCCTCATTTGGATTCTCTGGAAAAGCAGGCTCATTTCTGTTGCCCCTTGTTTTCTGCTTTACCTTTGCTTGGAGTGGAAATAGTTGTTTTGAGCAAGGAGAAGGGTGCTGGGAGAACTGAATGCAGAACTGAGTGAGAATTTTCCCCTGTAATGATTTCTACTCATGCTGATAGGGGTTGTTTTACTCAATAACCCCCTGTAACCGCCCCTTTTTTTTCTTTGGTCTTGTCCATTTCCCAAAACCATTTCCATTTTATGCTACTCTAGTGCTCTGTTTAAGCAGTCTCCAAAGGCAGAAGTTTTGTGACTTTCAGAATATATCTGTAATAGTTGAATGGCAATTGAGGTGCAAATGACCTGAAGTTTTTTCTTAAAGCTTTCAGAGAAAAAGCTGTTTTCTGTCTAGTCCTAAAAAATTCCTTTGATGGAAAAAAGAGAGTGAGAAGTACCATGATTTATTAATGCTTCTGTCTGGTAAAACAATGTACTCCTTAGCCAGTATTTAATCATATTGAGTTCAATTTCTTTGTTCTTTAGTTGTTTCCCAAAGAGAAAACAGACTTCTGTGGACAGTCTTCGCTCCAAGCTTAAACATAGCAATGAAAAGCAATTAGTCCAAATTAGCAAAAGTGTGTATAATAGTCACTAATTTTATAATTATTCACAAAAATAATTGCACTCTAAAGCCCCAAAAGTGTACATAATAGGCAGGAGGATTAGTATTTTTTTTTTCTCCTCCCTCTCATGTAGCTGGTGCTGTGTAGGGTCAGGGGAGAGCTTCTGGAATGGACTTAGTTGAATCTTTTCCAGCAAATGCTCTGTTCTTTGAAGTCCCAGCTTTGGCAGCTGCAGCCAGCTTGACTGTCCAACATGAGACCAGTAAAACCAGATTTTGCTGGTAGACCCAGTCTCTGTGGTGGCTTCCTTTTGAAGAACCAAATATGGACAGTTCATTTGCTTTTGGAGGCACCTCATATGTAAGGAGATAGATATTTGTTCCTAACAGCTTGAACACAGAGCTGTCTTCTCTTGTCTGCTGGGTCTATTCCCAATTATTTCACTTGCAGCTTTTCTTAGCACATTTCTTATTTGCCTATTATATGTAGTAGGTCGGCAAAGACAATGTAGGCAACTTTGTGAGTCTAAAATGAAAGTTCTCAGCTTGAGGTAGACAGATGAACTGCTCAGCCCGGTGAGGGAAAAGTAAGAATAAAAAACCTTCTTGCCTGACAACTGATCAAAAGTCATAATATTAAAAAAGCAATGATGCCCATGGCTAGACTGGTACAAAAGTCACCTTTATTAGTGGCATATATAGTAGAAATATTTTCTAACTATTCTAGAAAGGAATTTCAGCCATAGTGGGGTTTTCTGTTATTATGATAGGTGGATCTGAATTCTAAAACTTCCCAGGCATTTGCTGTAAATCAGGGCAAACTCTTCCCAATGTAGGAGTTTCAGTGGCAGAACTTCTGTGTGTGTGTGTGTGTGGCATGTGGCTGAAGTGGGACTGACACCAGCTTTTTGGGAAAAGGAAAAAAGAAGTTTTTCTTGCCTTGAAACGGTGAGATATCCCCAGTTTGAGCAGCTCTAGCACCACCGTGCTGCTGAGATTTGGCGACAGAGTGACTCTCACTTTGCTTTGCTGCCGAACTCGGCCACTTAATGAACATTTCAAAGCTCTCCCCTTGCCCGTGCTCGGCTGGTGTTTGAGGGCAGCCCTGGAAACCCTGGGCTCTGCGGGGCCGCCTGGGGCTTCTCCCTGCTCTGGGGCTCTGCTGTGCCACAGCCCCCGGCCAGGATGGGTCTGGCCCTCGGGGAGATGGAGGGAGGAATTTCTGTGTGATTGCAGCTGGGTTTCCAGGAGGGAGTAACCTCGGGAACGCCTGCACGGCTGGGCAGGATCTCTGCTCACGGCCCCTCCAGGCATAGATACGTAGGGAATAGAGCTTGAGACTTCTGCGTTTTGGGGAGGTGATACAGAAAAGCTTGGATTCAGCATGTTTCCTTCCAGAATCCTGATGTGGAGCTGGCATTTTTCCCTTCCAAAGGCCCCAGATAGAGCTCCTCAGCTCCCTCTTGGCTGCACAGCAAAAGGCACTGTGCTGTCCTTCACACAGGTCAGGTCCTACGTTTGCTTCTACTACTGGAGTCTCTTCAGCAACTCCAAGGGTCACAGCTCTCATGGAATTTGCTTCCAGCTGTTCAGTGGATTTTTTGTAGTTTTATTTTGATTTTTTTTTTAAGTCAAAGATATCACACACGTGTGCAAACTGTATTTAAAAACGTTTAGGATATACCAAAATTATCTTGCAACTTTAATTCTCTTCCCATCTCTACTCCCGTTTTCTGTGCTGTGATACAGCCTTTAATTAGACCACTACAATTACAGACCTGCTTGGGAATGAATCAGGGTTGTGTGGTAAAAGACACCATTGTCCAAGGATCTCTACCCCATTTCTGGCAGGAGTGGAAAGATGAATGGTGAGTGAGGTGGGGGTTTGTGGAAAGAGGGAAAAATATTTAAGGCTGTTCAGATGTTCACTAGGGAATTAGCACTTTCAGTGCTTCTGCCAGAGTGATTCCAGGCAAGTTGCTTAAACCAAACTCTTCATGGGTGGTCACTAATTTAAATGTTCCTCGTATTCTGGATATCTGACTTGAGACTTGGGCTATGGATCTGAAGGCCTAGGCAGTTGCAGGAGAAGTTCGGGAGAACTGCAGTGTAGAAAATACCATTGTAGAGTTCTGAAAAATGCAAAATCTTTGGCATGCCTGATTGCACTGTCCCCATAGCCATGGATGCTTCAGCTCCCTTTTTCCTTCCTTGCTTCCCAGCCTGCGAAATTGGGGAAGGCTCATCCTTTCTCGATTCTGGAAACAGCAAAGATAAATTCCTATCTGTGCCATGTGCAGAGGGCCGTGGCACACCAAGGCACTGCTGCTCTGCCTCTGGGTTGAGCCCTGGGTGCCCGAGGGGGTCTAGGAGCACACGGGGTGCTCCGGGCTCAGCACACCAGGACCAAACAGCTTTGGGGGTCAGAGCAGCCGCTTTCTCTCCCCTGCCGGGAAAACGGGACTGGGCTGTGCCATCATGCACATGCATGAGGAGGGGAAAATGGCTTCGTTTACCGTCACTCTGCCTTTTTCTCACTTTCGAGTGCTTGGCTTTGCAGGAACATTAAGTCGTCTTTATCTGTCTGAGTAGCAAACATCTCCATACACCCCCCAGCAAAAAAATACTTTCCTAATGGTCCTTTGAGGGAGAACGCTGCCTTACTGGCTTGTTATTAGGAAGAAAACTTGGAGGCACAAATGTTGATCTTCTGCTGCACAGCAGTTTATGGCTGGATAAAAGGTTTCTGAAAATAGGTTTGATTTAAATAAAACAAACTCTCTCCACTTGAATTTTTCATGTGTGAGGGCTTCAGAGAGCTCTTCTGTAGACGTCACTGCAGCGCATGCCATTGCGTGCCAAATGAGAAGTTTCAGGCTCTTTGAAATTAGGCATCTGTTATCTCTTGCCTGGGGTTTACTTAAGGAAAACAAGAATTCAAAACATGAATGCGAGCAATCTTTACAAAAATACTCATGTTTACAGTTTGACCTTTACTTTCTAGTGTTTAACCAAGGGCTAAGGATTTGGACTTATGCTTTGGCTTGTAAATGTTTATCATCTAATAGGGATGGCACCAGAGTTCTTGCAAACATAAGAGTTCCTTGGAAGAATGTTTCTGAAACAAGTTCCACAGTAAGAGGAAGAAA
This sequence comes from Geospiza fortis, assembly GCF_000277835.1. NCBI lineage: Eukaryota > Metazoa > Chordata > Aves > Passeriformes > Thraupidae > Geospiza > Geospiza fortis. The sequence continues at coordinate 1,723,400 of NW_005054341.1, read as the reverse complement.
GGGAAATGATTGGGATTTTCTGGGCAGGTGTCCTTGCCATGCCAGCAACCTCCTGTTCTGGGGTGGCAGCACAGTTCCCCACTCCCTGGCCCCGTGCTGCTCCTGTCCCCAGGTAAAATCCAGAGCCCTGGGAGAGGCCCCAAAAGCCATCCTGCCAAGCTGGTGGCAGTGCTGGGCAGGGCAAGAGCTGCAGTGCTGTGAGCCAAGGGACAAGTTCATCCCACAGTGTGAGCCTTCTGAAAGCTGTCTAGCAATAGTGGGGCTGTTCCTGCAGCTGCGCAGGAAAACCTGCTGGGGTTTGTCCTGGTTTTCTACAGAATTATGTAGGAGGCTGTAACAGGTGGAATTTCTGATCAATGTTTTTAAGAAACTGAAAGAAGGAAAGGGGTCGGGGTCAGATCTGGTGCAGGAAGGGCCACAAGGAGCTATCATGTAGCTCCAAGTTGTCACTGTTTCTCCCTTACCACACAGTATCCTGCTTTTCCAGGTTCCTGAGCCCCTGAAGTTGTTGCCATTCTCTGTAGGGGGTGCTGGGCTGCCCCTTAGCTAGAAGGTGGTACTTTTCACCGTGCCTTTTCCACAGGTGCAGGAAGTCAGTAGGAATTCAGGTCAGGAAAGTTGGCTCAAGGAGCCATTCCTGTGTCTCTTTCTCTGCTGTTGTAAACATGCAGGGATGATGTTTGGATTCCTCTGCTGTTAGTGAGGACAGCTCTGGCTCAGTCTTTCATGGTTTTCTTTTATCAATTCTGTTTATTGATGAGATTATTGCTTGATTTCTATCCCTTCTTGTACCATTTTTTCACTTGGCTGGAGAACAAACTCCTCTTCCCTCTGTCTTTGCATGTACTATTCCTTCCCCCCCAAATTTGGCAAGTGAATCAAATATGAAGCAGGTTGACAAGCTTCCTGCCAGTGTCTCCAGCATTAGATGTCACTCATTAACCCAACCTTGAGGAAATGTAGAAGTCCAATAAAACCTATTCAAGATCTTGTTTTGGAAGGCGTGCAGGAATAGGGAGCAGGAGGTCCTTTACCATGTCATACCTTCCCTTTCTCTCCAGGAACAGGGCTGCTAAGTTTTGTTTCCTGCCTGCCTTTGAAGAAGTTTTTTAGTCTATTAAGTAGTGCAGATACTCTGATGTTGATGGTTTTGCAGGCCTCGTGGTAAGGAAGACAGTCCCACCTCTGCCCTGTCCTCCTCCTTGTGTAACCTTGCCCTGCAGGGTAAGAGCAATGTGTGTGAAACACAAGTTTTGAATCCACAGGGCGTCTTTTACCTGTAGAATAGACAGAGATGCAAACACAATTTGTGGGGTTGCACATTTGTCCAATTTCCTGATAGAGGCAAAGTTGCTCATTAGCTCATATGAACTGGAGAGCAGCAGAAAGAAATCCTCAAAGTTATCACATTAGACTCTAATCTCACTTACAAGAGATGAGAGACTCCAGTGGCTTTGGGAAGGCTATTCCTAATGGCTAATGGGTCACTTAGAGCAGGATGTAGCCCACCTTGGTTTATTAGGATTTAATCCTGGTTCATTATTACCAGATAATAGGAATGCTAATTTGGTGTGAGCGCTGGAGGAGACCTATGGATGTGCCAGCTGGAATCATCTGGCCACAGGAAAAGCAGAGATTCTCAGATTTAAGGCAGGCTTGCAGGCTGTTAGACTGGACATACATGTTTATTTAAATTATTTACTGTTAGTTAGCAAAGAACATTTTTCCCCCTCAGTTTGGAACAATTTGTCTCCCAGATTGGGTAGCCAGAATTTGGATTCAGATTTTGCTGAGAGAAATGCTTGACATGATCCACCTTGCTCTGTGTCTGCTCTTTCGGGGTGCTTCAGCTATTTTCCCTCTGCTTTCAACACTGTGGTTTCTAAATACTCTTCCTTTCAATGGCCAGTGGCAGATGAATTCCTTTTTCTCTCCTATGATGGAGCAAAGGGAAAGTGCAGCCACTGGAACACCCGTGTTTCCATCAAAGTTATGTATCCTCTGTTAGGACAGCTTCCAAGTCCAAAGAGAATTTATGTGGAACAGTTGAATTTAGTAGCTCAGCGCCTGAATAGTGCCATTATATTTTTTTCATGCAACTTTCCAGTACTTCTTTCCACTTTACCCACTTTTCCAGCCAGGCCATTGTGCAGTGTTATCTCTGAAACCACTGTCAGATAACACTGGACAATCAGTGGTACAGAGCAGACATTGGGTGGTTAATTATCCACTTCTCTATCAGTATAGCTGTGACAAGGGAGCTTGTCCTAATGGGGTGACTGCTAGGAAGCTGGCTGCTTTCCTCGATCTGCAAATGCTGGTTTGATGTTGCCAGCTGCATGTTTGGTTCAGATTTTGGTATGTGCACACTGATTTCACTGCTGCTCTCATGTGCCTTGTGTGTGTCTCTCAGGTTTGTAGGGATTGCCTGGTGACCTGGATGGCAGCATCTCACCATGCAGTAGTAAAACAAAAAGAAATAAAAGGAAGGAGAAAATCCTCCTTAGCCCACTAAAACACCTGAAACACACACACAAACCCCCCATCTCCATTAGAACATTTGGGTTGATTGCCAGCAAACATTTCCTCTCAGCTTTCTAAGCTGTGTGCTGGGCAAAGCAAACATCCTCAGGACAGAGCGCAGGCCCTGCCAGCCAAGGTCAGGGCTCTGTGACTGGTGCCAAGCTGCGGGTTGAAAATCCCACCTGTGACAGGAACAACATAGGACTTTACTGAAATGTGGTTTTTCTGGGCTTTTATCATACATGCATTGTATGGGCATCTCTGCAGTGAGAGAGGATCAGGTCCCTTAAAGGAGGGTCCTGCCCTGTGTTTTTTGTCCTTCTGTGACCTCTCCTTAGGTTTTGGGTGAAAGACAACGTCTGTGGTACCTATTTCCAGAAGTGATTGGGGAACAATCTTCACCAAGCACACTTTTATCCCCAAGCTTTCAGTTTTCAACCTGAGCTTTATTAAACCCAATTATAAGCAATTTTAAGTGTCACCACCAACACAAACAAAATCGCATTTAAACCCTAGGATCTGTTGTTAAGTTTCAAAGCTTTTTTAAGCCTAACATCACTTGGGTCACCTGGCCCCTATATCCACCATGCCTTTTTTTTTTTTCCCCATTTCTGGTTTGTTGTTGAACTGTCCTCGTTTTGTGTCAGGGCTGTAGGAGTGTGAAGCCCCTTGGCAGGTGAGTGCTGCTCTGCCGGGGTGCCAGACTGTGCCTGGCAGCAGGGTGATGCTGTCAGGGTGCAGAGCCTGCGCTGTCTCAGCACCGTTGCTGTTGCTGGGGATTGGAAAAGCTGCTTGCTCTGGGAGCAGATGGCCACCTCTCCACCCATCCTCTCAGGTATGGGGAGGCAGCCAAAACCCAGCTTAAAAGAGCAAAGCGTAACCTGTTCAAAGGAGAACAGAAAGGAGCATTTTTTCAAACAGCTTAATGAAGCACTTGTTAAGGACTGTCAGGGACAGATTTCCATTCTACACAGGATATTCATTAGGAAAGTAAACACCCTCCAGCACCATTTGTAGGAACAAAGCAGCTTGCATTTTCTAACGAGGTGTTAATTTAATGAAGGAGGGTACTAGCAGAGGAGCAGGAGGCAGCTACGAGCGACAGGCGCCTTTTCCTGGGAGGAGGGGGCGGCTGTGTCGTCCTGCTCTGCGGGGCAGTGGAGGAAGGTGAGAGCCGGGCTGTGCCCTCACGGGCAGGGCCGAGCTGTGCCCATACGGGCAGGGCCGAGCTGTGCCCATACGGGCGGGGCCGAGCTCCCCTCACGGGCGGGGCTGAGCTGCCCCTCACGGGCAGGGCTGAGCTGTGCCCTCACGGGCGGGGCTGAGCTGTGCCCTCACGGGCAGGGCCAAGCTGTGCCCATACGGGCAGGGCCGAGCTCCCCTCACGGGCAGGGTCGAGCTGTGCCCTCACGGGC
>NW_005054341.1:1704881-1719371 GCF_000277835.1 Geospiza fortis | reverse complement strand
CACGGGCAGGGCCGAGCTGCCCCTCACGGGCGGGGCTGAGCTGTGCCCTCACGGGCGGGGCTGAGCTCCCCTCACGGGCGGGGCTGAGCTCCCCTCACGGGCAGGACCGAGCTGCCCCTCATGGCCAGGGCCAGCCCTGCGTTAGGAGCTGGGCACGTCTGGAGCTCCCCAGAGCCGCGAGTCTCAGCTGAGCGACACAGTCCCCTCAAGGTGATGGCTTCAAGGTAACCTTGTGGGCACTTTTTTCTCGGGCACAGCAATCCCAAAGATTGATGGGATGTATCTGGAGGGATAGCTTCCCCTTTGCTGCCCCTGGGCAGGAACCCAGAAAGCCATTTGAGTGGTGGCCATGCTTCTGCTCTGGGCCCTGCTCCAGGGCCTGAAGCCTTGAGACTTCCCAAGTCTGCTCTTAGGGTCCCTGATGCTTATTGTGACCCCAGGGCACGGTAAAGTAGCAAGTCCTCAGGTGTCAAAAGACCTAGATATTTGTTTCACAAGGAAAAAAATCCTGTGGAAGGGTTTCACATTTTCTCCCCTAAAATGAAATGAAAAAAATGTAATTAATTTCCTGTCTGTGGGCAATTGCCCTTCTGAAGCTGATCCCACACACAGACACTCGTGAAATGTCACAGCTTCTTGCAAAACAGAAGCATGGTAGATCAGCCACCTCTGCTCTGGTTAAGATACCCATGGATTTGTGACTCACCGGCCAGACAGAGCTGGTGCAGAGCTATGGTGTGTTCAGCTGTGGGTCATCCTGAGCGAGGCACAGCTGCGGGTCACTCACACAAAGGGGTGGAGTGTCCCAGCTGGCTTTTCTGGAGAGGTGAGAAGCACCCGGAACCTTTGCCCTGCTGCACTGGGGATGGAGGTAAGGTGTGTGCTCCCAGCATGAGCCAGGTGTCACCGAGGGAGGGCTGGCAGGTGGGGGCGAGTTTTTCTGCATCTCATGCCAGGACTTTAGCCTCAAGGTTATCCCTTATTTTCATACATGTGTGTAATTCCCACCAGGGAATTTCTACCAGAGCATCCAACCAGCAGAGTCACTCCCTGTGGGGACAGGGCCAAAGCAACCTGCCCTCCCAGCTCTGGGAGAATGGGAATGCCTGTGGAGCTTGACTGAGCTGAGGTTTAGGAGTTGGAGGGAGAGCACACGACATGAGGCCAAATCTCATTTAAGGTCCTGTCCTGGTGTTTGAGCAGAGCACTCAGCATGCGGGAGAGGAGAGCAGAAATCAGGCCACAGGAGCAATTCTGGCCGTGACCCCATACAGTCATTGGGAGCACTGGCACAAATGAGGTCATTTCTCATGTTTATATTTCTGCATGCACTGTACAATCCCTGTTCCTCCTCCTCGTGTCACTGAGATGTGAGGGGAATTTCCTGCGCACGCACGGCATTGTTGTTGCAGGGTTTTGTGAGCACAAACCACTTCAAGCGGCCAGGAGGAACAATGCTCTGTTCTGGCAGTAAAAACACAAAGTTGGGAAAACTCCCACTCCCTCAAATCATTTTCCTTCTGGCTTCTTGATGAATATTTTATTTGAAGATTAGGAGAAGCGGCCGCATTTAGCAGGGGCTGACTCGCTCCGGCTCTCTCAGGATGCTGAGGCTGCTCCCAGCTCTGTAAATCAGCCTGGCTGAGCTGGGGAGGGGCTTGGGGATAGCCCACGTGGAGCCCTCCTTTCCCAATGCATTGTAGGTTTTCTGTCAGACCTGAAAACAAAAAGCACGTTGGGAGGGGGAGTGGGTGCCTTGCAGTCTCTCAGCTTTAGGTGGGATTCACTGGCCACAGTAGGACAAGTTGGAAATAAGTGTCTGCTTAGGCTTTGGGATGCTGTGAAATAGGAATGTGGGCATTTCTTTGCCTTCTGAATAAAAAGTGCTGGTGTGAAGGGTGGTGGGACATGTCCAGTCACAGGGTCCTTGTCAGTGGGCCAGGTTTGGAGTGATGCAAAATGGTTCAATATTCCACCAGAGTCCAATTAAAAGCAGATGTGCAAATGAAGATCATCTCCTGCCCACCCCTTCATCCTCTGCCTCTGCTCTGAGTGGTGGCTTAGGGCAGCAGAGCTTTCCTGAGATTGGCCAACAAAGCCATTCCATTCTCCCAAGCCCCAGGCTAGAGGGGAGCTGTTGAAATGCAGGGCTGAGGCTTGGGGAGAGAGAGCCATCCCTGAGAGCAGCCCTGAGGCTGCTGCAATGGGCACAGCTCCCCTTGCCCTCCACTCCCTCGCAGCACATCCAGAGCCCAGCTTTGCTGCTGTCCCGCCTGAGCAGGGCAGCTGCCACCAGTGAGGGGACAGGCATGGGGCAGTGCCACAGTGCAGCAGCCAGACCTGAGAGAAATGGTGGTGCCCCAGACACTGCAGTAACACCTCTCTTCCAAAATTACACTAGGAAGAGGCTTCAGAGTGCAAAAAAACAACAGAGAAAGGAAAAAAAGCCTGAACAAAAAGCCAAGCCTCATGTAAACCCCAGGGCTGGAGGAATAAAATTGCCAGAAAACATTTATATTGGGCTCCTTGATATCAACACAGATGAAATGGATCCCCATACTTCCCTCCAAACCACAGGCTCTAAAGTGGATTCCAAATCCCATCCCCACTTTAATTTAAGGGCCTCCCAATTAGGCCGTTGGATGCCTTTCAAAGCTCTGTATAAATGGGAGATGATGCATCCAGCAGCAGAGCTTGTCTCCTCTGGGGGCAGCCACGGCCGGAGCGCGCTGCCCGGGCTGCCCCGGGCTCTGCCAGGGAAATCCGGGCCCGAACGCGGTGTCCTTGTGGCCCAAGGAGGGCAGCCCCACCCCTGCCTCAGGACAGGTTCCTGCTCCGGCCATTTGGTGTTAGAAATGTCTCCGTGCTGCTGCCGGGGCTGGGGGAGTGAAGTGTTCTCCAGTGCGCTGACTGAAGTGGGAAAATCTCAGGAGAGGGAAAAGAAAAATCCTCTTAGGTTGATTTGAAATGTTTTTGCTGTTCTTCCTCTTTCCTCATCCCCCAAACCAGCAATCAAAAAAAAAAAAAAAAAAAAAAAAAAAAAAAAAAAAAAAAAAAAAAAAAAAAAAAAAAAAAAAAAAAAAAAGAAACCCAAAAAAACTCATTAGAGAACATGGCACAAATTCAAAGTTTTGGTCATGCTGTATTTTTCACAGTTGATTTTAAAGACGTGTTGTTGTTGTTGTTGCCCAGAACATGATCCTTCTGTATTTTCATAAGAAATAATACAGTCCTAGGTGGTGGAAACTTTCAGTGGGAGAAGGAAGAACCAGAGTTTTTTCATTCCTGTGTGAACCCCGAATGTTTCCTCCCCTCTCCCATCTGCCCCTGCTCCAGGGGCTGCTCCCTCTCCTGGAGCTTGTGGGTGAGGGCTGTCCCCAGGACCAAGCTGTCCCATGAGGGGACACAGGGACATGTCCCTGTGGAGAGCAGGGGAGGAGAGCTGTGGGCACAGCCACCTTCCTGCAAGTGCTGGACAGGGAGCAGGGAATGACTCCTTGTTCCAGGGTCCCACAGGATGGCTGCAAAGGCCTCCCTAAGGTGGCAGGTGATGCTGGGTGGCAGCCATGGTCCTGCATTTCTCCTGTTGCTCCCCAGTCCTGTCATTTCCCACCTGCAGTCTCCATCCTGTGCAGCTGCTGGATGTCAGATCTGAACAGACTCTGGGTCCTGTCCCAGTCTGCTTGGAGATCAGGAGCTGCCACTCAGAGTACCTTGGATTTCCAAAGAAATGAACCAAACCAGGCAGAGATAGATAATTTTATTAAGCTGCACATTGATGGAAGTGTGACTGTTGTCCTAACTTTAAATATCTGCCACCAGGCTGCTGAGCCCAAACTCAGTCTTACTGGGCCAGCTCATTGCACTGGCACTAAGTGGCTTCAATTAGTGGATTAATTTAATAATCAATGATTAAATGAGCAAAGGGTAGGGAAGTTATTTACTTGGGCTTTTCCACTTCCTGAGGAGCTGGAGCTGCAGGGAGTCCTGAGCCTCGGTCTGTCACTCAGCAGATTCCTCACTTTTTGGACTGGCCGATGGGTGCCAAATACAGGATTTGATTTTTTTTTCCATCTCTTTAAAGTCATTTTTCATGGTCAAATGCCCAATTTGGCATAGTTCAAATTAGGACAGGCTTTGTTTCTGGCAGAGGAGTGGAGCACTTGCAGGATGGCTAATTTGCTGCTGCCACTAATGCCAACTACTTCAAACTACTGAGCCTTGAGTGAGGCATGTAGGACCCGACTGAACTTTAAGCTTTTTTTTTTCTTATGCACAGGAATGTCCCATTTTTATCAGTCTTCCCTTGAAACATGAGATTTCTTCTTTTAAAAAACCAACAGGCAGGGAAAAAAATAATTGCAAAACCCAAAGGATAAATTTGTGTCTCTTTTAATGTAAAAACCACGATGTCACCATTAAACTGTCAAATTATCCTCTGTTTAATTTCTATATAAAATTTAAAACTTTCTGCAGACAGCCAATAAACCTGAAGGTGATAGGACTTGTTTCTGCTTCCATTGAAGTTGGTGGCAAACCTCCCATTTATTTTGGTGTGTAGGATCAAACCCCCAACACATAAATAATCCAGCACTGAAGCTGCTTTATGATTCTTCTGTCCATGTCTCTCCCTTCCTCTCTGAAAACTTCTGAGGCTGCGCCCAACATTGATCTCATGCACAGGCTGGGAGCATCTTTATTTCTTTCTTTCCTTTTTCTCCCCCCTTCTCTTCTTTGTGGGTTTTGATCTCTCCCTTTGAAATGGAAGCAGATTCCCTGCAGGGTGCTCTGTGATCATTTGCTGGGTGTAGTCGCATGCTTTCACTTCTTGCTGTAGGTGAAATGGCTCATGTGCAAGGATATTAACTCTCTGCTAGGCAGAGTTATGTGCTGCATTCCTTCTGTTTTCTTGGATGCTTCACAGAGGAGGCTGCTTCCCCCCAGCCCCATAAAGCCTCAGTGTGTGCCTGGAGTCCTGCAGAGCTGTGGGAGTGCAAGAGGTGTGAGAGGACATGTTTTAGGGAAAGCCAGGCCTTGGACAGACCCATGTGTACAGTTAGCCTGGGAAAGCTGGGCTAAGTAGATGTCACCTCTCGCTGTAAATTCATTCCCAATCTGATGCTTGTTGTCATTTCTGATCTGCTGTAGGAGAAAATGTCATTTCCCCTTGGTTTCACTGCAACGAAGCAGTTGGAGTGGGAAGTTGAGGAGGGAAATTACAGTGATGGAATAAGTGTTGGGAGAAAAAAAAGTCTGTTTTAACAGGAGAGCTCTGGTTAGGCCCAGCCCAGAGAAGTATGTAAGAATGTGCTTGTGATTTGCTTCCAACTAAATTTTTAAGCCTACACTTAACTATAAGCATGAGTATCTCATTGCTGAAGGTTAAGCATGTGCTGAAATACTCATCTGGAGGTAAGCCCTGGCTGGCAGGGCTGGAAGAAACAGAGATCACATAATCAACCTCCGTAGCAAGAGCCTAATCCTACCCAGTCAGCTATTCTGGGGGAGTTTCCAGGAAGGCAGAGAGGTTGCAGGAGGTGGATCTGCATCTCTGATCTTACAAATTTCCTGGCAGGTGCAAAAGCGACTGCTCTGAACAATACCAGAGGTGTTTGCAGGATTGGCCTAAGGCTTTGTCTGCAGTAGCAGATGAGGTTAGCAGGCTATTTAAAACAAACAGCCCCACCTCTCTCCAAAAATTTCAGGAAGATTTCAGCCCCTGTGGTTGTGGTGTGATTTTAAAAAAGATTTAAGCTCTGAAACTGTTCCTATAGCTCTAGAAAAAAATCAGTCTTTTTGCATCAATCAGTTTTGTAAACTCATATCCTGAAGTCACATCTGTATTACAGAGTCAGGCTGGGCACCTCTTCTTACACCCTTGTGTCTTGGATTTTCTTATTATTTAAAAAAGCACACCCAGGTGATGCTAAGCATTTCTTTAAATGATGTTTACTTATTAAGTGGGAATTTTAACAGGAAATTTTCCAAATAATTGCGCTTCAAGAATGTGTATGTGTAATGGGGTAAACTATGCTCTTTACTCCTGAAAAAATATATGTGCACACACATGCACAAAATAACAAGGAAGAAAGGGAAAGGAAAGGCATTTGCTTAGGGATATGGAATGCAAAACTGGTTTTATTTTGCACCCTTGGAGAACGTTACAACATCAATGAGTGTGGTGCCATCTCTTACCCTCTGTGAAATACAGGATGGTGTTTATAGCAAGCAGAGAGAGGGGCAAACACAAAAGGAGAGAGCACAGGTCCAGGGTGGGTGCACTGCTGCAGGGGCTGAGGTGGCCACGCTCTGCTGGGGACACAGGGAGCTGCTTTGGGCACTCCAGGCTCCATCCAAACTGGGCTGAAGGTCCTGTTTTCATTGCTTCTGGCAAAGGCACTGTTGATGAAGCCCCTGGATTTCTTCTATCTAGTGGAGACGTGAGGGAGGTGATTGAAGTGTTTCCAGGTGTTGCTGGCTCCAGAGAACACTCAGGAGGGTTTCTGGTGTGCTGGTGGTTTGTGCTCTGCACTCGGGGTCTGTCCTGCAGCACCACAGCCCTGGGACAGCTGGGACAGCCTGGCCACCCCTCAGGGACAGCAGGATCACTGCCATCACCAGAGGCTTTGCTGCCTGGTGGCTCTAGGAACGCAGTCACTGCTTCAGCCTCTGGTTTAGCTGGACTGCCCTGCAGAAAAGGTCTGGTTCCCAAACCCCAGCGACGTGTTTGGAGGCCAGGCTGGGTTTGTCCCAGGATGAACCAATCAGGTGGAATAACACGGACGATCATCACATGCCGTGGACACACTGCTGAGGCACTGGTGGTGGGTGTCTCCTGGACAGGCTTCCAGCAGAGACCTTGCCCTTGGATTTTCATGGAGCTGATGATCCACAGAAAAAGGTAACAACGTGCTGGAAACAATAGAAGTTATCTGCAAGTATGTTCAGGAAGGCCTGGGGCTTTCAGATGCAAATACAGAAATATATTTAACATCTTGACTTTTCTATTCTTTTGTCATAATACAAAGTGGAAAGACAATGTTTAGTAAATGTTTACATCTTACAAAGGGGAGTTTTGCAAATTGCATTGTAGCTCTTTGGGAGGAACCAGGAAAGAGGGCAGGATGTTAACAACATAAAAAAGAATGGCAATAAAACCCACCCCTAATATTAATTGTCTAAGAGGAAATGCATCTATCTCTCATCAGGACATTGCAGACTCTGCTTTGCATTGCTGGAAGCCTGAGAACACTAATAGTTTTTTGGCATGGAGAAGCAAGTTCTTGCATACTTGAAACATAAGTCATTTACAGTTGTTTTGATGGATGCTTGAAGCAGCATGGAGAACCCCCAGGTCCCTTCGGCTCACGAGCAGCAGAGCTCAGATGTAGATCTGGCTCAGCTCCCTGCCGTGGGAACTGGAGGGGACTGCTCTGATTAAACACCTCCATTCTGTTTTGGTCCTGAGGTTGGCTGTGTTATGCAATGAAAATCTCCCCACAGTTTTCCCTGTGAATCAGTAACACACCTGAAAGGATTCTGGAAGGATTGTTTGCAGCAGCAGGATGGCACGGAGCCACCACAGCCATTCTGCAGCCAGGTGCCAAGGGCTCACACTCCCGGAGGGTCTGCGCCCCGGGCGGGGCAGAGGCTGACCCAGAGCTGGCAGGTTACATCAACAGGGATGCCTGAATGCTGCAAGGCTGGCTTGGGAGGGAGGAAGAGCCCAGGGAGCTGTAGCTCATCCTCCTCCTCCTGGAAGGAGTGGCTGAGGGTCACCAAGCACTGAGGCCAGTGCAGCAATGCCACAGGACACGGGTGATGGGGGAAAGCAAGGGCTGACCTGTAAGAATGGGCCCCCAGACTGTGTGTGTGTATTTGTGCACTGGTCTGGGTATGGAGAGAGGTGGAACAGGTTTGTGGCTGCAGTGAAATCCTTCATCGCTGGCCAAGGCCAGACAGGGTGTAAAACCTCAGCTGTTGATGTTGTTTACTCAGATGTGAGTCTTTGCCCCATGTTTCAGTTCCTCCCACACTGCTGTCCAAAAATGAGCTGGAAGATGAAGATTAGCACCATCACACAAACTCCTGTGGAAAGTGACTTGTGCCCAGCCCTCAGCTCATTTCTCATGGTGCCCAGAATGCAAAAGCCTGAAGAAAAGTTGTCCCCGTGGGCAGTTTCTCCAAGTGCTGAAAACTGTTGTATTTACATTGAATTATATTAATTCCATTCTAAATCAAGTCCTATGAAGCTGCAGTGAATGACATTTGGTTTGTTGGCAGGAAAAGGAGTGGGCTTATGAAATGTGACTGTCAAGGATTCCTGCATGTAACTCAGGTGTGGCTTTGTATAGGAAGGATGCAAAGATTTCTGCATGAAGACCGGAAATCCACTTGTGGAGATACTGAGGAGCTGATGCCAAACACTTAAGGGCCAAATTCTTTCTTTCACACAGGCTATGTAAATGCCTGTGCACCTCCCTCCTTCCAGGTGAACCAGAGACCTGCTCATCTGCTGCTGTTATTTTCACAGCATATTCACTCCTGTTCTACGTGTACCATCCCTAGGAAACTGGGCAGAAGCACATTCCAGTAGTTTAATAACATCTATTTTTTCTTTAGCCCAGTGTTCCTGCATCTCTTTCTATTCCTTCCTTTCCTTTGCCTCCCCTCCCTTCCCTTTCACCTCCGAGCACCACTCTCCCTATCGGCTCATGGCTGCCCGACTCTGCCGTTCCTGGGGCTGCACATCCCTCCTGACAGCCGGCAGGGGAACTGCGGGAGCCTCTTCCTGCTCCACCCTCGCAGGAGGTTTAGGAGCCCTGCAGGGAGCTGCCGACTCTCTGCTGGCTGACTTGTAAGGGCAGGAGAACTGTTCCAGACTCCACCTGGTACTGAGGAGGGTGCAGGGTCTGCTTGACCAAGAGGCTTTGCAGAAGATAGTTCTGGAGGGAAGGAAACCTCAGAGCAGTCAGGGCTGTGCAGGGGGCTTGGGCTGAAAGCCCTGGACCCTGTCAGTAATTAACATAATTGATAAAAGAAACAAAAATAAAATTCTAATTGTCCAGGGTGAATATTGGCTGAGATGCTCATAATCATATAAAACCTCCTCTAGGACTTTCTGTGAACACAAGTGAGCTCAGAGAGGTTTTTACAGTGAGAATCTCCCATAGCAATGCTATGTCCTAACAAAGTGGGAATGATCTGCAGCATCTTTAGCTTTTTACACCCAGGAGCTTTTGTTTTCTTAAGGATTCTTTTCACAGATACTGACCACGACTGGTCTTAGGCTTGCTCATGTTAGGCTGTGTTAATGCAGCAGCTGGGATAAATAAAAGAAACAGGCCATTTAGGATATCTGACTTCCAACTTGATTAGTACTGGGAATTTTTAATTTATTTTTATCACATCAGGACAAAATTTGCACAATCTCTCAAACTGGCTTAAAGGCTTAAAGTAGCATTTTTAAAAGTAATTGTATGTTTAGGCTTTGGCCTCCCTCTCATTTTCTGTGGGAGAATATCAAGTCAAATGTTCAGAAGCATCACAGTTCTTCAGCCAAACTCCTCGTGGGTACTTGGTAGGTTTCCCTTCCCTGTTTCTAATTTGGTTTATACCCCAAAGCCAACTGGTTTTTGCTTTTCGTTCTGTGGGTGGGAAAGCTTGTGAGAAGGTATTAACAGCTATGCATCCCAGGTGAGCAATTTCTTCTCTGAACTTTCCTGGATGCGTGGAGGAAATTCTTCTCCAAATCAACAGCATGTTTTCAGGCCTTTGTTGTTGTTGTTGTTGTTGTTTTGTCAGGCAGATCTGCATCAGGAAACCTGAGCACCTGGAGAAGGTTCAAGTGCAGACTGAGCTTCAGGTCTGAGCTTGGACTCGACAGATATTAATAACAACTGCAAATCTTTCATCAGCAGAGCTCTCCCGTGTTCGTAATGCCTGAAATATTGTTTATTGCTCGGGTCTGCTCTTCTGGCTGTTCCTCTCTGTGGCACACGGACAGGATAAGTGATTCCTGCCACTTCAGCAGCTTCACCTTTGCTTTGTCTCTGGTTCCCAGCTGGGGTTGGTGCCCTGGATGCTGCAGCCACCAGCCTGGGTCGGCCCTGCCTGTCAGGTGTGGCCTGCAAAGCCCTCCCTTAGTGGGGAGCATCAGCTGGGAGCTGCTCCTGCCAGCAACAGGCTCTGAGGCACAAAATGAGATGGACACGGATGGGCTGCAGGGTCCTGGGGGAAGCCACGCTCTGCTGAGGGCTCCTGACCTCCTCCAAGCCACCCCACTTTCCTGGCCATAATAACTGCTGCTCACAGGCCCTTGCTGTGATCCCACCTCTTCCCACTTGATCCAAGAGGGAGAGCTACACTGCAAAGCTCTTCTGTCTCCTTCTTTGCTGTTGACTGTGTTTTGGAAAAGGTTTTTGTTTCTCCTGCAGCTGTTAGAGGGGAGCCAGTCCCTGGGCTCTGAGCCTCCCTTCTCACTCCTTCCCTTAGCAGGAGTGACAGCCACCTCCTCTGTCCTTTCCAGACACAGAGGACAGCTGAGTCTCTGTGTGACGTCGGAGGAAAGGCTGACTGTCAAAAAGAGAGGCAAAAAGTGTGAGGATATGATTTTCTCTTGGGGTGGAAAGGTACTGAGGAATCTCCTGTGCCAAAGTTTACCCAAGCCTCATTTTCCTAAACCAGCTGGTTTCTGTCACCCTCAGAAGCCCCCCAGAGATGTCCCCTGAGAGTTTATTGGGCTTCACTGGCCACAGGTTTGGGGCAGTGTAGTAATTCCCTGAGCAATTCCCTAGCTGGAGGGAAATGTGTGCTCCAAATGTAGCAGGGACCACATAAAATAGATCATTGTTCTTTAATCAAATTGTACTTTGTGCTAATGCCAGTTTCTTCCTCCAAGAAAAGATTGGTGATCAAAACTTTAACTACATTTCCAAATTAAATTTGTTAAAATGCTGCCTCCAGTGTGTGTGGGGAAAGCCCACACCAACATTCATTTTAAAGTTCAATTCAGTGCTGAGGGTTTAGGTCTAATAATGAATTTAGCAAGGTACTAGTTAGGCTTTGATGCTAATTATTTTAAGTATCATAGGTTCTGATGCACAAGACAATAATCACAGGTCGTTATTACTAACACTATTCGGTTAAGTTAAAAATTAGCTTTTAGGCTTAGAGCCTCATGTACTAATGCACTCTGAAATGAAACACCTGTGTGATGCCTAACAGACAACTGAGGGAAATTAGGCTCCTTAATTAAATGAGCTGCAACCATGTCTGTTGTTACACTGATGAAAAATGGTATGTGCACCTTTAGACAGAGATTTTCCATTGCTGAAATGGGACACTGGTTGGGAAAAAATGATCACAGGTTTTGCAGAAGAGCTGTGACTTTGCTTCGAGGTATTTGCGTCAGTGCCCCACATGCTCCCAGGAATAAGTTGAACCAAAAGTAATTTTGTTGGCTGGACTCCTCAGCATGTAGGGGCTCTGTGTCTCGGGGAAAACACACACCCAAATCCAGTTTTCTGACTTAGCTTTGATGGCAGGAGATGGTATAGCAGATTCTTTTCTGACACTTTCCTGTTGGGGTGCCTCTGCCACATGCAGCAGCAGCCTGGATAAAGCAGTTCCAGCAGGATTAAAAGCCCAAGTGGCTTTTACCTCTGACAGGGCTGTGGCAGCTGGGATGGATCCTCTCACCTCTGGCGCCTGGGCTCTCCCGTTTCCTCTGCCAGCTCAGGGCAGGTGATGGCCCTGCTCGTGTTTCTCCAGAGTGCCCAAGACCTGGAGACAGCATAGGAAGGTGGCTCCAAGAGGCACTTCCCTCTGGCTTTGTGCTCCACTGGTGCCTTGCCATCTACAATTCCTCTCCAGGTGCACTGAAAGGTACTCATTTTAATAATGTTTTAAATGGGAAGGTTATTTCCATATGGACTATTCTACTTCCTTTAGTTTAGGTTATCTGTGGTACAGAAACTTGTTTCATTGGGAAGGGCCCAATATTTGCATTTCAATGGGACCCTCTAGGTATAAAATCCATTGAAAAGTATCTGCAGGCGTGTTTGTGTGGGATTTTGGTCCCTTTGCATCTTGCAAGGAATTGACAGATATTTAATTCAGAGAGGGAAGGAAGTGGGATAATGTCCTTATCTCCAAGTGTAAAGTTTCTTTACAAGGAACTATGGAAAGCATAGATAATTCAATTTGCCCAAGAGCATAGCCCAAAATAGGGCACAGATTCCAGCCTCTAATCCTTCCCTGCAGCCATAGGATCATCTTCCTCCTCTTGATCCTACAGAAAACCCAGGAGCTGCCTGCTGTGCTGTGCAGGAAGGCAGGACAGGGCACTGCACCACGGGGATGGATTAGGATTATGAGGGGCAGCACCTGGAGTGTGGGGGGCCAGGGAAAAGCAAACGCAGCAGTCACCAAACCAGTCTGGCTGCCACAGCCCAGGGAACAGCTCCTCCCAGCCAGCACCAGCCCACGGGGAGTTCAGCACAGAGCAGGACAGGCCAGCAGGGCTCCAATTCACCTCTTGCCCTTCATGCTGGGTTTGGGTTTTCCTGCCTCTTCTTGCTGGGGTTGGGGGTTTTCCCTTTTTTTCATACACATCAGCGCCTCCTGCCAGACAAAACTGAGCCTGGTTCTGCAGCATGTGTTTTGGTACATGTCCATTACATCCATTTTACTCCTTCACCTGTCCAAAATAGGGCAGGGGTTGGCTTTTTTTTGGAATGAGACTAAGAAAAATACATGAAAATGGAATCTCTTCCTTCAAAAATTGTGTCCAACTAAAAAGCTATCTGCATCACCAGTGGCACTCAAATTTACAAAACCAGTCTGGATTGTTCTGATAAACCTCTCAAAGAGAACCAGGACAAGAAAAGGGGGACTATTCCATTGAAATTGTTACAGGGAAATGCACAGGAACACCTAGAGAATATGGAACCTCAGGAGCTAAAGACTCCCTGCTGCATTTTGTGTCTTGAAATATTGGCAGATCCCAGTTTATTGAATTCTGAAAAGAAAAACAATGAGTGGATGACTCAGTTGAGTCTCAAAGCACTTCAATGTGCTGACCATGCCACCTCTTTTTGGTTTTCTTTCTCTGGAGACAGAGGGAGGGAGATGGAGGAAGAGTTGGGCAACTTGGCGCTGGGAAATGGCTCTTGCACTCTCATTCCACTGCTTTTTTTTTTTTTTTTTTTTTGCTGCTGGGTGATCAGTTGGTTGCCAGCGGTGTATCTGGCTACAAACAGAATTCACTGCATCACCCAGGAATTTTGGGTGGTGGGGAGTTCTGCCCATGGGGCTGTGGATTAAGTGTGTTGGTGCTGGAGGATAGGGTGTTCCTGTGAAGAGAGAGCCCTCGACTTAGGAATGTGCTCCTCACAAAGGTATGCCAAAGCCCTGGGGCTCCCTGCATGCAGGGTGTGATGTAAGATACCGCTCTTTGTTGAGAGCTTTTCTCCTGACATCCTTGCAAGCCAGGCAGATGTGTGGATATCTCCCAGCAGTTACTCCTGGAAGGAAACATTACTGGATATCCTAAGGGGTAAACAGTGCTCAGAGCTGAGTTCAGAAGTGTTGTTTCTGTTCTCTGCAACTCTGAATGCGCTGCTAACTATTTTTAGGGTGAAGCACTCATGTCTTACAAGCAGTGGCCAGTTTCCAGTATGGATCCCAGACCTGCAGAGGTGTCCTCTCTGAAATCCAGAGGCATGAGGAATCTGCCAAGGCAGAGTTTCACTGCAGACCCAAAGCTCAGATCACACTGGATGAAGGAGCTGCCACAGGGAGATGGGAATGGATGCTTGGAAGAGCACGAGGCAAGCAGTGGGGCTGGTGCTGGGCTCCATGCACAGCCCTGCTGCAAAGGCCAGCTCCTGGCCCTTCAGCTCCTCATAGCCAGAAGAGATGGAAGCATCCCGAGGATGGCAAGCAGCTGTGACCTGCCAGGACAAGGTGAGCACACTCTACGCCTCCCTGTGCTCCACTCACCTTTCCTGGTGTCCCTTGCCTCTGCACAGGAATCCTCTGTTACTTGGCAATCAGGCACGGAGGTGCTTTCTTCTGTAGCTTCTTTGAGCTATGAACTCCCTGTCTGTGATGAGGAAGATACCAAAGCCACCAGCCAAAGTTGTGCACAATCCATGATTCCCTGCCCTCCCTCCTTTGGCTCATTTGCATTGCAGGACAACTACTGCTTATCCATCTGTGAATTGTATTTTCCATCCTGCAGTTTTCATCCAAGCTTAGGATGAAAGCAGCTGCTGTTGAGTGCATAATAATAAGGATCTTCAAATATTTATTCCTAGACTTTTAAAGAATCTTTCTCATCATTTAGGCTGAAATTTTTACCCTGAATTAGTCTAGTTTCTGACAGGTTGTTTGAAGGGATAAAGTCTTTAGTCCTAGATGGAATTGAGGGAGGAAAAGAGAAAGGATACAAACAGACAGAAGCAGATGGATTCTCCCTTTCTTACC
>NW_005054341.1:1659483-1704862 GCF_000277835.1 Geospiza fortis | reverse complement strand
AATCCAGGGTCTGAGCAATGACTGTGCTTGGCTGAGATCAGTTGCTTGTCCTTGGGTATCCACCTCTTTCAGGCCAATGGCCTGTTTTGAGGGAAGAGGAGCTCCTTGCAGCCTCCAAAATTCACAGCACAACTCATGTTGAATGCTCAGAAATGCTCCTAGCTGGAGTTTCCTAGCTAATGCTATTTATATCAACTTTTCCCTTCTGCTTTAACTGAGACAGGATCAAAGCATTGGGAGCAGAGAGCTGTCATTACATAGGCTAGGAATTCTGTATTCCTGTCTCAGATTTCAATTCAATTTGGGGATTGTGTGCAATTCCTCTGAGGCCAAGTGTGTTTGGATGTCAAATCCAGAAAACAATTTCCCTGTTTCATGTGATGTGGGTGTGTCACAATCCCTTTGGCCTTGCCCCTCTGTTGCCTGACCAGGCTGTGCTCCACCTCAGCTGCACTTCCACTGGACTTGAGCTCAGCCTCAGTTCCTGTAAGGAACACAAAGTCCAGCCAATGCTTCTGCCTTTCAGGTTCCACCAAGAGCACTTCCAGTAGCTCTGCTAGCAAATATTAAAACCTACTTACTGCCAATAAAGCACTGAGGATCTGTGCTTCAAGGGCACCTTTGATGTGATGATCTCAAAGCAAGTCAATTCAAGGTTATCCCATGCTATGGATGGAAACACTGAATGCATGCAGAAATAAATCCTAACTTCACTGTGCCCTAATGGATGGTGCTCTATCCTGAGGGCCCAGAGCCTGGCAGTGATGGAGGTGTGAGAGATCCAAACTAAAAGTGGTGTTATGGCATCTTTAGCAAACCTTCTTTGTTGCTCTGGTGAGTCTGACTCAAACACTTCACTTTAGAGTTCCCATATAGAAAAGAGACCCCAAGCAAACTTTTCCTGAAATTTGTCCCAGAACAAAGTCAGCTCCCCTTGCAGGCTGTGAGCAGCAGGCTCCATGTGCAGTGCTGCAAACCTGACATAAATCAGAAGGTGTTTGCAGCACTCAGCTGGAATTGGGGTAAAGAAAAGGGCTGTACTCACTTTATTTTGGCAGGATCTCATGGCTTACCAGGCCATGTACAGCCCCTGGACACAGGACCCTCTGCAGGAAGCTGTGGCTGCTCCCACCAGCAGGCAGAGGTGGAAATCCAGCCTGGAGGCACCCCAGTGCTGGAGGGCTTGGCCCACAGGTCTCTGGGAGAAGAGAGGCTACAGACAGCTTTGGTTATGGGGTCTGCAGTGGGTTTTGGCTGGGGGGCACTTCAGCCATTTCTGATTAGGCTGAGTGCTCTCGTCCTGTCCCGTGTCCCTGAGTGGTTGCATGCACAGGGACAGATGGCTGGAGAAGCGTGAGAGGCAGGGCTGTGAACATATAAGGTCAGCACCCAATTTTTGGTGCATTACCTGTAAACTCTGCAGGATTATGCAAGAAAAGCCTTCCCTCCCATGTCATGCTTTGTTCTGAGCACTGGTGGCAGTGGGACCTACACCTTGGGAGCATATTTGGAAGTATTTAAATGCACAGTTGTGACAGAGGAAGGGGAAATGGCTTCTCTCCAACCACCCCAGGTGAGGAATATTTTCTGCAAATTGCCATAAGGTGTGATGCTTCTTTAAGGCTCACACCTCTCTGAACATGTGTCTCTTTCTCAGGGATGGATTTCCCTCCATGTTGACAGAGTTTCTTGCAGTGCATGATGGAAAATGTAGGCAGTTCAATGGGAACAGTCCCTAAAGCTGAGCAGATTGTGCCACTTGTCCAGTTGGGCAAACATCTGCATGTGACCAGAGATTTCTGTGTTAATCTCACCCTCTTGCAGTTCTGGGTTATCCTTCCATGTGAATCATAGTTTGTATCTATACAAAGAGAAGCTTTAAACTGCCTCAAGTGAGGTATTTTTCCAGTGCTTTAGCACTAATTAATCATTAAATTGCCAAGATCAAAGGATGGGGAGCTACAATGCTGGTATGTTCTTATGATCACATTGTGGCCAGTTCCTCATAAATCCTGGTATTTTGTGAGTTTCAAATCAAATCTCCCATGGAGAATGATTTGGCAACAAGATGGTGGGCTGCTTTTCTTTGCACCTTTCAGAAGTGAGGGGAGCTTTGGCTCCATGAGGAATGCAGGGTCAGCCCCACAACAAAAAGACCAACCATTATTTTGGATATCTTGGCACCCAAACAAACCAGTGATTTAGGTATGGATATTAAAACCCAATCTTATGGAGAGTCCCTGTCCTGAAGATCTGGTAGCTCAGTCAGAGAAGCAGAGAAATGGTGGGAGCCTGGAGCCTATCCCAGGGGTAACTTAAGGCAGTTGAGGGTGTAAACCTCACTGTGAGCCAGCAAGATTTACTATTGAAGTGCTTAAGTTACTTCTGAAAGTGAAGCTTTTAAAATAATGCTGCTGCTTTTGAAAGAAACGTAGCCTAAGGCCGTGACTTCAGCGAAGCATGAAGCTCAGTGCTCAGTGGCTGTGGCTGCTGCTGCTCACCGGGACACCAGCCCTGGCACCTGGGCATGCTCCAACTGCAGGCAGAGGCGTGGGCACGGCGGGGGCTGTGCCTTGGCTTGCTCTGATCCCTGCACCCTGCCAGGGCCGGCACGGGGTCCTGCCTCCTGCAGCAGCCACAGGGCTCACTTTCCCTCTTTGGTGGGGTTAACTGGTGTGAAATCTGCAGCACCCAAATGCTTGGGATCTGGGGAAAACTGGCTCTCGTGCCCATGGCTTGTTACAGATTGAGAGAGGAGCACAGGGAGTGCAAACAGATCCTGCTGCTGGTGCCCAGCTGTGCATGGGAGCACCCGAGTCCTGCTGCTCTGGAGGAGAGGCAGGGGCTGGTTTTGCTTCTGTGGGGATTGAGCAGACCAAAGGGCTTGGTGTTTTGTGAGACTGGGGAGCAGCAAACCAGAAGTGAGGCTGGGATTGAAGGAGGGGCAGGGCAAGACAAGCACAAGCCAGCAGCACAAGTAACAAAGCATCTGTAATATTAACGGCCAGTAATGGCTGTCCTAGAAGCAGACGATGCAATGGAGCAATAGCATTTCTGAAATGTCTTTTTTTTTCCATAATATGGGATGCTTGCAAAGGCCACTATTCCTCCTCTAAAAGAAAAAGAATTCCTTTTTGCTCCCTTTCATTCTTTCTCTTGTGGGACGCCTGGGACTTGACAGCATGGGCTCTTGTCCAACATTTGTTCTGACCTAGATTTTAATCTCTGCTTTTTTCCCCTTACCTTCTGCTTAGCTGGCTACTACCTCTAGAAGACACATATATAATCTATAAAACATTTGTGTTTCCCAATAGTTTTAATTTCTGTTTTCAGGAGATACTCAAGACTGCAACAAAATATTTTAAATTGCAGTGACCATAAATGTTTTGGGTTGCCAGGGCCACCTTAATAAGTATAATTGTCAAGGGATGTGCAGAGCTTTATTTTATAACCCACTGGCTGTGACAGATCAAAAGCCAAGACAAAAGGAGAGAACAAACTTACACCCTGGGAACACTGGCACCTGTCAGTGATGCAGGGCAGGTTCCTGGAAGAGCAAAGGTGCTGCTGCGCAAAGCCAGACATGGAGGGTCCTGATAACCTGTGCAGTTTATTGAAAAAAATTTTGGTAGGAAGAGTGTTTGGTGGGATGCTGGAAACACTGCTTTTCAGAGGGAAAGGAAGAGCAGGCCATGCCCTGCTGAGGGAGAGCTGAGCTTTCCCAAGGCATGGAGCTCTGCCCTGCTGGCTCACCTGGCCCTTCTGCAGCCGGGCAGGCCCACGGGAACAGGTGCTGGGGAGGATTTCCCAGCGTGTGCCATGCTCATGGCAGCCCTGGTCACACACAGAGCAGCCCCAGCACCCGGGGGTTTGTCCCTCTGCCTCCCCTCCAAAGCCACGTGTGTGCACACCCTGCATTCTGTGGTGACTCCTTGCAGAGAAGGAGGTGATGGGTGCAGCCCCACCGCCCCTCTCCTTTAGGTGTGCACCACCCAGCGCAATTCATCCGCTAATCCTGGTTGACGAGCCAGAAAGAATGTTTCAAGAATGTTTCATCCCTCGGTAATTTTGTTAACCTCTCCTGGCAACAAAAAAAAGCGCAGGTAATGAAGTTGTTTGGAGGGTTTGGGAAGGGTTGGGAGGCAGACACAGGACTTCTCCACATGGCTCCTCACTTCATCTGGGACATGGAAAAAAACCCAAACAACCTTGTGGGATACTAATTCAGTCCTTGGTTTCTTTCTTGTATCAATTCCGCTAACTGTGCCTTAAATTTGGGCCAGATGCACGATGGTTTTGTGATGTGGTACTGTGGGGAAGTCTGGGCTGGATCTAACAGAGGCTCTGCTAACAGGGCTGCTCCTTCAGGGAGCTTGGGATGTTCCAGCTATTCCCAGTGGAATGCCTTCAGCCGGAATGAAAGGTTGGGGGTGCCAGGTGGGCAAGGTGACTGGGGCTCTGTCAGTGTGGTGAGGGGAGCAGAACACTTTGTGACACACTGGCTTTTGCAGGCCTTCCCTTGTTTGGGCACAAACCAGCAGGTTTTGTTCAGGTCATTCCTGAGTCAGCTGTGTGCTGCTGCAGGACCATCCATCCATTGCCAGGGCACACGTGCTCCTTGCCCAAATGGACAAAACAGGCCAGGGAGGATCCCACCCAGCCCGGGGCTCATCCCCCCAGCAGGGCTCAGAAGCAGCACAGCTCACCAGTCCAGGCCAGCGCTCAGCACCATCTCACAATCAAAACCTCATCACGAGACCATCCTGCTCCTTTCTGATCATGTCACATCCCAAAAGCTTTGTGGAGGATCAACCAAATCTCCTGTGTTTTCATTTGCTAAGCTCAGTCAAGTGATACAAAGCCCAGAGTGCTTTTTCTGCCAATCTGAATTTGCAGTGATTAAATTGCATTCTTGTGAGGGTTAATTTTCATGGACAGATATGAATAATTATCTGTTAATATGCTTAAGAATCATAAGGAATATTTGGTAGTTTTTACAGCTACTTAGCTAACTGAAATTGGCATAATTCTTTTGAATTTAGGCTCTGTAATTCAGTGTTGTCTCTTTTTTTGTTCTCCCCTAATAATCTGATCCCTGTCTTCAGATCTTTTCTCCTCTTTATCCATTTTTTTCTTAGCTCAAATTGTTTTGTCATCACCTGTTCTTAAATCTGCCAGATGATACAGAGATTGAGAATGTTGAGATGACTGAAAACAAGGGCCCTGTGCATGTATTTGTAGGTATAATTTTAAAACAAAACTGAAAAATACCCCCCTAAGGCAGCGAGCTCCTCACAGTATAAAATTCCTACCCTTGTTGCTACTGTGCAGGAATTTGGGGCTGTGAGTGAGCAAAGCCACCTCAACACCAGCCTGTTGCACTACATGTGCTTCATGTAATAAATAAATACATCTTTATTTATTATATATTTAAAAGACAAGTTATTGGGGTTTGCACAGGACTAAATGACTGAATTCTACAGCTAGTGCAATGCAGGGTAGCAAATTGAGATGCAACAGTTTATGTACTGTGGACAAACCATTCCAGTGGAACACACAGTTTGCCCATTTTTCCTGTGCTTTTGATAAATGCAAATAACTTGGAAAGTTCTCGATACAAGACAGAACCGCAGCAATTTCACTAAATTTACTAAAAATTAAAGGAAATATCCTCAAAGTCAAATATCCTCAAAGAGTAGCATAAACCCAGTAATTTGTGACTCAGGACTGAATTACATTCCAAGTGAGATACAAGATCTCTTTATTAGACAAATCTATTTCTGCCTAGGATTCATCCAGGAAAGAAGTTCTTCTACAGGAGAAACAGTTTAAAATACATTTTCCCCCTATTTTTATCTGTCTTGAGGCCCTGTTACCTGAGCAGCCATGGTGCTGATGAACTCAAATTTCTGTGCTCACAGGGGCATCGGCCATTGCTGTGTTCATGTGCCTGAGGTGGTACCAGGTGAGACCTTTACCCACAGCTCATTTCTTCTCCCCAATTGCTTGGTCCTTGAATCCCTCAAGGAGGCCACCAGTAACTGGTCCCTGAGAGGCTGACACCCACACTTCCCTTTGGGATGTGATGATTCCAGCAGGGTCTCACTGAAGCCCTGCCCACAGAGACTTCTGTGCTGTGGCAGATGGGAGATGCTTCCCAGCTGCTTCCCAAAGCCTGGCTCAGGAAGATGTGGAGAGGCTGTATTATCATTGCCCTGGCCACTGCAGGTGCAAGGAATTCAGTAACAATATTTGTTCTGGAGCCAAATTGCTCTCAGACTGCCTCTGATGTTTATTCAGTTGAGGAGAATTACCCAGCTCTTGGGCTGTGCAAGTCTCTGGGTAAGAATTCCCAGACAGGGTATTTTTCTTCCTTTTATTTCATTCCCTTTTGAAACATGTGTCTAGACAAGTGACAGGCAAACGTCAATGGTTTGCTTGCATAGTTGAATCGTACCTGAATATTTCCTCCCTCTGGAGGAAAATCCATCCCCCTGAATGCACTGGATGTGCCCCAGTTCCTGGAAATTGGGCTGGGAGCCTCAAGAGAACAGCTTGTCTTGGGAGCTTTTCATCTCCTCCTGGTGTTGGGAGTTCAAAGACCTTGAAGCCATAGAGCTTTTGCAAATACTTTGCTCTTTGGACTCCAGATTCTGTCGCAAACCAAGAAACAACCAGTAAGCACAAAATGGTAAAAAAATTAAATACATATATATATTACTGGCCAACCCTCCAAACCTTAACATAACAGAAAGCTGTTCTTAGTTCGAATTAAAAATGCAGCTTGATAACAGGAGAAGTGTTTGAATCCCCTTTAAAGCTCATTTAGACTTGGAGCTTACGGCCAGTAGCAGCCTGCCCTGGTGCCTGTGGCACAGAGCACTGCAGACATTGCATATTCCCAGGGAATGGGCCATGCAGGACATTTTACTGGAAAAGCTCATGGTCGTGGTCCCAGGCTCTTTGCTGAGCTGGACAGATGCAGTTTGACAAATCCATTTGATTCCAGTAGGATTTCACATGGGTTAAGTCTGTGGCTGGGCTGATGGCAATATTTGCAGTACTGGATCAATACCTACCCACTCTAAAATAATGGCAGAGCCAGGGCTGTTTACTGGAAACTGTTAATTAAGGGTGAGTGAAGGCAGTCAGGAGTCTGTTAGATTGTCTGTCCATCCATTTGGTTACTTATTTGTCCAACCACTGCTGCAGCTGCTCCTACCCCCTGGGCAATGGACAACCAAGTGTTTTGGTAGAGTCTGTCTTATTTATACTATGTCATAATTTTAAAAATTATTTTGGATGCAGGTTTTACTTTAGTAAGTCCTCCTAGGAACACGCTCCACTTCAGCTGGGGCATTTCCTTCAGGTTTTGTTCTGCCATGGAGGTAGGAAGGGAGTGGGAGAGGTCTGGTTCAAAAGGCAGAGCTTTGGTGTGGCTCTGGTCTCTCCACCACACACTGGCTCAGTGCTGACATACAGCAAATACCTGGGCTGAGCCAAAGCACCTAACTCAGTGTGGGAGCAGAGGTTCACTGCCATAAATCAGGTAGGAAAAGGGAAAACCACTGATTTCTGCCATTCATCAGCTCATTCCTGTTCTTATTCTCCAGCTAGCAATCTATAAAAAAACTATTGCAAGACTTGACTCTTCTCTCCAGAGCCAGCAACATCCCCTGTGCCAGGTGGAGCAATAATTCAAAATAGGGCAGACCTAGGAGAGAGTTAGATGGAGTTAGGAAGCAAATTCCAGAACTCCAGCTCCACTGCACCTGGTTCCTTACTGCTAAAGGCTGAGTAAGGAGAAACTTAATATTACTGCTTTGCAGCAACACTGGAAGATTGTAATTTCCATTCCATTCAAATTTTAACATGAAAAAAAGTATTTATGTGGCTTGATAAGTTCCACGCGTCCTTCCCACCTGTTTCCATTTTAATGCAAAAATAGAAACTCTTTAGTTCATATCTTGTTTCCAAGTTGGCAGAAGTCCCTGGGTCACTCAGTGCTATAACTTAGAGTGTGATGTAGCTCTGTGTCTCTGTCTAAAGAATGAAAAAAGAACTCTTCGGGCAAAGGGGTGCAGTGGTGCAAGACTGGTAATAGATGCCATAGATGGGCTCAGGCTGGAATGAGAGCCAGGTTCCCAGCTACACTTTGGAAAGGACATCAGAAAATCTGTTTTTCAGGGAAAAAAAAAGATTATATAAAAATTATGATTCTGCCTAAGAAATGAATGCTTAGCCCAAAAGAATGCAAGTAACCACAAAGACCCTCCCAAAAAAACCTGTCCTTAGCTGAGTGTTACAGATCCAAGGGAAGCCACTGAGCTGCCCCAGCCTGAGGAGCTGCTTCACGTACAACTTGTCAACATGAGAAAAGTTCTTTTTTAAACTGTGGGGGATGTCAAGAATAAAAGACTTCAGTGAATAATCCTGAATAAGGAGCAAACATTTAAACAAAGAGGCTCTGTGGAATTTGCAGACAAATGCATGAATTGGTCTGTTGTAAAATGGATGGCATTTTACTCAAGGGTGCAGTAGACACTTCCAGCCTTTCAAATTTCCACCAGGTGTTAGAGGCTAAGTGCTAAAGAAGATAAAAAAGAGAGATGCTAATCAGTAATGGGATTGGATCTGTCCTGAGAGTTTTGATAGGTTCAGGCTGGACATCAGGAGGAATTTTGTCAGTGGCAAGGTTGGTAAATATTGCAATGGGCTGCCCAGGGAGGTGGTGGAGTCGGGGTCCTTGGAATTGTTGAAGAAATGACCGAATGTGGCACTCAGTGCCACTCTGGTTGAGAGGTGGTGATCAAGGTTGGCTCAATGATCGCAGAGGTCTTTTTGAATCTCAGTGACTCCGTGATGGGATGTGTGATAATTGATACATTAGCCCATCTCCAGCACACCTGCACTGGCTTCAGTGCTGACATCACTGTCCTGCAGCTGGTGAAAGGCACAGCAGCAGGATGGGGAGATTCAGCTGGACAGTCTGGAAGTCCCTGCACCTCCATCCCTTCCCACCCAGCCACATTAGACCTCCCTTTCTGTGCACAGAAAGAACAGTTCCAGCATGGCAGGGTGCTGATGTCACATGTGCAGCTCCTACTGCACTGCAGGAACACTGATTGCTTTTATGCTTTGGAGTCAGTAAGAAGGAAAAAAAAAAGTAAAAAAGAACTCATTCTGCCTCAGCTCTTTGGCAGAAGAGCAATAATTTCAGTTCACACCCCCCACCAGTGCTCTGCTGGGTCACAGCAGTGCTGTTGCCTGCCATGAAACACCACAGCTGTGCTCTGCTCCGCCTGAGACAGGAATGAAATGTTCTGTCCTCCTCTTCTGTTTGCAACATGGGCAACAGGATTTTGCATTACATTACCTGAGTGGTCAACATCCAAATTATTTGTCCAGCCGTAGTGCAGCAGGGCAAAGAATCCCACCCAAAAAACCTGTGGTGTTACTTCAAATATGTATCTGAGTATTTCCATGCTTGCAGCTCTCCTGTGTAGGTGTCTAGTGATTCCCACTGATTACATAACCAGATGTTTTATTTTGCTCTTTAAAATAAAAAGAGATTCAACACATTTTGTGACATGTTAGATCAGCTAAAATAACACATACAATAACCCTGCCCTGATTGAATTTAATGCCACCATTCCCTGATTCAGGATTAGGTCCCTGTGAGGAAAAGTGGAAGTGTATGGAAGTGGTTGGAACTGTAGATGCAGTCCCTCTACACTGGGGACACACTGATCTCATTTAGTACAGAAATATTTTTCCATGACCTGGATGTACACAGATGGTCCAGTCCTGCACAGTACAAGAAAAGCAAGAAGAGGAAAATCAGGTTGAAGATTTGGGATTGCAGTTGAGGTCACTACAGCAGGATCAGTGTTGTTGGAAATATGCAGATATTGCAGTTTGTCTTTGGAAAAAGTTGTCATCCAAACATGGTGCTCGACTCTGAAGAGTCACAGCAAGAACCGTACAATTCCTGCAGTAAATGTTGGCTCCCCTTCTACTGAGGCTCTCTGCAAGCACCAGGGTCATGTTTGTGATACAATTCTGCAGTGATTATCTGCATGTCCAGCAAACAGGTTCTCCAGGTGCAGAGTGGTGCACGGAGCAACATCCAGAGAGGTAACACTCAGAAACTCCTTTTAACTCCACGTGGCACCACAACAGAGCCAGGGCAGGGTCACAGTGCCCAGGGATGCTTCCCAAACACAAGGCTTTCAAGGATGAGGCACAAGCTGAGTCTCAGGTGAAGTTTATCACAGGTTTGGCCCTTCCTGCCAAACCCTGGGGCAGCAGACTGACGGGGAAGTGAGAATGACATGGGGTAACAGAGCAGAGGTGACATTTAGTGACACAAGGAAATGGCCTGGCAATGCTAACTGCCCTGTGGGGTTTCACATTGCCATGAGGGATAAGCCTCCAGGAGAACTGGCAAAGGGGAAAATCTCTTCAGCCAGAGTGTGCAAGCAGAGCAGTTTCAGGTGAACTCACTTCCAGTGTAGCTGAGAATTCCATGACAGGAGGGAGCTGAGAGCAGCACTGGGCATTTTCCAGGCACACCAAGCCAAGCCCACCGGTCAGCTCTCCTGCAATAGGGCATTCAGGACACGTTCTGTGGGTTTGGCTGGTGAACTTCAGGAATTCAGTGCCAAAGGTGTGCAGTTCACCAGTAAACAGGAGTGATTCTGTACCTGGCAACAAAAGGCACTGGTGGAGCTGAGTCTTTCTTACCAGCCTGTGTCCATGGTCTGCACAACCAACAGGGACAGACTGCGAGTTATTAAACATAATAAACCAACAAATGACATATCCCTGCCTGGGGAATGAAATACTTGACACACCAGATGGGCCTTCTTATCATTGATTTCTCCTGCTTACCCACTCAATATTGATAACATACTCAGAGGAGTTCAGAGAGTTGTGCCAATAAACATAAACGCCTAAAAACTGTCTGCAGCAAGGCTTCATGATAGGAGATGACAAAAGAAAATTCTTTCCTGCAGCTATAAGGAGTTAAAAGCTCCATTTTGGAGGATGGGTATAAATCTCTGAACCTTCACAGTCACTGGAGGTCACTGGTGGGTCCCCTCAAGGCCTTGGCTAGTGTCTGCCACATGTCTTTGTGTGAGAGAGGTTTCATGCATTACTTAGAACTGAGCTGTTGAAATACTAATTTGATAGTGTTCATACATATTCATAAATAGTCTGGTAAAAAGGACGAACAGAGAGAAGAGAAATTTTGCAGATGATGCAAATGTGGCCACAAAGCACTGCTGAAAGGGTCCATGGTGCCGAGTGGCTGGGCAGTGAAACAGTTGATGCAGGGCAGGGTCAACACAGGCAGAGCCCATGCACAACACTCACCCTCACTGTACTTCCACACACAGAGCCCTAAAAATAACATTGAGCAAGGAGAGCTGGAGGCCTCTGCAAATATCATTTAAAGTCCATCAGTAGAGACAACAATCATGTTAGGAATGACCTGGCAAAGAGGCAAGAACAAATCAGAAAACGTCGTTACAGCACTCCTCAGTGAAACTGCATCTCCATGGTAGAGTTTTCTGGCCATGCAACTCCAGAAGAGTTAGGCTGAATTGGAAAGCAGAGGAAGAAAAGTGTTCAGGATGAGGAGAGATGGGCAATAGCTTCCACAGAGATGGAAAAGTAAGTAGATGAGGAGCCTTCAAGGTGGAAAGGGGTGACAGAAACAGGAGGTTCAGTAAAGGTCTGTCACATCATGACTGACACAGAAAGAAGCAAATAGGAACTGGCTGTTCACTGGTTCTCCTAAGAATTAGAGGGACCTGGTGGTGCTGTCACACAAGAAGGTTTAAACCAACAGAAGGAAGTACTTTTTCATACAAAGCATAATTAAATTGTGGAAGTCATTGCCACAGGATGTTGCGGAGGCCAAAAGTTATAAATGGCTTGAGAAAGGGATCAAAAACATTTGAGGAGGATGGATCCATGGGTGGCTGTTAAAACACACTGGTCTGGAGGCAGCCTCTGCCTCGGGAAGTCCATAAACCACGGATTGCCTGGAGCGAGGAGGGTACAGCAGGGGAGGGATGGATTCTGCACTGCCTGCATCACCTCCTGGCTATGCTGGGAGATGGGATACTGGCCCATATGGCCTTTCACTGTGACACTGGTCAGGTCCCAGCTCTGCTGTCTCTTCTTATCTTAACTAAAAAAAATCCCCCAAAAAGCAACCAAAACACAACTTGAAACAGAAGAGGGGGAAGAGGCAGCCCCAGCCCTCCACACACTGTTAGTAGGCAGCCTGGTAGTTGTTTTATTTTCTTTAGAGTGGACTTTGTGTTGCAAGTGGCAGGAAGCCATGAACCACAAAAATAAAATAATTCTAACCCTAGTGCTAAGTAAGGAAAACAAAGATGGCTCAGCAATTAGCAGCATTATATATGTTAGTACTAAGTAACAACAGATGTCAGGACTTGAGCCCTTTGCATTCCTCACAATCCTTTGGAAACCAAAGCCTTTTGACATCGCTATACATTATTGCAGTTATTTTGGGGCTGGGAGAACAGCAGAGGCTCTTTGAATGCTGAAATGTGAAGGTTGCTAGGACTGGTTGGGTCTTACCTGCATGTCCCTCCCCATCCTGAGTCCCTCTGCTGCCTTCCCGGGCTGGTGTGTGCTGTAAACCCTGCTCTGTAAAGACATGCGCTGGCCATGAGTCATTAGCAAGCATGCGAAGCTAATTGGCAAAATACTCATAAAAGATTTTGAAGGTGGGTTAATTACAATTCATTACACTGTAAACTGTCCCCAGGCTATTGTTAAAAAATGCAGGAGTTTCAAGGTCCAGTATTTTATGATTCATTTTGCCATGCAGTGAAAAACAGACTCTATATCAAACTACATTCATTATAGTTGAGACCACAGAATCTTTATTGGTTTTCCCAACATTCCCTCCTTGTTATATGCATTCATATGGACTGCACATTTCTAGCAATTGGCAAGAAGGCATGAAATAAAATTTATTATATTTTCTTACCTTCTACTTGGTGCAACCTTAAAAACTGCCTGTTGTCTTTGCTTTACCTCTTCCCAACTCAACTTGAGCTGATAGGATGGGACACTGAAAATAAACAGAGCAATGACTGGAAGCAGCTTTGCCACACTGATGATTTAGTGTGACCAACCTGAATGCTGCATGTGCACTCAGGAACCTCAGCTCCAAAAGGATACTGGTAATGAAATGGAAATAGTTTCTCCATCTAGTATAATAGATAATTTTTTAAAAATTCAGAATAGACACATTTTTACCAGTCACTGGTATTTCCAGATGGAGGCTCTTGTAGCTAAACCCAGGCTGCACGTTCAGAGAGACAAAGGTACCACTTTACTTACATGAGTGATACTCCCCACATATTCTGCTGGACCTTTGTCTCCTCAGAGCCAAATTCTCCAGCTTATAAAAAAGATAACAGAGCCTTTGACTGTCATTGCTGGTGCCAGGACTGTCAAATACTAATGAGTAACTTGGTATAATTCTCAATACTGCTGTGTTGAGAAAAATTTAACAGAGGACCCAGCTGTGACCCCTGTGGGAGCAAAGCCAAGCACTGCTCATCAGTGCCACCTTTGTGCCCTTCTCCAGGGTGCTCCTTATCTCCTTGTGCTGGCTGGCACTTGGGCTCTCCTTTCAGGCTTAAATGGTGCCATTCAGCCAGGCTTTGCTGAGCTCTGCTTCTGCAAATCCAGGGGACTGTCTCTTGGGCTGGCCCTGCCTGTGTGTGACTGCACCCAGTCCTGCTCTGCAGGTACAAATATGTCCCTCAGAGACTCGTTGTGGGCAGTCCTGGCTCGGCCAAGCTAATTCTGGGGTTAACACATAAACATATCATTATTGCAAAGTAAATGATGGAGGTAGCCAGGGACTGTGGCTCTCCCCCATGAAAAATGTTGATGACATGGATGGATTTGGTTCTTTCAGTTAATATTTTACTTTTTGACTTTTTTGAGGTGATGGGGAGAGGGGGAACACTGAAGAAATCTCTCACTCAGGCAATCATTGAATTGCTGGTGTTCGTTTTTTCTTGTTGAAACCTCTAAATCTTTCAATGAAACGGGACATTTTTGGAGGCAAAGTTTTTCATTCAATTGAAAAATGCCTTCTCCATTACAAAAGAATATTAATAGCCAAAACCAACCCAAACCCTTCCAGCTTGAAATTGGCCCCATGGGAATATCAGTTTGTTCTGGTAAAACTCCGTAATGGATTTATTGCAGCGTGCAATGTTTTTGTTTGCATTAACGTAGTGTGAAGTGATAAATATCTTGGGTTGGTTCTTTTGTCTGAGGTTTCTCTAGGAAACTGAATTTTCTTAAATGACAGGCAGAACTGCCATATTTATTAGGACCAGGACTCTGCTTCCCAGCAGAGACGTGCAGAGAAGAGAGAAAACTGACCTGGGCACTTGTGACACTTGGCC
This sequence comes from Geospiza fortis, assembly GCF_000277835.1. Taxonomy (NCBI): domain Eukaryota; kingdom Metazoa; phylum Chordata; class Aves; order Passeriformes; family Thraupidae; genus Geospiza; species Geospiza fortis. The sequence continues at coordinate 1,690,388 of NW_005054341.1, read as the reverse complement.
TGGGTGTTTTGCCAGGCTCCACATCCGCTCTGTCACCCTGGGGCTGATCCCTTCCAATGATGCCACTGGAACCTGTGACATCGGGAATGGAGCTCGAGGGGTCACCTGCAGGATTTACAATGGGGCATTTTCCTACTGGGAGATGCACCACATGGATGTGCCTCTTGCTTTCCCTCCTGAAATGGTCTGGTGGGGACCAAGAATCCCAGTTCTTGGGATTGGGCAAATTCCAGTTCTTGGGATTGGTTTTCCCAGTGCAGCAGCCAGAGCTCAGCTGGTTTTTCAAAGCTGGCGGGCGTTGGGAGCAAACAGCTTGGAAATCAGTTTCAGTGACAGTGATATTTATGGGTACTCTGACTAATCTCTGTGCCTGGGACCTAACAACTATATCCAAAAACATTAGCAAATATTCTTTTGCCTTGTTTTGTTTTGGTAAGAATTATAGCTGTTCCTGTTGCCTTCTCACCTGGGAGCAGCATATGGAGCAACTGCGGCAGCTTCACTTTGTGACATTTAGCAATGTCAGTGCTGTCACTGGGCAGATGGAGCAGTGACTGAAATGGAAACAAAGGAGGAACAAATGAGTGACCAAACTTTTCCAAACTCTCCCAGATATTTGTTTCTAGTGGTAGAGATATTTTGCAAGTGGCAGGTGTCAGTATATTAAGTACTGAATTCTTCATTCTCCCTTTGGCCTCATTATAAATGTGGTATTTGTTTTTAAACTAGGCTGACCTTTTTCATCACTCCTTTTTAGGGTCATACCTCTGTAAGGCTCACAGATGCTGAATTTGAGCAGGACCTTTTAGCCACAATATAATCTATAGTATATAATATATAATACATGAAGCTCCAAAATTTCAGAGGCTCCATTAAGAATACTGTGCAGAAATTGGGATTTTTGCCACTGGCTTGATTGGCTCCAAAATTATACCCTTGCTGCTCCTTGGAAGTCATCTTTGAATTGGAAATGATCTTGACAAGAGCTGTGATCCATTGCTCTCCAAGGAGATTCCTGCTACTTCATTGTTTCGACAAGGCTGTAAATAAGAGAAGAGCTTTACTCATCCAGTGCTCCTCTGGTCCCAGCTCAACTCAGAGTACTCAGCAATGGGCAACAGCAAAATGTTAATCAAATTCCTTTGAATCTCAAAACAAATGTTGAGCAGAGCTTCTTCAAGGCTGCAGAAAACTCTCCATGGGAAACTGTCAACATTTCTATTTAATATATTGTCTCAACATTTGGCATCTGTGAATCAACTGGTGAAGGGTTCATGAAAATAATTTTTTTAGATATTAGGAATATATATTTATGTGAGTTTATACACATAAAATGTAAATATCCTTCTATCTCAGACAGACATACCACCTAGATAAGGTTTTTCCTTGCCAGCTATGTGTGTGTATATGTAATATTTATATATGATAAGAAGAAAGTTTTCAGCCAGCTCCAGCTGGGGGCCAGTCACCTTGAAGGCAGAGTTGTTTTTCATTTGTTTGTTTAACAAAGTTCATTTTGACAAATGGGCTCTCCTCACCAGGAGCTGGACTCCCAAAATCTGCTCTGGGATGTTCTGCCTTTGGGATTGGCCATTCCTGTAGGTGCTTCCAGTCACTGCCATCCCTTAAGGTCTCTGGACTTTTCCATGTAGGTGTTTAGGGAGAGAGCTGGGCCCACCTGGCCATCTGTGGCAAAAATCCCATTGACCTCAGCAAATCTGGGTTTCACTCCCAGTCCCTGAAGATTTTTACAGATACGCAAATAAACACTGTCCATCTCCCTTAATTAAAGCCTCCCCCTTTTGCACTGTCCATGGTATTAACCTCCAGTTCTTTCAATCCCTGCTCTCATTCCAGGCCCAGTGGAAGGATCCCTCTCCTTTGCTTCCACTGAAATTCATCCAGGTTGGTGGAAGTACCGCACTGAAGGTCCCTCATATAAAGTGCTTCCTCCAGTAAATTCAAAGGGATAAAACATCTCACAATTGGCTTTCATAACCTTACAAAGAGAAAAGTCTGGCTCAAAGCTGCTGACTTTTTCTCTAGCAGGGGGAGCTGCTCAGGGATGTGCAGCACTTCCCCTCAGCGAGCCAAACTCTGCAACTCAGAGCAGGGAAAAGTGTCAGAAATGGCTGCACACACGAGGCACCGCTGTCACTGACCAGCTGTGTGTGACAGCACAGCCACCACGTTTGGAGCCAACAGCTTGCCAGCAGAGATGCCATCTTTGTCTTCTTTGACAGCCTTGATGGGATCACTGCCATGAAGGCACCTGGAGCCCTTCAGTGAATTCAGGTGTGACCTTTCTCACTGAGACGAAGGAGCAGCAATACTGGATTTGCTCACCACATTTATGTCATGAGGAGCACCTCCAGGCAGGTCACTCTTACAGCACTGCTGGACAAAGTCTGACAGAAGGCCCTTGCCTCAGCTCAGCTCAGCTCAGTGATACATGGAGGCAAATAGCAGTGCTTGGCAGGCTGCAGATTTCCAGCTAGAAATCTAACACCAAATAGTTCTCATTCTCTCCTGCTCTTGACACTTGGCCTTATTCAGGACTGTTTTGTTTTGGTTTGTTTTTCTAAAGAAGGTACAAGAGCAGATCCTGAGGGGCCTCTATCTCCGATTCCCATTACGGTTTACATTTCACTCACTGGCAGACTGTCTCAGAAGTGTCCCAGGGTTTCCCCTTCAGATTTTAAACCAGCAGAAAGCAAGACAGCATGACCTCTCTCTGGTCCTGGGGCTGCAGCTGTAATCAGAAGCTTTATGATGAAGTTCAGCTGGAAGAGCAAAGAAGAGAAAAAAAAAACCAAAATGCAAACCAAAACAGGGGAATGCCATCAAAGTCTTTCAAAGTCAGAAATTCATTTTACCTTTGTCAATGGCTGTGGTTTTCAAGGATAAAGATCAAAGTGCTGACCGTGGGCAGAGCTCTGAGGAACGCCGAGCTCAGCCTGTGGAAGCCTGGCATTAGTGCCACAGTTAGACTGTCTAGACGGGCACGGGCTGCTCGTGCCAGCTTTGGCGAACTTGCTCCCAGAGCTGGAGCACCAAGAGTGAGGCATCCAAACTGCAGAGGGGAGAGAGCAATCAGACTCCAGCAGAGTGCAACTGGACAAAGGAAGTTTAGGGAAAAAAAGGGACAACCAACCAAAAAAACCCCACCCCCAGAAAGACAGCTGAGATGCACCCCATTGTGATTAATGTACACAGAAAGCTTAGATAACTGGGGGAAAGTAATGCCAAATTTTTATCAATACAGATGAGCTGGCTTCATATTTCTCCAGCCCTTTCATGTGGAAATGAGACTGCATTTGATGGGGCCAAGCCCATGTTTGAAATAGCTCAGCTGGGATGTGCTTGTGGTGAGGGTTCAGGTGCCTGTGCAGAGAATCCTACAGCTGGACCCTTCGTGGGGGCAGAGAGTGCCTCCAGCTTCCTCCCCTTTCCTCTCCCTCCTGGGGTGGACAGAAAGCTCTTACTCCATGGGATAAACACCTACCAAGCCTGAGCTGATGGACTGTGCAAGGGACAAGGTGGGTTTGCCTGCTGAATTCCTCCACACTCCCTTACAGATACCCCACTGCCATGTGCCAAAGGAGCAGGTGGGTAAATGGGGCAGGACACACACAGGTTCAGCAGCTCAGCTCATTGCACCAGGGGTCCTGCATGTGGCACCCTGTGCCTGGCTGAGCCCGAGGCTGTGCTGGCCCAAGGCTGGCACACAGGCTGGCACAGGGATGAGCTCTGGAAGCACTGTGTGCTGCTGGACAGCCCCACCACCATCTCAGAGCATCTCAGAGCTCCCCAGGGCCTTTAAACCAAACATTGCTCCTCCGGCTTCCACCAGCCACAACAAGTTCAAAAGGAACTGCAGATTGTTGTGGGCAAACATGGTCTCCAATGGATGAGACAGAGCAGAGGAGATATTTTCACAAAGCAGCTGGTTTCAGCTATGCTTCATACCAGGGAATGTGCTGCCCATTTTCAGGTATACGGGGTAGGAAATACTTGCAGGCATACTTTCAGGTATACTTGCTGGAAACAATGAGCTCAGAGCCCGTGCATTGCTATTCTCAGTGCTGCTCCTGACTCACCTGCATGGCCTCGGGTGAGTTACTCCAGATTGTGCCTTAGTTTACCCAGTGGTAGTGGCAGAGATAGTAACAGTCTCACAGAGTGCTGAGAGAATTAGTTAATTAATATTTGGAAAACAGTTTGTGCCTTGACGTCTTTGTGCCTTTGCTTACCCATCAGTAACATCAGAGATAATAACTGTCTCATGGAGAGGTATGAGCATTAATTAATTATTTGAAAAGCAGTGTGAGATTCTTGGATGAAAGGTCCTATGTGAGTAAAACATATCATTAAAAACATCTCCTGCTCCTCTGTGAAGTAAAAATAAAGCTGTAGCTTCTTAGTCATTCAAATAATTAAACCATAAATACTGTTTATTTTAATCTTCCCTTTAAAAAAATAATCTAATCTAGGCAGTGATACCAGCCAAATAATGAAAAATGTTTCAAATTCAGGAGACCTATCAATTTGAAGAGCTTGATTCTTAATTGCTTTTTGATGTCTATCAATGGAAAGTGAGAGCAATTGTATTTACTGATGCTGGGGCAGCTGGAAGGATGCCCACAGCTCCTCTGTCTGCACTCTCTCCTAGGCACAGCAGCTGTAGCTATGCAGGGTTTCTCACACTCTCCTATTTGACTTGCTAACCAACAGGGAGGTGCAGAACAGCCCATCTTACAGGCATATGCCAAAGGCAGCTTCCCCCAAAACCAGGGGTGCACTGAAGCAGGGCTGCAGGAACAACTTCTCCTCCCAGGAGAAGTTGGTGGCAAGGGGACACTGGACCAGGAAAAGGCACCATCAGCCCTTGATCCACTCAGCCCTTTGCCACTCACACTGTTTGTCTCTCCTAAAGCTCAGCAGTGAGTGGGTCCTGCACAGGTCCACAGGGAGAGAGACTCCCCACAGTACTGACCAACACTGCACAGGAACAGCAGGGCAAGGGATGGGGTCTATATTTAAAATCATCTTTTATTTAGAGAGGTACATGATAAATGTGAAAACCCCTCTGGGGACTTACTGTAAATTGGGGCATAAAATACATGCATTTGGCGCATGTACCTCTCTTTGTCTCTAGTTTTTGTGCCTGTTTTTGTTTTACAAAGTACATAGGTAAAGCAGAGGCTTGAAGGATCAAGTTTTTAGTTGAAAGGAGCCTCTTTTGAGGTGTAACTACTGCTGGGAACCTGCTGTGCTGGTCACCCCAACCACCACACCACAGAGCCTCCCCCAAGCTCTGAGGGCCTTGTCTCACCCTTTCCATGGCCTCCCACTCCTCTCTGCCCCTAGAAGATTTTGCAGCAATCACCAGTAGCCTGTGTGGGAATGGCAGGAGGAAGAAAGGATGTAATTGCCTTCCCGAGCCCCAGCGCTTTCATTAGTTAAATGTCCTCCCGTCTTTCCATGCTAGTCCAGCTTCTACTGAATTTTCATCAGGCCAGAAGAGGCCTTCAGGGCCATTTGAAAGCAGCCATCAGATAAAAGCGATTGGCACCCTCCTTATGGAAGCAGACACAGGCAGACTGGTCCCACAGGAAGGAGGGAGAGGAGGGACCCGGTGACTCAGAGCTTTTGACTCCCAGCTGTCAGCTTGAGACGCTGCTCCAGCCAAGCACAAAAGCACATGGTTATCTCTCAGCTCATGAATAATCCCACTGATTTAAGCCATAAACTCCAGCATTGAGGCCTTCACTGTCTGACTACGCTCACCAGGAGTGGATAAACAGGAGTACAGGTCTGGACATTCCTCTTGATGTAGAGGAATGGCAGCAAATAGTAGTTTCCCTGGTTCAGGTTTCTAAGAGAACCAACCATGGGGATGAAGAAGTGGCTTGGTCCCTGATGGAGGTCTCTCCACACTGGACATCAGTGAACTCAGCACCTCCCTCACAATCTTGTTGGATGTTTCTGTGTGTGTGTGTGTGTGTGGTGCTGTTTGGTGACATTGACCTCAGTGGTGATTCCCCAGGCATGATGCCCAGGTGATGTGATCCCAGTCCCCAGGCTTTGCTGGAGGTGAAAGTGGCATTTGCACATAGGATGATACCCAGTGTCTTCTCCCATCTGGGGTTACTGAGTTCTTCATCCCTGTGCCCATGGGAAATGTCCTAATTGTGAAGGAATCTCACTCACAATCAGAGATGTCCCTCAAAACTCAAAAAGCCAGTTCAGGGTACAGTTCACTCCCCCACAGTCCTTCTGGCTTTGTCTTTTTAGCACAGGGCTGAGAGATCGAGGGAAATGAAGGAAGTTCCGTTCCTGTTGCTGATGGGAGAGTGAGTGAAGCAACCTAAATTATGGTGGTGTTGCTACCAGATGGTCGAGCATTGTTCCCTTCTATCAGACAAAGTAATAGCTTCACAGACAAAGTAGAGAGGACCAGAGATACCAGAGCTTTGGGGAAACACATCCCATAGCTGACTGAAAAGTGTGTTTTACCTTCATCTGTTGACACAGGATTTTAGCTGGATGTCTGCTGCTCAGCCCTTCCCCAGAGGGGGAGGGTGGCAACTCTGAGAAAGACTCTGAACCCAATGAAAATGGGGTCATTCTGCTAGCAATTTAAAGGGCATGGTGTGGGGTTATGCAGACTGGGACAGGAGCTGGTGGTTTAAATAAAATGTTCAATAAACCGGGGCAAAGGCCATTTTGCTTCTATTTATGAGAAGCTTTCAGTTTGGTCCTTTGCAGCCTTGTGATCTCTCAGCTGGACATGTGTGAGCTGAATGGACCAATCCCCATTGCCTAATACATCCAGATATTCTTCCTGCTCTGCATCCATCTGCAGCCTCATGTCATTATGGCATGCTGACATGAAAGCAGAAGGTGTGAGTGGAGAGCTCTTTCTGCTGGCTTTAGCTCATGACAGCTCAGATATGGGTGCAATGCTCCCCTGGACACTGTGAGGCTCAGCATGTGCTGCAACACGTTTCTGGGGCTGAGCTTCCAGGGGGGCTCCAAGGTATAAAAATAGGCCAGGCTTCCCTTATGGCTTCCCAATAACTGACATTGAACTGATCAAACCTCAGTTAGGAAGGGTGGCCCTTGTCCTCACTCACAGCTCTGGGGTCTCAGCTCCTGGCTGGTTCCTGAACCAGTTCCCTCTGAGACAAGAAGTTCTTTAAGAATCAGTGGCCAATACTGGATTGAATTCATCCACTTGCCTTTGGTTGCAGATTCCCCTAGCATAGATACTGGAGTTTATAATCTGCATTTAATTTCCCCCTCTTTCATTTCCCCCCTAGGAATACAAGGGGAAACAAAACCAGGAAAGGACAGAAAGGATGAAGGAGCCCCATTTGTGCCTGGCAGCTGGGGACTTGGCAGTCTGACTCCTGCTCCAAGCCCTTCCTTCAGAGTTCTGCCTGACCTCAGGTAAACTGCACCACAGCTTCCCCATTGCTTAGAAATAGTTAAATACACCACTCATTCCAGAGCATTTACAAACCAACAGGTGGGAAGCATCACCTTGGAGCCAAGCACCTGTAAAATTGCTTGCTAAGGTATGTGCTCCCAAATTCAAGGCATGGAAAACCCAAGGGTTTCATAACAAAATGTGGAAAACCCCCTACAAATATTCCAACACTCCCTTTTTCAGGCCACACCCCAAAAGCAAGTGAGACTATAATGGACAAATCCTCCTCTGGCAGGGGGCCAGAGCCAGAGCACCCTTTGCCCAGTCTCAGCCTAGTCCAGCCCATGCAAGATCCCTGTGGGAAGAGGCTGGCAGGGCCCAGCACTCCAGGGCCCTGTCCCTTTGCTCATGGCAGCAGTGCCAGCTCACAGTCTCGCTGTCTGCCCATGGCAGACGGCTGTCTGAACCTGGGACCTGGGAAAATGGGGATAACATCAGGAAAAAACAACAACACCTTACGTAGCTGCTGCTCCATCTCACTCCGTGCTGGGAGATCCTCCTTGCCATGGACTGAGTCAGCGCCTGTCCTGTGGTCCTCAGCTCTCCATGGAGCTGCTGCTGCTCCAGGCTCGGGGCTCCTGGCATGTGGCATCCCACATGCTGTGTCCCAGCAGCTGCCACAGGCAGCACTGGGAGCAGTGGCTGTTTGCACCCTGTTTGGGCTGCTTTGGCTCCTGTGTGGGTGTGAATGCAGCTCCCCACAGGTCAGGATGGAGCAACAGCCCCTGCCCAGGAGTATTCACTGGCTCCTTTGAAAAATCTCCCCAGATGTTCATGGCATCTTAGGTTACCACAAAGTATCTGCCTGGATCTGGGCTTTGATTCTCCACTCTGTAGCTTTATTCCAGGCTGGCTGGGGCAGTGCCTTTCCCTCAGAGACCACAACTGACAGTTCTCCTCTCAGGGAGAGGGAGGAATGGGGCAGTGGTTGCAGTCTGGGGAGAGGGAAAGGCTGTTTGAGGCCATGGGGCAGCTGCAGAGCTGGTGAGGATGATCAGGAATTACCTTTTCATTTCTCTGGGTGGGATGGTGAGGTGGATGCCTCACCTCTGCCAGCTGTAACAAACATGGGCGGCTGAGCTCCAGCAGTAGATGTGTCACCTCTCCCATCTGCTCTGCTGGTGAGAGTGGCTTCATCCTGCAGAATAAGCAGAGAGAGAGAAGCTGAAATTGCCAAGTGCGAATTCAGTTTGTATTAACTCTGAGAGCTGGCCAAAGAAGGAGAAAACATCCATCTCAGGAGGGTTTTCAAGATTTGGACACTTGGCTTCACGTTTTGGTATGTTCAAACATGATCTGTCAACTCCCATCAGGGGAAACAAGAGGAAGAACAAACAGCTCAGTCTGCTAAAGTCAGGCCTGCCATAGTTAGAAAGTTCATGAAGCACATGGCTAAAAATAGGTTAGTCTGAACCCATGATGTGAACACAACTCCACACTCCACAACTGGACATTGTGGAGTTCCTTTCTCTCTCTTTTTGTGATAAATCCTGGAACATTAGGAAGTGAAATGCAAAAACAACAGTTAAAGCTCAGCTGTGCAACTTCCACATTCCTCAGCCATGTACTTGTGTTTGAGAAAATTCATGGTAAAGATTTTACTTACCTGAGCTTTGGGTGTCTCCATTATTAGTAGGCCACAAATGAATTGAGTGGATGATGCAAAAATGAGTGCAAATAAAATATTTACACCAATTCTTCATCCTGTTTGAAACTTCTTTTATATATATGCATATATGTAATATTATAAATAATAGGAATTATGCTCATATGTTGTACTAGGGATGTAAACACTGGTCCCAACAGCAGTGGCAAATGAACCACTCACATTTTCTGATTGCACAATTTGCCTAGAGGATGGATACATAATTACACTATAATTAAGTATAATAAAGAGAGAAAATTATTTGAGAAGGAAAAATTATCACAGCTTCAACCACATCAGCCAGAAGCTCTCTTCTAATTAAGTTATTTTATTAAACAAAATGTTTTTAAGGTGGGTCTGCTTTGAAATTGTACATTATAGCCCATGTAATGTAATTTACTTTATAAGTAAAGCACAGCTTGTGTGTGGACAGATGATACCTGATAGGACTCATGAAACACAGAGCCACTGGTCCAGCCCAGCCCGGTGCTGAGTCTCTCAGAGCCCTGGTCCAGGGAGCAGACCCTGGGTGCTGCTCTGGGAAATTGCAGCCTTTCATGTGCACTCACTCACTCACTCACGGGCTCTTGGTATGTTACCTGTTTGTTTGGGTTTCTTTCTGATTTAAGGGAGAGATGAGAGCACAGGTAATTCCGATGCTGTCATCCTGTAATGATACAGTGGAGGCAAAGGACAAGAGAAGAGGCAGCTCAAGCTGGCCCAGGTAACTGATTGGAGTTGAGCCTTGAAGCACTATTCCCTCTCAAAAGCTTTACCCCCACTGGTGGGGCTCAGTGCTTGATGAGATGAGAAGATGAAGTTGGCTTTAATGCTGCTGTGGCAGAAGAAATGCAAATCACTGGATCCTGAACTGAAGGACTCAGGAGGATCCCCTGATCTGCTCCTGTACATGGCAAAGGCCACCACACACCTCCAGCTCATTCCTCTTACAACTACAGCTTATTTTTGCAAACACTTGCCCCATGCCACTCAGGGACTACAGGGGCCTTGGGGCATTACTCTGCAGGAAGCTACTGCTCCTGTTCCCCACCACCACAAAATATAAAAAACATTCACCTTCAAGTTTCAGCCAGAAGATGTCTGGATACATCTGCCTCATTTCCCTTCCTCCTATGAGATTGTGATCAAGCCTCTCTTCAAGCCTCTCTCCTGTAAGCTCATTGCCACTTGATATCGATCTCTGCTGGTTTCCTGGCTCTTCAAGGCTCTCCAGCCTTGCAATGTGCTTTGGGAAGATCTCTGTGTTGCAGCAACCTGATTTCTTAGCTATTCCCTCCCTTCTTCAAGGTTTACTTGCAATCATTTAGGTTTTCTTTCATGCCATTGCAAGAAACAGCGTAACTTCAGTAGCACATCCTGTTGGCACCTGCTTGGGTGAGATTTAAGAATAGATCTGCATCCCAACATAGGAGAAATTCCCTGGACAAGGCCAGGTTGGATGGGGTCCTGAACAACCTGATCTAGTGGGTGACATCTCTGCTCATGGCAGGGGTGGTGTTGGAACTAGATGATATTTAAGGTCCCTTCCAATCCAACCCATTCTATTCTATCATTCCAAGGACAATCGGGGAAAGAAGTAACTGTGTCCTACAACATCAGTAGTGCACAACAGCACAACGTCTTTGAATTCCTCCTGTTGAACATCATGTTGTAAGAACATCTCCACATGCCCAGTGAAGATCTTTGTCCAGCTCTGCCTACTGCTCACCAGGGTAACAGAGCATTGTGGTGGCCAAGAGGAATCTTCTCTTGTTCGGAGTTTTCCACTCTTAAGTATTTGCAGAGCTTTGAACCACAAAGTGCTGTGGGTTATTGATGAATTGCTGATGTGTGTGGCTACAGGATGCCCCGGGGTCTGTATCCTCCTGGTGCCCACTGCAGCTCCTCTGCCCATCTCAAGCACTCTCAGGTGAGTGGTGACCTGGTTTCCAGGAGGAGCTGCCATGACACATCACGTGGCAGTCACAGACGTTGCAAACTCCAGCCAAAGAGTCATTCTCAGCTGCTTGGCAAACGCCAGACCACAGAAACTCAATGTGTCGTAAGATTCCACTTGGTCCCATAATGATGGGTGGGAAAAAGAAGGAGGATTATCCGTAGACCTCAAAGTGTTTTACAAAAGGAGACAAATGCTGCTATTCCCATTTATTGGATAGGGCAATAGCAAGCTGAGACTTGCACAAAGTCACCCAATTAATCAGCCAGAAAACTGCCACTGAAACCCATGTTCTGGTCTAAACAGGTTCTCAGACTGCCCTCATCACTGGAATATCTGAGTACCCTCCAGTAGCACATGAAGAGAATTTGGGCATGTCCATGCTGGCCGAGGCAAACAGCTGCCTGTCCATCCAGCCCCCTTCCCAGCCAGCTGGACAGCAGCCATCTCCAGGTGGAATGTAGCCACATTCCCACCATCCTGAGCCCGGATGTACGAGCCCCACCACAAGGCACCCCCACCTAACTCAGCTCTGTGGCTTCCAGGGTGCAGCTTCGTTGTGGGGCACAGACAAAGCAGATGTGAGACTATCTCTGAGAGCAGACAGATATTTCCTTATTCTAAATCCAGTTTCATCATCTGCAGTGCCCTTCAGAATATTTCCTCATGCTTTAGTTCCCACTGAGACATAGAGACAGAGTACAAATGTGTTGGTTATCTGGTTGTGGCTCATTGGAAGACAGATTTGGAAGATGACACCTAAATAGGGATATTTGGATGCACTGCCATAAAAAAAGAAGAAAACATCCCAAATATGTGTAGCAAGTCAGGAAAAAGGAAAGAGAAAGGAGGGCATCTCTAAAACTCAAGATCTATTTGTCATGAGCAAGAGTACTAAAAAATAGGTAACTTAATGACCTGAAGGAAGACTAGGTGTTATTACAGGACATTACACTGGCAAAGTTCCTGTTCACCACAACAATAACTCTCTCCAGACTTCTATTCCCTTCCAAAGCATGAGGAAACACCAGTGCATTTAGCCTCAATTCCCTGGCAGACAGCATCACTTCCTTGTGAGAGCTGACACAGCCATGGGAAGGCTGTTCTTTGCAGCAGCTACAAAAGCCCTGTGTGACCCAGCAGGTCTGACGTAGAGCTGGAGAAATGAGTCCTGCTCCAAGGAAGCTAAAAATCCCAAGGTGCCCTGAGAGCTCATCCTGGACTACTCATGCTCCTGGGTTTAGAAATCCTTTGAGGGTTGCTGAGTTCACACGAACCACTCCCAACTCTGGAAGTCCAGCTCTGCTCACCTTGAATTTGTTTTCTTCCTTGGGCACCATCTGCCAGCAATGGGCCACTGGGCAAGGTGGGCTTTGCTCTGACACTCTTCCCCATTTCTGGATCCAATCCCTGCTCTCAGGGATCCAGTGGCTTCACTAACTCATCTCATTCTCCTGGGTAAAGCAGGACAGCACGTGGCTCTCTGCAGCTTTGCATTTGCTGCACTTTTTTGCAAAGCCCTGAGTGAACACACAACTTGTGCCTGTGCAGAGAGGGCACAGGGGCTGCTGGAACAACAGACCTGGTTCACTTGGCCACAATCATCCAGGAAGCTGGTGGCAGAGCTGCAAATAAAATCCAGACATTTTGCTTTTGGGGCTGTGTCTTCACACCAACACTGCTCTTCCTCTGGGCATCTGTGCTCGTTGTCTTATCGGCTCAGCAAGTCCCCTTAAAGGCAAAGAGCCATACTTTCATTCTCTAGACCTACATAGGAAAACCCCATAGATTCTTGCAATTATTGCCCCTTTGTGATCTTTACCACTTCCTCACCATATGGAAAAGGCCTGATCCTGATGGAAATAGTCATGGTTCCAGAAGCACCACCCAGACAATGTTGATTTACCTCCACAAAGGATGTGGCCCAGTGCCTTTGGCCAGACTTTCCTGCAGGCAGCCAGTCCCATCCCTGCCTCCTCCACCCAGAAGGCTGGGGAAGTCAAGGGACAATAACTCTGCTCAGTTTCACCTGGCCCACCCAGGGAACAGCTATTTCTGTACAGACACAGAAAACCCAAGTCTTGTCCCTTTAATCTAACAGCTCATGCATATTGCTAAACCTAATTTGAAAAAAAACCCAACCTGAAAATAGCATTAAAGGAAGCAGAGGATTTGAACTGCACTATATTTTAAAGATAGTCTTTCTGGAAAACACTGTATTTAAAAAATGCCCCTTTTACCATGAAGTTTCTGAAACTATAGAGCCATCCCAAGCTCCTGTGAGATAAGGCTTGTAATTGGGAACTGAGTAATAGAGTAAACACAGCTTTGCATTAAGAGGCAACGTGTCTGTCTCACACTGCCCCCACTCCAGAGGGGTTTGGGACTATTTGTGCTAGAAATTAAAGCTAAGAGCAATGATGACGGTGGCAGCTCATCCTCCATGCCTGATAGAGGGATGGTATCTCAGGATACAAATCTCCCTGGGACTTTGGAGGAAAATCTGCTTTGGAGGAATAAAAACCACCACTTTTGAGAACTGAAGCTCCCCTGTCTCCCACACCTGCAGAACTGCTGATTTAAGGTGTGAGCCTCCAGCCTGACATATTTGGGAGGGCAGCTGTTGAGCTGCAGTGGGCAGAGCTGAACACTGCACCCTCCTCTTAAGGGAAGTTACATCAACTCAAGACTATCCTAACAATAACATCTCATTCCTTCATATTCAGTTGACATACTCCTATTAAAGGCATGGCAAAACCAGTGAAACACAGAAGTTTCTGTGGTGGTTTTATGCCAGGCACAAATATCTATGTAGGAGCCTTTCAGGCCTCTTTGCATTCCCAGAGTAAGGACCAGATCTGACTTTCAATTTTTTAATTTTCTTCCAATTTGCTGGCATGAAATCTGACAGCCAGGCAGGGGTGTCTGCCTTGTCTTTGGTGTGGATCTCCTGCTGCACTCTCCTCAATAGGGGAAAGTACAATTGCTGTCCATTATCGCAGGATCTCAGGTCTGTAAATTCTCAGGAGTTTCCTCCTGGAGCTCTGGAATACTTTGACCCAATTTCAAAACTGGATATAAAGCCTATATCCATAAGGGGAGCACACACACTTGGAGCATCTGCAGCAACACATGGCAGCTTCACATCCCACTCAGCAGTTTCCTGGGCTGAGCACACAGAAGTGCAGGCTGTGTGAGAACCAGCAGTTGCTGAGCCCTGGGTTTCTGTCTCTCTTCCCTGAACCACAATCTTTCCTTGGCTCTCTGAGAGATACCACTGCCCTCCTAACCTGGTGCTTCTTGCACAGAGTCTTTCTCAATCCTTACTCTTCCATGGCCTTTTTCACAGGTGAAGCTCTTCTCTGGCTGCCCTGAAAATCTCTGTCCTCACCTTCCCATTGCAAACAGAGGTGTTGTGTTATCTCTGCTTAATCCCAAATGGTGAAAAGAACCATTTCTAGGATCAGTAACTACACTTCAGATATCTTGGGATTGTGCTGGGCTGCTAATCTGCAGAGCTCGTTGCAAATTTTTCCAGCTAAATCTTTTGTTTAATGAAAGATGTTTTGCCACAGGAGCAGTTTTCCTTAAATATACTTCTTTGAAGCAGAACTTCTAAAACTTTTGGCTGTTGTTTCTGACAACGATATCATTTTTCCTGTCTTATCAACATTTTCTGTGCAAACATACCCACCTCTCAGCATGTTTTCCATGTCAGCAACCAAACTTGAGTCCAACATTCCTTCTACTACTGCCAAGAAAGCAACAAATCCCACAGAAAGGATTTAAACAAATCATGTAGGTGTGGGGAGACCCTTCTGTGTCATTCTGTGCCTATGCCACTCTTGGGACACATCAGTTTAAACTCTTAGAAACTCCCAGAGATGGAGATCTCTGCAGCACCAGCTCTTTAAGGAAACAGCTTTCCTAAACTCTCACCTGCTCTTGTCCTCCCCCATGCAAATAGACCTACGACCACTGCACTCCTTTACCAGACCCCTTTCAGCTACTGTCTTCTCAAGTGAAGCCTCTCACAGCTGTCCTCAGTCTTTTCTAGACTAAACAAATCCAATTTAAAGAATAATTCCTTACAGGTGGTGTTTTGTGAAACCTCTTATCAGTCCTGTTGCCCAACTCCAGACTTCCTCTGAAGTTTATGTCTTTATTTGAAGTTTGGAGTGTAGGTCTGAGCCTGGGCCTCTCCAGCATCACGACGACCTCCACACACAGGGTGCTCTTAATATCCCTTCCAACACCAAGTATCTTTCTGGCCACAGCATCACATGGTAGACTTAGACTGGAGCTTGTCCCCTGCCAGCTCCCCTGGCATAGTGCCAGGACCTTGACCTAATTCCTTATGTGTATTCTTATTATGCACTTCCTTTTTTTCACCTAAGGTTATTTCTGAAGTGTGTTCATGAACATTTAAGAACATTTAAGATCAATCTTCCTCCCAAAGTCTTCCAGCCTGTTTTGTTGGTTTAACCTATACTCCACCATCCAGACAGTTAACAGAGGTTTAAATGAGCTGTGAGCAGCACAGACTTCTATGGATGGTCCTCTCATTTTGATAGTGAATCATGCTTGCCTAATCCTCAAGGGTGTTATTCCAACTGATGGCTGAAAAATAGCAATTATGCTGATAGGTATCATTTCTGATACCAAGAGCAGTCCAAAGAAGACTGAAGCCAAGAGTGATACCAGTGAATAACAGGTGAATCCCTGTTCATCCCCTGTAGTGAGAAACAGGATTGAGCACCAAGCCCTGAAACTACACTCTCTCTTCTTTTTTTTCACAGCAGCAAAGCTGGATTATTCATGGCTCTGAAAGCAGGATGGGCACATCAGAATGCCCCTAAAGCCAAGATGATGAGCTAACCAACTCTGTATTGTTAGCAGAGTCCCCACCTACACTTTCACACAAAGGGCCGATTAGCTCATGCAAAACTCTGGGAGGATGCCATCTTTCATCACTACGAGAAGATGTTTAATATATGTTAAGTTGCCAACAATTAAGTGTTTGTGTGTGTGTACACACAGTCCAGGAGCTGCACGCTGTGCCAGGGCAGAGCCATGTGCTGGGCACAGAGTCCACAGTGCCTGGGGTCCCTCCACCACTCCTGCAGTGTCTTGCTGCAAGGGAGCCATGAACACTCCGTGGTCCGAGTCACTGATGGGAACACTGAGTGTCTGAGGGCACTACAACACACAGGAATAAGGAAGCATCACTGCCCCATGGCACAGAACTTCTCTCTAAACCACTGGGTTTATGTTGCTGCCAGCATTACCTCTATGAGAAGTGCTGCATGGCCCAAAAGAAAAGTGAGCAGGTGGGAGGAATGGGAAAAAATCCTTTTTCTCCCAAGTAACACATTCCCCTGTTCCTGCAGTGGTGAGCCACGCTGCTCAGAGGAACAGGTTCAGTGAGGCTGTACACAGCCCATTATTTGTGAACCACCAAAAATCTATTGTTCACTTTCAGTGGCCACCAGGAGTTCTCAGTGGCCAGTTCTCAGTCCAACCAGCTAGAACAGTCACTTTACATCATGGATTTTATGCCACAGAAGGACACAAATGAGAATCAAAGGAAGAAATCCTCTCCAGCACGAGAAAACAAGAAAGTCAGTGATACATTTGCCACGTTCCAAGGGCATACCTTATCCTCAGTTAAGATGGGAAGGAATGTCTTCTCACTGTGTTTTTCTGCACTCTTCTGTGGTCCTTGCTGAAGATTTGCAGGATGTCAGGAATGCCCTATGCTTCCCTTAACAGCTACCTGGAAAACAAAGTGACCAAAAAAGCCATGCATAGAAATGTGCTTTTGACAAACATATAACAAGGGATGTCTCCCTGACATATTTTCTGATTACAGCCTGAAAGCAGTAGCAGACACAGGAGCGCATCACAAAAATGTTTGCTTGCAAATAGGAGAGCTTTCTTACTCTCCTTATTATTAGTTATTGTATACAGAGGATTTTTCCACCTGGACCACCTGTATTCGAAGCACTGGGTGCTGAGGCTGTGACACCTGCATCTCCCCTTCCCAGGGATGTTGGGCAAATCAAGCCCCTAGGGAACTGCCTGTGAACTCATGCCTTACAGCTTGTGGGGAGGAATTATCCCAGAATAACTTGGTCTGTTTCTGACAAAGAGTAACTGGCTGGATCCCAAATGGTTACATCCCTGTAGAACCTTGCAGCAGTTATGGCTCTGGGAGCTGGGCTCCAGCACAGCCCATTCATCCAGTGGGATCTCTCAGTTCTGACCCCAACACGATTCCCCTTTCAGACTGACCAGGACCTCTCCATCACTGTGTGCTCACAGCAGATGCACCGAGTGAGGCAGAGAGGGAGTTTGTGGAAGCAGGCAGCTCCCTCTCCTTCCTCAGGGCAGTGCTTGCACTTAACAGAGAGCGTTTTTACTCTGTGGAAGTCTTTGCACAAATGACTTTGTCCTAATCACTGCACTGCCTCTGTTATCGCCCGCACAAACATTCCCTTCGGATCAACATACCGGCTGGGCCAGGAATCACACAATTGATGTTTTGCTTTCCACTGCCTTATCTAAATCCAGTTACTGCTCAAAATGAGACTAAGTCAACAGACTTAATTGAATGAAAAGGCTGTGAGACAACCTGGAGATTTGTGGCTGTCTGTGTCCGTGCAGGAGTTAATCACTGCACAAACACTTTGCCACAAACGGAGCCGGGCTGAGCGGGGTCGGTTTCTCCCAGCCTGGAAGCTCCCGACACGCCGGGGTTGTGTGAGGTATTGTTGGGGCTGGCAGGAGGATTTAGACAGCACCACAAACAATGTACCACCATGGAGAAAAGCTGGGGATGGACAATGGAGCAGCCCATCAGCAAACACTTCTGCTTGCTGCCTAGATTAGGAGATAGCAGAGATCCCAGAGTAATGGCCAAAAATAATTGCTCCCCTGTAATTGCTGCTGTCCAGATATCAGAAACGGCCCTGGGAAACCCACTGGGAGCAGCTGCTTGCCTGATGTCCTCAGCTCCTTCCAGGGAGGCAGCTGCCAGACCCCGGATGTCCCCAGTGGTCAGCTCTTGCAGGCATCACAGGATTTTCCAGGCTGTACAGCCTTGGCATTCCTTCTGCAGATCAGGAGAGAAAGGTCTAAATGAAATGTGGGAACAGCCACACTGGGACAGATCCTTGCTCCACCCCACCTCTCCTCCTGTCTTTAATAGAGACCATGAACAGGCTCTATGGAAAGACCATTAAACCTGAACAGGGCCACAGCCAGGATCTAGTCCCCACTGTGACACAAAGCTTCTCCAGGGCTGCAGGAGGAAAAGGACACAGCCTTACCCTGCAGTTACAGCCTGCTCTGGCAAAATCTGTGCCTCTCCTTTCCCTGCCACCTGCTCGGCTCAGAGGCCCCATGTTGGCATCCAGCGCCGCGGCTGTTCAGGGAGGCTGCAGTGGGAATGTTCGTGTTCACAGCAATGGTTCATCTTGGCCACTGCCTGAAGGGAGGCTGAGGCTGCAAACCTCCTAAAATAGACATCAAATATCTTCTAATACAACATGACTCACTACTTTCCTGGCTGGGAGGACTCTCTCGGGCGATGGAGAACCTGAATCAGGCTCTTCAGTAGGCAGTGACAGCCTGAGGTGACGACAGGCCAAGGTGATGACGATGACGACATCTCAAGGTGACTTTGCCATGAGCCATGTAGAGACAGAGCCATTTCAGCTGGGGGGCTGAACATGGATTTTGGCCAGAAAAGCTCATCCCCTGCTACAGAGAGACACCATGCCTTGCACAGGCCACCCACTTGTCACCACACGCTGGCCTGGGGCCAAGACATTTGGCTGTAAAACTGCAGCTGTGTTGGTGCCCCTTAAAAAAAGAGGGCACTGACCTAGCCAGATCCTTCTTCCAACAGGAGTTCTTGCCCTTTGGCATGCCACACGAGCAGACAGCACAACTTTTCCAGCAAAGTCAGGAAGGATGGGAAAGCTGATGAGCTTTGTGTTCAGGTGCATGTGGCCAGAGTGCTATGCAATGTCAAAAGAAACTGCTGCAGAATGCCCAGGATTTGGGATACAACAATAACACACAGCACTATATTTCATTCTTTTAACAAGTGCTGAATATGCAAAGGCTCCTTTCCCAGCTTCTGTCTTTATCTTGGAAGCTGGGGAAGAGTTGTGTGTATAATTATTTTCAGATGCCATCCACTTTTATTGATTATCTGAGTAGGATGCACAAATAATGGCAGCTAATGCCAGATCAGAGGTCAAGTGAAGCTCACTCTCTTTTGGGAAAAGTTGAAAGAAACCCACCACGTGAATGGGTCATTGAAAACAGTCTGGGATATATTCCCTATAGTCATTCTGAAAGTTCAAGGGCAGGGGAAAAAAGAGGGGAAAAAAAAAAAGGAAGCTGTCTCTGTATTCTCTAAACTTCTAATATCTGAAAGTGCTTAAAAAAACACTCACACTTTTTTCATACACTCATGGAAAAACACACTAAGCTTTTGACTTGCTGGTTTTGTTTTTCCAGCGAGTCCCTTCCAGGCTCCACGCGCCCTCTCACCGTCACGTCTGCTGGGTGAGTTGGGAGCTGACAGCCTCGAGAGGAGCTCTCTGTGATTTTGCCACATCGGGTTTCAAGTATCAGCTTGCTGGAAGTGCGGCAGAGAGGGAGGAGGGAGGGAGGGAAGTGGTGAGAGCTTTGCCAGCACACCTGCACAAGCTTTGGGCTCTCCTGGACACTCTGTGTGCTAATGATGTATAACCTGCAGAGCCTGGCAACTCGCTCGCTGAAGACTCTACCAGACAGGCTCTGCATGCCTCTGATTCCTAATTTCTTAAAACAAGTAAGAAACTGCCCCCCACTCCCAGCCCCACGCTGTAGGTAAATGTCCAGGGTGGAAATTGAGATGTGCTCAGCTGGGCAGAGATTCTACCAAGGCAAGGAACAAATGACAATTTAATTATGGTGCTTTAGGTCTATGTAATTCCTCTTACAAAGCAAAAGGGAGGAAAAAAGCTGAAAGAGAGACAGAGTTCATTTCAGCTCCAATGTTCTGCTAATTTTTCTTTTCACTATTAGAGATGCATCTGGATCCTATTTCTAATCCACTCTCAAATTTGCTTGAATTAAAATCCCAGATCACTGCTGTGTTTTCAAGTTGAAGTGTGCATAGTAGCCAAGGTTTATATTGCAATTTCTGGAGTTATGGAATGATGAGCTCCAAAAGTGGAAAGTGTGTTTTATGCCTGAATCCTGGGGAGAAAAAACCTGATTGGCATCAGTGTTATTTGGAATTGGAGCCCATTTGTAGAATAAATAGCCTTGAAGTTCAAACACAGCTACATTTTACATGTGGTTCTGCCGACTGGAGCTGCTCGGTGTGCAAGAGCAAAGGCTGCCATGCTGGAGATGTAGGAATGGGAAGTGCTACTTAATTAGAAAGCCTGGATACTTTTCAACTTTTCCCCGACATTTAAAAGTTCCCCCATTAGTTTGGGGCTTATTTTAATGAGAAATTCAATTTCTGACTAAACCAGCAGTTGCTTTGAAATACCTGCACTTTCTCTATTGCTCCCCAAATCCCAGTCCAGCACGCTGCTTATGAATAAATCCAACAGTCTTGTTAGACTGGAAAACACCACAGGTCTCATGGAGTTAAGAATCCCCATATTCTCTGGGCTTTCATCTCTGCCATGACAATTCCCAGTCTCTGCCAGGTGAAGCCAGCCAGCCAATATTTATGGAAAATGAACAGACTAATCATTTCCAATAGCAGCCATGATTATTAATTGCATCAGTTTACATTGACATCCAAATGGCCAGATATAAGCCAAAAAACTGGAGTAATGGCTCCACCCATCTACCACCCAAATGTAAACAAGCCAATAGGGTTAAAAAGAGGACTGGAAGTCAGGGCTGGGGCGTTCTCCTTCTGCTGTGCTATGGTGGGATAGCCAAACTTCCACACAACCTTCCTGCCAGGCAATTCATCCAGCCCTAAACTGACCTTACCTCACTCAGGAAGTTCAGCGGCTTCTCTCGGAATCAGCTTCTTTTTAAACAGGGCTAGAAATGCACTACTGTCAATAAGAGCAAGAGATTCTATTTTGGAGATTGGGTCTTGCAAGGTCATGATTTAAACCTGTTAAGTACCTAAAATACAGCTCAGCCCAAGCCATGGTTGGTCCTGCTGTTGTGCGTACATGTGTGGGCAGGGAAATAGCTGCAGAGGGGAAGGGAGTCCTGAAAAGAGCCCTGCACTTACCCTTAAAACTTTCTTCCTTGCCCCTCTCCGAGGGGGAGGGGCCTAAATTCAACTACATTGAAGTATTCCCAAATTACATTTCCAGTAAATTCCTAACCCTGAACAAAACAGCACCTGCTGTTTGTTGAGGCATCTTCACATGCCATGGTTGATCCCTTCCTCCTGGTACCATCACCTGGAGAAAAAGGATCCTTCTCAGCTTCCAGTTCCCACTCCTAAACATGAGACCAGCTTGGCCTCAGTGTGCCTGTGCCTGCACCTCTGGACACCCCAGGCCTGCTCAGATGGGCTGGGTCCAAGGAGGGAGCTCTGCTGGAGCCCGGGGCAGCTCATACCAGTGAGGGTCTGGCCTGCAAACACTCACACCTGCAGGGTGAGGACAAACAAAGGCCCATCCTCCAAAGTGTGGTGAGTTCCAGCCTCCTAAACCCTATGAAATCCCACTTCCTCTCCACTCGTGCTAAATGTAAAAACAGAAACAAAGACACACACCTAAATAAACAGAAAAGCAGAGAGCAGAAGGGGAGGGAGGCCCTGGTGCACGCCAACTAGTACAGAGAGATGTTTTCTATTTGCGGTCCTCTGTGTCAGACTTTGCCATGTCACGTGGACCAGAATGTGAGTGGGAGACTTGTTGGACACATTGGCTCTACAAATGCCTCACAATTGCAGAAACACCTGCTTTACATTATTTTTTTTGCTGGTCCACAACAAAATTCCTCCCTGGTCAACAGTTTTCAGCAGACCTCCTTTCCTCCTTCTTTTTGGATGGCTCAAATCACTGGATTCTAAATCCTGGGCCACCACGAGATCGCTCAGGAACCTGCTTCAGTAGGAGGGTGCACCAGAAGGCAGAAAGGCCAGCTCTGCTCAGAATTATGCCAAACCCACCTGAGGCTGCTCATGGCCAGGTGTGGGGAGCAGCAGAGGGGTCACCCAGCCCAAAGGGACCGGTCTGTCAGACCCATCTGTTTTCAGCATGAACCCCCCTGGCCACACCTCTGCAGCTCACAGCACTCCAGCCACCACGAGTTATTGCTCTTGGTCTCCACTGCTTCCTGTGAAGCTGGAATGGGTCTGAGGCAGCATCCAATGAAACCAAAGGGAGCCTTTCCATTAACTCAATGGGCTCTGGATCAGGCCCAACATCTGTTTGGCCCTCTCTGTACACAGCACAGCCAATTTATTCTTTATCCATTCCTGGGCCTCTTTCTCCAATAGCATCCATATTTTTCCTACTTATGGTTGTCATTAGCCCCACTAAGCACCACCCCAAGGAGACGGCCTGTGCCCCTTTGGCAGCCAATCCCCTGGTGTGGCACAGTGGTGAGTGCTGCCCCAACCCCTTACCATTTCAGCAAGGCTCTCCTTTCTCCTTGTTCAGGTTTCCAGCACATCCCTTTGAGCTGCCAAGCTCTTCCTACCCTCCCCTTCCCATCAAGTAATGGGCTTCTCTTCTATTGAAAACCTGATCAAGAATCAGTGCTGACACCAAACAACAAGGTCCAAAAGCCTGTAAGACCCCTGAAGAGCATTGCCAGGCAGGAACAGGCTCTCTGAACAGACATTTCCACCTTGGTTGATGACAGCCCAGGCAATGGGTTCCCTAGAGATCTGGAGTCTGAGGGAGAACAGTCAACACTCAGGTCCTTCATCATGGATTTGAGTTCAGGGCTACAGTAAGAGACCAAGCAATAATTACTCAAACTGGCTGTATCAGACCACAGGATATCTTATGTTGGGCAGGGCCCATAAAGTATATTGAGTCCAAGTCCCACCTCCTCACAGGACTATTTAAAATGAAACCATACAACTACAAGCATCATCCAGACACCCCTTGAACTCTGACAGGCTTGGTGCGGTTACAACTTCCCTGGGGTTCTTTCCCCACCATCCCCATATCTCCTCAAGTGTGAATTTGTGTTGTGCCAGTTCACAGCACTTCAGTTTCCATCTGTTCCCACCAAATTTGTGACTCACATTGCAGAGACAATTATGGGACTGGGCACAAGTCTCCTCTTGGGCCCACAGTGACAGTGACAGCCATGGTCCACGACACACCATCCATTCACTGAGCAATATACAGGAGTAATTTTTATGACTTTGCTGAGCCCTTGGATTCCAGGATCTTGTTTTCAACCAGCACACATGGATTCCCATGCTGTGACATGCATGTCATTGCTAAGCAGAGCCACAGCCTTTGCTCACAAGCCAAGCTGCTTCTTACAGCAGGAAAACAAGTCTCCAGTGCTGAGTCTAGAGAGTCTTCTAGGCATGGAGCTGTGGATTCATTCTGGGCACTGCCATTGCCTAAATGAGAACCCCACACAAAAATCCCTCCCCAGCATACCCCCGGAATCCCATGGGTTTGGAAATGGGAGCGTGTTGCCTGAGGCCAGATGTGGGGACTGGTAGGCTGTTGGCACTGTGCGGAGGCACATCTGCATGTCAGGCAGTTACTCATTCCTGCATACTTCCCTGATAAAATCTGGATTGCCTAAAGCTGGTATTTTCACTCCAGTTTCCTTATCAAGGTATTTACCACCTCCTGTCTGTGTCTTGCAGACTGAGGGTGTTAAATGCTCCCTTATTCTCTCCCTGTGCAGGGAGCTGGAGCATGTAGGAGCTGGAGCTGCCATCCAGGATGGGATTTCTAACCCCACCAGAGCAGGGCTGGCTGTGTGGCTGCTGGCCTGGGCTCTGTGAGATCTCAACCTCTTTGTACCTGGGATGTGTCTCTGTTGATCCTCATGCTGCCTTCCTGCAGCTGGTGAGCTCCTTCCTGTGTTTGTTGTGGTGTTTCCAATCACATTTTAGAAGCTGTTTCGTCCCCTGCAGGGTTCTCTCCTGGTGTAGCTGCTGTACAGCTGTAGGAAGAGAAGGAGAGTTTGGGATAAAGTTGTTTCAAGAAGAGCAGAAGTGTATATGGCACCTCAGTAATGCACATAACATCTTTTTCTCTCTAAAGCAAAAAGCAGGTCTCTGTCTCTTAAATATCAACACTGAGATAGGCCTCTGATCACAAAGGTAAGGTGTACTTGGAATTTTGAGCAGTCCCTTTCCAAGAGCACCCCACTCCTCTTTCACTGCTGATATCAATCACCTGTTTTGGCCAATGGCTCACACAACCCCTTTTCCTTTGGGAGAGCATCACCCTAAACCCTTCACAGGGGGTCCTTGAGGGCTCTGCTCTTCCCCCTGAGCTTCTTAAAAGGGGAAAACGAGAGACATGTTCTGAAACACAGTATCCTGAAAAAATATTCATTTCCTTGAGGAAAAACACTACTGGATTACTCACTGGGGAAACCTAAGCAACAGATCTGTTTCAGTTTGGTTTCACAAACATGGGACATATTTCATCAGTTTAAGAACAACATTTGTGGAGATTGATCAGCTGGGTTCACACTGCCTTGAGGGAGCTGAAGTTTATTTTGGGATGCTGATTCTACAGACAAGGCTGTCCTCAGCCCCTCCCATGAGCATTATGCTATAGGCATACAGCTTGTGCCCATCAGACTTAAAAGAATGCTTTTCAGCTAAATTCAAAAAGAATGAAACTTGATTTCGGAAATGCCGCCAAGTAATTTTAGCTCAAGAAAACCCCCAATGTGTAGACCCCCTTTAGTATAGAAAGATTTTCTTCTGGCATTTTTGCTCCATTTTTGAATTGGTGTTTGGGATACAGAAAAATAATCAGAATTATCACATGGGGTAGATTTCTAATTTGAAACTTCTGTCTTGACATAGGCTGGCTGAAGAAAGTGAGACCTCTTCAGGTGTTTCTGCACAGCTGTTGCCAACTTGAGCTAATGTGTTTGAATCCCACCACTACACCTGCCCACACATGAAGGGCTCTTGGGATGCTGGACAGTGCTTCATGAGAACCAGGGAACAGACCTGTGCTTTAGTGTAGAACCCCTCTGCTGACAGATGCCAGACTTGGATCTGAGGCTGTTGTCTCACTTGGCAGTGCCCACCCTGGTGACAGCCCTCTGCACCAGATGGGCAAAGCAAGCCCTGTCACTGGCAGCCGTCCAGAGGAGCCAGGCAGGGTTCACAAGTTGGTTTTTTCCCTCCCTCCGGTGTTTGGACAAGCCAACATTGAAATCAGAGACGTGGCTGCTATCAGTGGTGGTGTTAATTGGGTGCCAATTGCAAGGAAGACAGGATGACAAGGACACTGCTTGGGACTGTATCCTGCAACCAAGCTCTAACTTCCTTTGCATCCTCCCTCCCCTGGTATTCAGTCTACCTGGGCTAAAACCAGCTCCAGACATGGCCACTCTTGCTGCAATTTCTCCTTGGACTCTCTCAGCAGCTGCAATATTTTGGAGGTGTTGTGCACTTGCTGCGGCCCCTGCCCAGGTGCCCAGAGCGTGGGGAGGAGCAGCCCAGAGACCCCTGGAGGAAGAAGTACAGGAAAGCAGAGGCTTTTGCCCAGCCCTGCAACCTCCAGAGACAGTGCATGAGAATGAAACACAGGGAACCATGTAGTGTGAGAGAGTAACTCAAAAATTACGGCTGTAGTGAAGAAACCACATAATATATTCAAGATGTCAGAGGTTAGCCATGGTGCATGTGAATCATGCTGCAAATACCTCACCTTTAACTCTGCCATCGTAATTAGATTACAAAGTTTTTATTACGGTTTTAAATTCTGCCTTTATAGGTTGCTGTCCAGCTGTGCACTTAAATCTGGTTTTATCACACTTTCTGAGCTCATCACATTTAATTCTGCCCCTACAATGCTGGATTAACTTTAAGGGTCGCTGAAGTCAGAAGTCACTCACCCTTGCCCTACTAATGGATTCCCAGCAGCCCCACACGCCCGAGCAGTGCTGTGTACAGTAACCCAAATTTATCATCGGGGCCGAGGGGAAGGCAGAGGGGGTGTTTGTTTATTTACTCCTCTGCTGGGTTCGCTCTGGGGACATTTGCAGAGATTACTGCATCAGGAGGTGTTGTTTGCCTCCTCCTGGGCAATGCAGCCTGCCCAGCACTGCTCTGAGAGCTGGAAGGGAGGATATCTGGGCCTGCCTGGGAGAAGGGCATGGCTGATTCATGAGGCCCATAGACCTGAGCAAATGGTCAGCTCTCTCCACCCAGAAATCCCACCCTGCTGCCCCACTTGCTCCTGCCACAACTCTCTCTCCTGGTATTCTGTGGGTCCCATCTCTGATATTTGAGGCAGTCCCAGAAGACTGAAAAAACCCATTGTTTTTTTATTCTAAGGATGACTTCTTGGTTGTTACCTGTCATCAAGAAAGCAGGACAGGGCACAAATGAAACTCTTCATCTAAACAACGTTCACCCCCAGGTTTTTACCGCAATCTGTTTTTATTCTCTGATGAGCAAAGATCAGAGAGGTTGGTGTTAGATACCACCAAAATATGATTCATTGCCTTGAAAAAAATCATCCTGCAAACAAGCAAATAAAGGGGAAATCATATTCTATTGAAAGAAACCCCCAAATCATCAAGACATTAGGTGCTGAAGGTCCAAGTGATTTACATGAAGTTACAGGGAGTCTGAAGGATCTAGGAAATCATACTTGTTCCAGTGGAAAAGACATTTCTCTTTCTTGCTGAGGAATACTTCATTAGGGCAGACCTGAGCCAGAGGTGGACAGCATGGAATTTAGTGGAAAGTGGAGGGCAAACTGTCACAATAATGCCATGACAATTTTTGACCTTTGCCTTTCAATGACTAGACACATTTTTGGAATCAAGGTTAATAATCTTCAGCAATATACAACCTTCTCCCTAGGAATGTGTGGTGATTAGGGCAAAGAATTTCACATGGTCACAAAATATCTATCTCAGAGTCCTGGGCTTATAAAATACTCTATTTCCTCCATTAATTGTGTCCACGTGGAGCTGTAACTAAGTAGCTGAAACAAATAAAACCAAAGTAATATTGTTTCCTTTTAAAATATTTCACTTAATTTGTGGAAGAGGTTTGGGCTCATTAAAAATAGGCCATCTCCCACGAGGGCTTTTTCCTTTTCTCCTGCGAGCCCCTGGCCCAGTGCTCAGTAACATGTAGAACAGCACGTTGCTCCTTGGCACAGCCCTGGCTGGAGCCGCTCTCCTGCTCAGCTCAGCAGCCCTGGGCAGGCCGAGCTCGCTTGGCCAAGCAGCTCCTGATGTGCCCCTGTCCTGAGAGAACAGCCCCTGACTGAAATTTCCTCCTTCCCTCTCCAGCTCATTAGGAAACTCCACTTCTTGCTCCCAGGGAAAGCTGTGACTGTCACAATCCCTCTGTTTCTTCTGGGGAAATGACAATATGTTGATTGCATCCAGAGGTGCAAGCAGAGCCCAGTCCTGAGCTAGAGTCTGTCAGAAAGCACCATGCAGGCACTTGGTTGCTTCTGGTGGATCTCAGACTGTTCCCTGCTCCTCCAGAGCAAGCTGTGAGTCAACTGCATCAGGGTGACACCAGGAACCGCTGCCTTGTCACCAGACTGTGACAGCTCCTTCCCCTGAGCTGATGTCAGTCACAAAACAGGCACAAAACACACAAGACAGAAGGAAAGAGCAACCTGGAGCAAGGGTGCCAGGGTGCCAGCAAAACCTCCAGCAGACAACAAATGATTGCACATTCCTTCTGTGGGGAATGTATTTTTCCTCCTTCACTGGGGTATCTTTTCCAAGTGCTCTCCTCCAAAAGGTCGCAGCCTCAACCACAGTTAGAGTTTGTGAGAGACACTACTCTGTCTAAGCAAAACCAGAAGATTTGGTGGTTCCACAGTCCCTTGTGACCTCTCTGCTGCTGTGTGCTCTGACCTTGCGCTGCAGTGGGACTGGGGCAATGCCCCAAGGCTGGGGGAGGGAAGGATCTGACCAAAGGGGGCCAAACAAGCATGTGTTTGCTAAGTTAGAGAAAGCTCAGGGCAGAAGCTGAGACTGTGATCTCTGCACTGGCACCTTTCACAAGGTGCCCTGTTGGCACCAAACACACCTCCCTTGTCCCCCACTACTGATGTGGCTCCAAATGCTCACTGGGTATCTGGGACAGATGTTGTGGTATGCACAGTTCAGCTCTGTTTCATGAGGACATTTCCATAAAATTAGAACCTATGATCCCTCTCCCAGTTTCTCCTTCTCTCTTGTGGGCTCCGTCACACTGGAGAAGAATTAATGCCAGTGTTACCAGGCAACAACCAAACCACTCATGAGAGCATCCCAGTCTAAAGGAGTTCAGAGGCTCCCCCAGTGCTGGGTCACTCCAGTTCTTCTCACTGGTTTTGTTGTCCTTCTAGGGGGGAAGCCACATCTGGAAAATTACTGATGTCCTGCTGCTCACTATGGACACCACCGGGAACTGGCATATGGTCTTGTAAAGTGTGATTAGATCTACAAAGTAAACTCTCATTATGACCTCTCTCAAGGTCTTTAAAAACGCGTTTCCCTAACTGCTATGATTATCTCTAAATTCTTTCATTTTGGTAATAACAACATTACCCACATGTTCCTCTCTCCCTTCTCTTTTTTTCTGATCATAATTTTGTTACTCACGACTGAAAAATCATTCCACAACTCTCTCCCTGTGGACTTGATCTCTGGGTAGGAACACTCTCCTCCCACCAGAAATCAGTATAAACAAAAACATCTCCTCTGCTCTGGAGGAGCTGAACCTGAGGCATGGAGCCTCTCTGGACCATATGAAAAAATCACAGTTATCAGACTCTCATTAGCATCATCATCACCATTAGTGTTATGATTGCCTATGTTAGAGCCCCCCTTGGAGATGAGAGCCAAGAGCAAGGCCTGATGAGGGTTCAGGTGCTGTACAAACACAACTTGAGGGCAGCCTGTGCCCTCCACACTCTCAGGACCCAGCCCAATGAACCCCCTGTCACTGCCATTCCTCTGCTGCCTCTCTGTAGATCTGAATTCTCTCTTTTGCAGCTCCTGTGATCACCAGCTCAGCTGCACCAAACTTTTCTTCTCAACACCCAGCAAAAGCCCAGAATTGCCCTCACTCAGCTCCACCAAACACTCCCAGCAAATCCTGGGATGGCAGTGAGGTTATGCCCAAAATCCTAACCCCACCATAAAAGCCATGGGAGAACTGGAGTGGGAAGGAGATTTCTGCCCCAAGTATGTTTATCCCAGAGTATAATGTTCTGCTCCAGGCAGGAAGGCACCAGTCCCAGGTGACTTCAAAAGAACTAATTCAGGATCACCTCTGAGCCCAGAGGGAGAGCTGGACCTGCCAATTCTGCAAGGACCAGTTTAGGAACTGCAGCACCTGGGAAAAGGCATCTGACCACAGCAGGAGGACTCAGCCTAAGTCATTCTGGCATTTGCTGAGGGACAATGTGCAAAACTCACATACCTGGCTGGCAGCTGTGCTTTGCTTCTATCAGATCTCTAAAGAATCATGTGATGGTGTTAAATATTTAAAACCTTGTGATTGCAACAGAATATCCCAGTTGGATGAATCATGGGAAGCAAAGAGGTAAAAATATCCAGCAGCAGTTCCCTGTGCAGTGGGACTGTGTGTGCAGCTCCCATCTGTCTGTACAGGCATTTCTGGAGCATGTTCTCCAGGGGTGTTAAGTGGAGACATGAATGAACACTTGGTTTGAAGGCCTGAACCATTTGACTTTGATAAGATTTTATCTTGATGAACACAGAACTGATTGACATCTCATATTTCTTGGGTTTAATGAGCTCATAACTGCACTTTAATTGGTTTAATTACCAGAGCATAATATTGCAGGTATGTAATGCAGACCTGTAATACTGAGTTATACAATATATTATATTTGCTGTACATCACAAATTACAACATGCACTGTAACATAGCTTTTCATGAGAATTATTACCAGGATTATCAGTGGTGAATATTCAGTGACATGAATAGAAATTTCCTTTAAGTAATGTCTTCAGGATTCGCCCTCCTTGTATAAGCTTCTAAGAACAACGTTCATCTGAGGAAAATGTGAAGGCTGTGAAATATGAAATTATTTCTAGGCTAGGGTGGGATTTGGCTCCAGAAAGCTCAGGG
The DNA here is from genome assembly GCF_000277835.1 of Geospiza fortis. NCBI lineage: Eukaryota > Metazoa > Chordata > Aves > Passeriformes > Thraupidae > Geospiza > Geospiza fortis. The sequence goes on along the minus strand of NW_005054341.1, from coordinate 1,660,006 downwards.
TCTAAGTTCCTCCAAGATGTTTAGACACCTCACTCCCATTTCAAATTTCCATGTTTGCGTCAGAAATACAGATTTTCCTCTAGCTTTTTCCAAGGCTGGCCCAACGCTCACAGCATTTTCTCAATCTATTTATTGTCCACACTTTGGAAATGACTGTTAACAGTCCCCCAGTGTTTTCCTGCTATAATTGTTTGGGTCTCTCGGGTGACACAATTAGCAGCTGGGAGAAGCACCGGAGTGTGGAACTGCGGCTTTAATTATCTTTCCATTGTGAGGAAGGATGCCGTGTGCCCAGGCAGTTATTACACCTGACAAGGACAATGTATTTACAATGGGTGTTTATACAGGCTAATTCCTTACAAAAATACCTTGACAGAAAGTGCTCCACCTGCCTCATGTTCCCTATCGCAATTGCTAATTAATATTATTGTGCTGAAAACGATCCTATCAACCAAAGCCTCTTCTGTCATAACTGCTGCTCCCTGCGCAGCTATGCCTAATTAAACTGCTGCTGACTCACTCA
>NW_005054341.1:1657560-1659473 GCF_000277835.1 Geospiza fortis | reverse complement strand
GATGTTCAGCAGACCTGGCCTTGCTGCTGGTTTAGAGTCTCTGCTCTGCTCAGCCTCCCTCAAGCTGCCCTGGCTGCCTCTACTCGACTCCTGCTGCTGACTCAGGGTCTAAAGCCACAATCAGGTTCCTGGTGTAGTTCTGGGTTTAACTGCTCATAGAGCTGCCCATACACCTGCATTCAAAGCCAAGCACCATCTGATTTCCTTTTCCAGTCACACTGGTTAAAATCTAGCTGTGAGGGCAATATTATTCTGCAGGGCACTGCACACAACAACTGCAGCTGTTGTAAACTTTCTGTGTATTTGTCAGACTAAAATGATGTTTACACTGGTGGCATAAATAAGACCTGAGCCTTCAAAGTGAGTCAGAGTGGAACTGCACTGCAGTTCTCTGGGAGTTGTGCTGGGGACTGGGGTGAAAGGCAGCCCTCAGTGCCAGCGAGTCAGGCTCAGTGATTTGGGCTTGTCTCTAGGTGTGTGAGGATACAAGCAGGAGTCTAATGGGATTGACAAAAGGACATTACTCACCCCTCAGCAGGCTGCCACCTCTGCAAAGAGCTCCTGCGTGGCCCAGCTCAAATTGCAAACCTGCGTGTTCTTCTGTTTCTCATCTGCTACAGACAGATAATTACAGAGGTGCTAAGAGGATAAATGCAGTAAAGTCTGGAAGGAGAAAAAAGCAGTAGGAGAGATGGGCATGGCCAGCTGCTCTTGTCCTGGGCACGCCTGGGCTCTGCAGTGACACAGACAGGGCTTCTGGCCTGCAGGAACGTCAGTCATGACATCCCTGTGGCCAGGGGGCTGGGTGGGCGCTCTGGGGTACAGGGCTGTCCCCACCAGCTTTGCTTTAGCTCAGCTGCTGATGCAGGACTCAGCCTTTGCTCCTGGGGAGCAGCTCTGCAGTGCATGTTACAGATAAATTCTAGGGGAACATAACAAAATCCTGGGGAGGGATGGCAAAGTAAGAAACCCCCATTTTGGGCAGATAAAGCATCCAGACTTCTTCTGGAGCTAACCAATAACAACAAAAAGAAACAGAAAAAGGGAACAAATTAAGCTCAAAAACTGAATGCAGCTTTCAGTGTATGAAATGAATCAGTGAATCAAAGAGGCTAAAGGAATAAGAAAGATAAAGAAAAATCAAGACTTTTTCACCCCCATGAAATCAAGGGGTTCCTGTGAAGAGCAGGAGGGGAAATATTTATTCCCCAACAAATGCAGCAGTGCTGCTGTGAAATGAAGCAGGTGGTCAGCACACTGTGCCTGGGCATCTTCAGCACTGACCAGGATTAGGGCACTGCAGAAAATGTTCCCAAAGCCCCTGGGACCCCCTGCCCATGAGGAGCACCTTAACCCCAGAATCCTCCTCTGTGGCAATGCCCCTCTTCCTGCTGCACTTGGAGAAGGGCTGCAGGGTGGCCAGGACGGACCACAGTGCCTGTACACCCCAGACAGGAATCCTTCATAGAGCCAGGCACTCCCATGGGAGCTGAAGATGTGCAGCACCATTGGACAGCACTTGCTACTGCCACTAATAGTGATGAAAATAACAAAGGGCAGGGAAGAAATAATACTGAAGCTTCCTTCCAGCCTTGAGCTCTGAGTTGTTAGGACAGCTAGGATCCCAAAAGGCACCTGGATCCTGCTTTGTCTGAAGCAGTAGTGAATAGAAATGGTTGGTGAAACTTCAGAATAACCATATATGTATGTGGTTAACAGGCTAAATAAAAGGAATACACATCTCTTTCTTTGAAATATGCCAAAAGGGAATCACTTAGCAAAAAAATATTGATTTTTTTGACTGCACTTTGCTTTGGAAGGAAAACATCCAGAAGAAAAACAAAAATGCCAAGAGTGCTGCAATTGTGCCATTTCAAAATTTACAGCATGAAGCTTTTGGCTTTTTCACCCTC
>NW_005054341.1:1655709-1657535 GCF_000277835.1 Geospiza fortis | reverse complement strand
ACCTCAGCTCTGTTCTCAGGAGGAAAGGTAAAAGGAGAATTTTTCTTCTGGGGTTATTCTTGAACTCAAGTCAGGCTTCAAAATTCCTTCTTGTCAGGGAGTATTGGAGTACTCATTTGGAGTATTGCTTATATGTCTCTCTCTGTGTCACCACAGTAGCCACCCAAGAAATCTCCTGGTGTGCCAATTCTCACAGAGCCCACGGCCACAGCTGTGGAAAGGGAGGCAAGGAGCAAGGAGGTGACTTTATAACTTAGCAGAGAGCATCACTGGCAGCAGTAGGTGATGAGCTGTATATTGTGACTGCAGTCTGCAGCTCTGCCAAAAAAATCCCCTTTTCTACTGCACTTTGAGCCAGCCTGGCTAATGACAAGGAGTCTTTTGTTGCCATTTGAGGAGCTGGCTGTTGGTCCAAGCTCTCCCACTCTCATTAAGGAGGCAGCAAGGCGGGGCAGAGTGCCCATCCCAGCAGGAACACGTGTCCTAGGCTGGCCCATTTGCAAAATAATTCTGAGCGTCAGCCAGGCCAAAAGCTGGGTCTGGGATCAGACAGGGCTAAGTTCCCTCACCACGGTGGCCAGAGCAAGCATGGTGACAGCTCCAGGGAAGGAAATGGAAATGGTTTGGGGAGTTGTGGCACACAGAGTGACACCTGTGGCAATGGGCTCATCACCTGAAGGATTTGGTGCAATACACATTGCAACAAGGTTGTATTCTCAGAAATCCATGGCTTGCCAGAAAAACAAATGAAATCAGACAGGCTTATGATTTGGTTTGATTGCTTCCAAACTCATCTTTAATCTAAGTTCTTTTCATGGTCATCACAACAGGGCTTGCTTGAATCTCAGGGCCTAATCCTCCTGGTGCAAGCTGGAGTGAATCCATTTAACTAAGGGAATTTTGCCAGTTTACATCAGATTGTGGCTATATTTAAGTGTAAGTCATTTAGAAATATGCAAGTACTTATTTACAGCTATACTTTATGAATAAAGCAAATAAATCTGAAACCTACCAGAATAGAGTATCCCAGTTAATATTTCCTTCTTGAAGGTACAAATGTGATTAATGAATCACACTGTGATGCAGGAAACCCATCAAATGGCATCAAGGTGCCCCCAGTCCATCTTTTGCCAGGAAGGGATATCCAGAAGATTGGTCACTGTGCTTACAATGGTGGCAGTCCAATGCGCCACCTGGAGAGAAACTGTAGGGGAGCAAAGGAGACCCTGCTCACCTGCAGCCTCTAGAACCTTCCACATCCCAGCCCTGCAGCTCCACCCTCACCATCCCTGCATTCCCACTGGCTCCTTCCAGGGAACCCCACAGACTGAGGGGTGCAGATCCCTTGACATAAACGGGACCCTTGCAGACTTTACAGACGAGGATTTGGCCGTGGGATTCAGACAAGCCCTGCTCTGACAGTCTCATGAAAGAACTCAGATGAAAGTTGTATCTGGAAGGAACAAAACTTTGAACAAACACTGGCTCCTTCCTCACATTTCAAAACTGGTCAGCTCAGCTTCCAGAACCCCAGACAATTTTGCAGAGTCAGGAAGAAGACCAACCATGATTTGTCTCACTGCTCTGATGGGCTGGTTCTGAATAGGCCCCTCATTTAAGAGTGAGCACAGATTGGGAATTACTTGTGATTCTTTATCTCTAGGGACAATTCCAGTTCCCACACCCTGATTTCCAGCCCTGGAGGACTGCTCTGACCTCAGCCCCACAGCTCTGTATCCACAGGAACATTCCCCAGTCACAGGGACAGTCAGAATGTAATGAACAAATGCATTTCCCCAGGAACGGGAGACTTGTTCATAACTTTA
>NW_005054341.1:1650446-1655678 GCF_000277835.1 Geospiza fortis | reverse complement strand
CAGGTTGGAAGAAGCAGCACCAGCTCCCTGAAAGAGAAGGAAAAGGGAAATAAGTTTTCAGACCCAGGATCAGCAGCTCTTTCACTGTCTTTTGGCAGTAGCCTCTAAAAACCTCAGTGCAATGGTCTCCAAACAAAAACCTCCAGGTAATATCTGAGCATCAAGAAAACAAACACAGTTACCTAATGAAGTCCTGAGTAAGAGAAATACTGATTTTGTTCTATGTTTTGTTGTTATTTTGGGGTTTTTTAACATCCTTTGCACTTGATAATTGTTTCCCTTAGCAAAAGCAGTCACGTAATATAAGGTGGAGGCAAAAGAGCTACATTAAAAGCCATAATTACTGCTGTTTCACAATTAGTAGTTCTATTTGAAGATGTTTTGAGTAAGATTTATGGTATGTTCTCTAATTTTTAATCTCTAATTATGAGGAAGAAACTTAGCCTTGAGTATTTCTTCTCTAAAAAGTTTAAAATAACATATAGCACAGTGTTGGTCTGTAGAGACGGATACAAAAACAGGAAAAAACATGTAGGAAGAAAAGGATAAGGTTTTTTTGTGTGTGTATAAGCAAGGTTTAAATAGAATAATTAAATTTACCATAATCAATAAAATGTGTGAGTCGAGTTTATTGAAGTGGCTATTTCCCATTGCATAATTTCCCTGGGGAACTTTCATTTTTAATTCAAAAATAAAAAAATAATAATTAAAAAAACAAACCCCTGAGCACTCACTGTAAATATGCCAGCATATGTGTGAGGTTAAGAAAAGCACGAGCCTACACCCAGGAATCAAAGAGGGACTTACCACTGCTTTGACACTAATTGTAAAAGCTGAACATTTTCTAGAACCATAATCAAATCTTAACTGCCATGGGGGACTCGTTCAGCAGCTCACAGTAATTCTAATAAGATGCAGAGCCTTTCACCTTTAGGTCACCAGTTCAAACCCACTTTGTGTTGGGCAGTAAACAGGAGGCAAATCCTGAGCCCTGTGAAGTGCCAGAGCATCCAGAGGAGATGCCAGAGCAGCTTTGGGGCAGGAGCTGGGAAGAGTTTTCCCACGTCATCCATGATTTCCCTGGGATTGATGCACCCACCTCCTTGGAGGGCTCATCCCATCTCCCTAGGCCTCAGACCCTCCCTTCTGGAAGGGGGATGGGGAACCCCTCTTGCTCCTTTTCCTCCATTTCAGCCAGAGTCACCCCAGGTGCCCCAGTGCTCCTACCCCAGAGACCCTGGAGCTGCCATGGGGTTTTCCATCACTTCTGTAATGCCCCTCCCAAGAAAGCAGCAATCACAGTATCATCTCTGTCCCACTTCCACAATTCCTCTTCATTAAGGGCTCATTTCCTTGAGCCCCTCATGGAAAGCAGACAATTCAAACAGGAGCTGGAACTACCAGGCCCTGCCCCTGCTGACCTGTGGCTTCACCACCAACAGCTCTGCCAACCCCAGCAGCTCTTGAGACACAAAGCTGAGCCCTCACCTCAGCATTTTCAGGTACAAATCCTTGGGTTGCTCTGAGCTGCTCCTATGGGAAGCCCCAGCTCCAGCTGAGGCCCTGGCACTGCCTACATTCCCCACAGAACCTGAAGTTCTGGGACAAGCACCCACGGCTACCCCTGCTGCACCGAGGCCTGGGTGGGTGCTGGGTCCTCCTTGAGGAAGCCATGGACGTTGGTGCTCCAGGCTGTGTGAGTACCAAACAACAGCAGCCTGCAGACAGATCTGCAGCTGCCCCTCAGACACAGCCCAGAGGTGGCTGCTTTGTGGCTGTGGCTGTAGGATGCAGCCCCAGCTTGCAGGCTGCCACGGTGTGTGCAGTTCTGTGCATGTGTGTGAGGGAACAGAATCATCTGAGGCCTTAATTGTGTCTCGTGTTACTACAGCAGAGAAGTTGAGGAGCTCTAAGGAACAATTCATTCATTGTCCCCTACACATCTGGGTTAGTGTTTCCTCCTTGGATTAGGCTGTACCAGCGTGTTCCCTCGCTGCTCACCACAAGCCAGCAGTGCCAATTTCCCTCCGTGGCAGCTCCAGTGACAGCTGTTTACTTGGAAGCTCATGAATTTGATATATGGGTGCTAGCCACAAATGAATGGAATACTTTCCAGATGCAACGTCTTTAAATATTCAAACAATAAGCCAAAAGCACTAAGCTGTCTTGGCCATTTTTTTTCTCTCAGCTCTGGATGTCTCTCAGAGAAGATGTAAACACAATTCCTTGTGCCACTGGCCAGAATGCTTCAGATGTTTGAAAGGCCAGCAGTGGCATGAGGTGCTGGATGGGAGATGGCTGATGGTCTTTGTCCCCTGAAGCCAAAATGGCCAAGAAAGAGCAAAATGAAGCAAAAGGAATCCTTGAGGCTGAGCCACAGGAGGTTCTCTCACCAGCCTGAGGGGCTGCATGTGTCAGTCTGGACCCTTAGTGCAGGGGAGCTGCACAAGCTCCAAGGAGTGGCTTCCCAAAACATCTGCAGAGCCTCATCTGGAATAGTTTAGAGCAATAATTGCAGTCTGCTGAGGTTGTTTAGTGGGCAGTGGACCAGGACCATCAAAATGCCTTGAACCTCTCCTGGCCAGGTGTTACCTAGAAACCCTTCTGGGCAGAGGAGTGGAGACCCAGCTCAGAACTGGAGACAAGACCTTCCCAGGTGTGTCCTTCTGTCCAGCCCAACTTTCAACAATGGCATCCGTTTGTGACCTCAGTTTGCATCCATAGCCACCCTAGTGCCAGGGACTGGGACAAAAACAGCTCTGAGGGCAAAGTTCAGCATTCAGAAGTGAGAAAACTTGCTCTGGGAGTGGTGTAGCTTTGACTGTTGTCTTTCCTGCTGGAAGCTGACAAGAGTCAGGCTGAAGGCACTGGAGAAGTGGAATGGCTGTGCTGAAGCTGTGTGGGGATGATTGATACACCGAGAGCTGCGCCAGCAAGCGGAACTCGCTTCTTGGCCAACTTACATCACTTTTGCTCCCCTCCTTGCATTTTCTTTGGCATTTTCTTCTTTGCATTTACTTATTTTCTTCCACCGAAGTTTAACATGATCCGGACAGTTGAGCTACCAGGATATGGATTTTCTATCCAGTAATTAAAGGGAGGAACTTTCTTACATATTTTATCTACTTAAAAATACCAACAAACATGGGCTGTGTGGCCTTCGATTGGAGGAGGGCAGGGGAGAGCTCCAAGAAACCCTGTCTGAATCTGAAACCAGTTCAAGCCTGAAATGCTGCCTGTTTGAAGATTTCTCCTTTATTCCCTCCAATGCTGTTATTAATTAGAGAATGGATAGCCATTACAGTTATCAGCAACTTCACGGAACTGAAAAATTCAAGTTCATTATCTTATGGGAAGAAAATAAACATCATTTTACAAGGTTTTTAAAGCAACAACAGTAATAACAAACCACCCCAAACTTCAGTCCACAGGCAGAATGGACATCTGCTAGAAAAAAATTGTTACATCCCCACCCACCACCCTCAAATTTAGGGATTTGTGGAATATGGGCCTTGCCTAAAGTTGCTTGGCAGAAATCCCCATCTTAAGTTCTTATTTAATGAAATCATGTGGTAGTAAATCAAACACAGAAACAGGAATAAGTAAATCCACCACATCCTTTGAAAAAGTATGGTTTGACTCTGTCAGCCCAAGTTGCCTGGGCAAGGAATTATCTGTATTTGTCAAGCAAAAAGCAATGACCCAGCAGTGACTGCCCACCTTTTGTGCTCCCCTCTGAACACCACAGGAAAGTCAGTGTCCAGCACCAAGAGGGGAAGCAGGCAAAGAAAGGGAGAACAACACCAACATCATGTTATAAAACCCAGGAGGCTGTCATGATTTAGTACCTACTAAAGCCAACAGAAATCTTTGCCCAGATCCTCTCTCTGTGGCTTTCTCCAGGCCCTCGGTGCACTCACGAGCTTCAGAGCCTGAGAGAGGTCCTGGGCAGACTTTGTCACCTGAGAAATTCATTATTTGGTCCTACAGAAACCCTCTCTGTTGAACTGACAATATTTGCAATGATTGATCCCTACTAAATTACATTTCCATTTTCTGTCCCATCTTGCCTCTCTTCCCCAGCATAGAGAGAGTTGAATTTTCGTGCCCAAAAACTCCATGGAAAAAGTAAGGTCAGTGAAATTTTCAACTTTTTTTGAAGGAAACTTAGATGGCACCTGGAAAGTCATGAACAAAAATACACTCTTCTTGTCAACATTTGCCTTAGGGATATGAAAATATGGATTTCATTCACTGATATGTCCAAGAAAGCAATTGCAGAAGAGAGATCATCAAACAATATGCACAAAGGGAGTGATCTTGTAGAAAGCAGTTGAGAAGTGCATTGTACCAGATGCTGCTGGGTCCCGTTTCGATCCCAATCCACTGGGATTGCTGCTCTACTCATGGCTGCCACTTGGAATTAATTTGGTCACTCAACCACGTATGGAACCCCTCATGTCTCCGGCTTTTAAAGCAACTTCAACAACAAATACAAAATTTGGTATCCTACCTCATCTCCTGACATTGCCAACTTCTAATTTAAGGTTTTTATTTTTATAACTTGGACATACTAAGATCATGGTGTCATGCCTGTTGTGTGTCCTGGATCCATAATTGTTTTGGAGTTGTGATTCATGACTGTGAAATCCACGTGAAAGGAACTTCCCAGAAATCCCAGGATTTCTCAGAATCCCTCACTGAAGACCATTTAAGAAGATATGACTCTGTAATTAACATTTTCTGAGGGAGTTAAAAAATATAAACAGCTCAAACGTGGCGTTTTTACAACCTTAATAAACCCAAAGGCAGCATTTACCAGGTACACACTTTAAGGACAATAAAAAGGTCGCTATGGAGGACTTCATTTGAACTTTAGTTTCTTTAGTTTGTATTTGAACTATTTTTTGTTTGGGCTGAAATTTTCCCTGTATTAAATTCACAGCCCAATTCTAAACAAAAAAACAAAAAACCAAAACAAAACAAAAATCAAAAACAAAACCCCCAGACCTTCTGAAATTAGCAAATATGCAAGTATTATCATTCTTACACTAAGAAATGTTCTTCTTTATTTAAATTTTAAATTCTGCTTGTTTCCAAATGCTTTTTCTTTCACTAAAATGGTAAATTCCAAACATTTGGTGATGAACAAGTGACGCTTTCTAATTGTAATTTTTTTCTCCTTTATGCCATTTACTGAAAAAACCCAAAACTGAGGAAAATCATTTGCTC
>NW_005054341.1:1638952-1650377 GCF_000277835.1 Geospiza fortis | reverse complement strand
GGGCTCCACTGACCCCACTTCAGAGTGAGGAGGAGATGAATTTGGAAGGAGCCTTCTGAGCTGACTGAGCTCCCCTCCTGTGGCAGCAGGACCCGGTGCAGCCATCGGGGTGGAAGTGAGTCCCATGTAACCCTACTCGAGCTCCACAGCACCACAAGCATTACCTTTTATGGCTCCAGGAGAATACTGGGGGATACTAATTTTACAGGTGCATTCTAGCAAACTGCAGTCCCTAATATCAGAATGCCATTAAAAATAATGCACTCCTTATGCCCAGGCAGTTAATTTAATATTAAATCAATAAAACATTTACTAGAGCTGGTCAGGGGCCGGGTTGCTGACAGCAGACTGGGCTCACGGCAACAAACGTCTCCTCACCCTCTGCAGACAGCTGCTGGTTTATTGTGGAAGACGTCTTTGGTCCTGACAAATAGCCTCCCTAAGCCCTAATGAGTGCAGAAATTCAAAACATTTGTGGGACATTTATTAGCAGGAAAATACACCAGCCTTTTGGGAGATTTGGATCGACAGCAGCAATCAGCTGTGGGCCGAGTTCAGTCCAGCATGTGCAGGGAACACAAAATTACTTTCTTGGCTACAGGGAAAGGGATTGGAGCTTTTTCCAGTTGGTTTCATCTCTGGGATATGGAGACCGGAGTGGAAGCTTTTCCCCATGATGAATTTTCATGGGTGGAGTCATTTTACACTCCACCAGGTTCCCAACAAAGTCCTGAGATGGCAGAGGTCACAGGATGGGATCCATCACATCCTATCTGATGTTGAACATGAGCACGGCCACCTTCCCCTCCCAGTGGTGGCTTCCAAATTAATTCAAGCACAAAAGACAGGATTTTGCCAGCATGCCTGACAGGCAATGTGGTACAGTGACATTAAGAGGTAAAATTAGGGAACTGTTTTGTTCTTTTTTAGCTTTGGTTTGGTTTTCAGCTTATTTTCATAAAAGAATAGAGGTCAACTTTCTACCAAGAATCTGAGAAGCAAAGCAAAACTTTTAGAGCAACTGCAAGTGACACGTTAAATACATAACAACAACAAAAGAGATTAAAAAAAGGAACAAAACAAAAAGTACCAAAATGGAGAGAACTGACCAAGCTCCCAGGGAGCAACAATCTGGCACTTCTCTCTGAAGAATGAGCAGGTATCTTCTACCCAAATGGTTTTGTGTGGAAAGTGCAATTACTTGAAAAATCCCTGCAGAAGTTGTTTCCCATCAGTGTTCTCAGAAGGCTGCATCTGCCCTGAGCTGACAGAGCTCCAGGGACCTATGGCCAAGATCCTTGACTCAAGACAGCAGATCTGGGACATGATTTCCATGAGGGTGGCAGGAAGCAGTGCCCCAAACCCCCTCCCACAGCCTCGTCTCCAGCACTGAGCACACAGGTACTGGCACGGCTGTGGAGTCATCTGGCCCAGCAGGTGTCTGCCTGGAGGCCAAGGGGCTCCTGTGCCTCCCCTGAGCCGTGGGGCCCTGGGATGAGCAGGGAATGCCCAGCTCTGCCTTGTCCTGACCCCGCTGATGCTGTCTGTGTGAGCTGTGTGAGGAGTGGCCCTGCCCGCTCACAGAAACGCTTCAGCCGGAACCCACAGAGCCAAGCCTGGTCAGAATTAATGTTCAACTCAATCCCTGAGAGCTTCCCTTGGACATCAGCATTCCAGCACATCTAATAGGATGAAAATAAATTTCATGCCGTGAAAGCAGAAATCTGGGTGAGGTCTGGGAGCAGAGTTAGGATGTGGTTTCCATAAACTCCCAGTGCTGGCTTAACTGCTCTGATTACAGTCCAGGGGTAAGAGAGTCCCACTGACTTCAACAGGAGAAGAATTAGGGCAGAACCAAGTGGTTTTGAAAAATCCCACCCTTGGAGTTATATAATGTAGAAAATAAGAATCACATGCCAACCTTCAGAGGGGAAACTGGTCAGTTAAAATGTGTATCATTATTTCAGCCCCCATTTTTAATTGGAGGATTTGTGGCACTGATAGATGAGCCCAGTGGTGGCTGGGGAATGGCCTCTGCCTGGGGAGAGCCAAATTTCACTGGGGACACTCACAAGGATGTCACAAGGCAGCTGAAAGCAATGTGTTGATGATTTCTTTCATTAAAAAAAAATGTATTTTTAAAAACCTAAACATATTTATAGAGGGAAAGAACTTTCCATCAAAAGGAAACCAAAATTTCCTATGTCCACCTAACAGCCCATTCCTATGTTCTCGTGTTCTTCTTGATTTATGACAAAAACATCTCTGGAAACCAACCAAACAAATATCTTCATTCCACCTTGCCTTTGGAATGAACTCCACAAAAACTGTACTGGAAAATGTAGGCTAAAGCCTTTTTCACCTGTAGCCTTTGATAGGGAGGTGCCAGTGTCCCCACTGAGACAGAGGTAGCAGGTGGGACATGGTGTGATGCAGAGCTGAAGGGGCAGGACTCACTGCTCCAATCTGGAACACGTTATTCACCTGCCCATATTGCAGGAGAAAAGGAAGAGTAGGACAAAATGTTATTTAAAGGCTGAAAACCCCCAGCTGTTCCCTGAAGCAGGGCTTTGGAGCACATCACCATTTCCTCAGGAGGTCACAGTAGGAAGCAGAGAGTGAGGTGGTTTCCAAAGGGCCTGCACGCCCTGTGCAGGGCTGGGGGTCACACAGAGACAAACAGAGAGTCTCTGGTGTTTGTCCCCAGGTGTGTGGGGACCTGGTGTGCCCTCGATGTGACCATGAGTCAGGAATGGCTCCCAGAGAGGACAGACTTGGGGAAGCTCAAAGAGAGGAAGAGGACAAGCAGGACACGATGGCATCCTGGCTGTGCAAGAGGAGATGCTCCTGGCTGTATTCCAGCACCAGCAGGGCAGAAAGCAGGGGCAGTGCACTATTTCAAGGATTTGCCATCACCAGGGCTGGAGGGAAATGGCCACTGACCTGTTCCTTTCCTACCCCAAGTACTGCAGCTGAATGTGGGACCTCCCCATGTGTCTTGACTGCAGAGTGCTGTCACCTTAATCCCCACGCTGTCAGCAGAGCACTTATCAAGCTGATGGATCAGGCTGGGATAGGATCAGTGCCTGAGCTTTGGGGCACTGCAGTGAAGTCCTCCCATCACCCCCAGCTCCCTGCTGGTCTCTCTCTGCCCTGCCCTGCTCCCAGACACACTGATTGTGTTTTGCTGGTGCCCTGGCATCTGCTGGGCTCACTGCTGCAGGCTCCTGTCTCCTGAACCTTCACCCACACCCTCCACACAGGATCCTTGTCAGCAGAAATGTCCCATGGGTCAGGCTCAGCTGGTGACAGCTCTGCAAAGCCTGGGCTGGTCTGTGCTCCCACCACTGCACAGCCACTGAGTGGGAAAAGAGTCGCCATGAACAAGCCATTAACAGTGCTGGGCACAGAGATTGGAGCCCCAGGGGGATGTTTCCACCCTGCCCAGGTTTAGGCTCCTCACTCACCTCCAAGGGCACACTGGAGGTTTCTCAGTCTTTTCCTGAGGAGCCCAGCTGAGGCTCCTGGCACCCATGACCCAACCAGGACCTTCATCTGCCACATGAGATGCCAGCCCAGAGGCTTTAGGGGAAAGGATGCTTTTATCAAATGTTTTTGCCATAGCAGACATAGGGAGCTCTTGGCTGGGACACTCCACTCCTTCCCCTGCTTTATTTGCACAGATGTTTTTGCCAAGGCTTGTCATCAGCCTGGGGAGGGGGCAGTTGAAAAAATAATAAAAATAATAAAAATGACCGAACAAGTTGAAGAAATTGCAAACAGTAAATCTGGCGCTCACTAGGCTGAGCCCAATAAGTTGCTGAGGTTGTACTTTTCAGATTCGGTTTTAGGCTCTTGTAAATTTTCAGTTATTTTTAACCCACCTTCTGAGTGAGCCTAGGAATGAGAAAGTAATTGTTTCATCAACTCGGGCTATATAAATCTCCTTGGGGTTTATTATTTGCTGTTTCATTTTACTGGCACAAGAGCTCCTAGGAAAGTACAATAACCCCCTCCTTGATTTACAGCTTGGAAGCAGGCGCACGCTGAAAACCCGAGCGTGCAGCACCTGAGGAAAAGTGCTCCAAGTTAATTGAAAAGCTTCAGGAAACTGGAATTCCTCGCAGTGATACTGTCACATGCGTCAGCCACCAGATGTAACTCCAATTTTCTGCCTTCATAATAAGAATCCAATTGATATCCCCAGAAATAAAACCCTGCAGCCAGAATAACAGTACATTTATCACGGGCAGGTTTAAACCCTACAGGAGAGCTGCCCTCAGCACAGGGCTTAGGAAGTGCTGGGGGGGCTTTTTCTTTTAAAAGAGATTTTTTGTGCATATACCTGTGCAGACAGACACACAGCTATCTGCATCTCCAAGGGCAGCCTAGGATGAGAAAAAGGAAGTTGCCTCTGGAGAGGAAACCCAGGGAATGGCATTTTTTGGGGCCAGGTTTAGAGGTTTCCAGCTTAGGCTGGTTTCATGCCACCTTCAGCCGCAGGGTTTGCATTTTGTCAGGATGGGGTTTGTTGTGCAGTGTTTAAACTGCAAAACCACCCACCTTCCTGGCCTGACATTTCCCTGGGACACCAAGACACAGCACCCCTAAAAACAAAACCACTTTGGTCACCATCCTTGAGAGCAGGCTCTGCACCCTGCTCTGCTGAGAGCTCCCCTCGGCCGAGAGGCTCAGGGGTATCACACAGCCCCGGTGGGATTTAGCTGTCCATGACACTGGCAGGAACTTGTCTAATGGGAACATTCCCATGGAGATTCTACACACATTAGGGTGAAACACCCCTTTGGTTGTTTTCACTTCCAGGCAATGTCTGACTTTACTCAGACTGGACACAGTTGGTTTAAGGATCTTGGTTTTCAAGATGACAGCTCTGCCTCAGGATGAAGCACAAGTGCCCTTTGCCCCATTCCACAGCTGAAATGTGCTATTTCAGACAGAAACCACAAAATGCAATGAAATTAGTGACCCTACTGGAGTTTAAACTCTTCTGTGTATTTCCACAGTCAGTAACCTTAATATATTGCACTACACGTGTGCACAAAAGCATATGTGTAATATATATGTGTGTAATAAATATGTAAAAAAGCATTATAATAATATCACCTAAGCAGTGTGTTTGCAATGCCAGTCCCTTCCACATCAGAGCAGGTTGTTCTGCTGCTCCCACCTCCTCCCTGCATCTCCTCCAAGACTGTTGCAAGCTGAGGTTTTTTAAAAAAAACCCTAAAGTACCAGAATTGCAGCAGCTTAATTACGTCAGCTAACTTTTGTCCTGTCACCTTATTTAACAGTCGCCCTTTTGTTAGCAGTATGCAGGTTGTGCTCAGGAGTAATTCAGCTCAAATATGAGAGGCCAAATGACTTGTCAAGTTTGTCAGGCTTCTGACAGAGGCTGATTTCTCCCAGCAAACCTGCTCCAAAGCCTCTTGTGGATAATGCCGCTGGCATAAAACACTGCCTTGGAAATTGGCCCCCACTCAGCCCTGCCAGAGGGAGACCAGGACAGGCTGCGAGCCTCCCTCCTGGTCATGAGGGCTTGGTGAGGAACATCACCCTCCTGCTGCCTCTAGGGAGCTGGGAATGTCCCTTCTTACAGCTCCTGGATAACTAAATCCAACTTTATGTTGGCATAAGATGCTTTTCAGTACTTTATGCAAGTGTCCATCTCCCATCTGAGACCTCTATTTTCATTTTTTAATCAATTGGCCAAATCTCACTAGTGCCTGTTTTTTCATGAGATCTGGAAGGAGGTATCTGGCAGGAATGACAGATCCCCAGGAGCAGAATAACAGGGCCATTCCATGGAGGATGGAGAGCACCCCTAATGCTCTGCCCTCTCCAAGAAGAGCCATTCCAAGGAGTCAGTCCAAAGTACTCTCATATTAACCTGCCTCTGAAGTTTAGGTAAACTTCCTGATCACTTAGACTCTCAATTTATTTTTAGGGAACTATTTCCAGTAAGTGGTTCAAGATGGATTACAGTTTAACTGGAAGCTTGGGAATAAAAGATAGTCACAGGAAAGCTGGGTTCAATTCTTGCCTCTGCCACAGACTTCCTGTATAAATCTGGACGCTGCTCCGCGGGGGAATTCCCCCACCTAACTCAAACCATGGAATTTCAATGGCTCTGTTAAAGAGCTCAGGCTTCCATTAGAGCCAGAGCAGTGAGATGGGCAGGGGGATCCAGAGCACTGCCAGGAGAGCTGCACTGCCCAGCTGCACAGGGAGCACAGGCTCCCAGTGTATCACCTCTGTCCTCCTGATGTCCTTGGGGCTCAGTTTCTCACCCAGAAATATATTCTGGATTAGTGACAGGAAGAAAGTTGTGCCCAAACCGAGCTTGAGCTCAGGACAGATGTGGAAGATGCACCAGGCAAAGTCTGGATTTAAAATTTTTCATTGCTGTCTGCAATTTATCAAATTTCAGATATTTAAAAAAAAAGTTATAAAATGAATATATTTCAGGTGTATTTTTATACATTTGCTTCCCCCTCCCTTTTTTTTATCTCCCAATGCTTATCCCTGGGATATTGAGAAACAGAGCACCACTTCTGATGACATTGGTGAAAATATTGTCACAAAACCTCAGAGCTTCGTGCATAGGCCCCCAAAACTGAACATCATTCCTGTCAGGGCTTTTGAAATGAAAAAAGGTAGACTGTGTATGCTACTGAGGTAAATTCAAATTCTTCTACTCTTGTTCTTCCCCAGACATAAGTTGTAAGGACTTTTTTGTTCACCTTTAGTTCAGACTGACTGAGACCACTGCTCCCTACAACTCTGGAATGAAATTATTTGAGAACACTGAAATGCCTAAGAAAGGAGAGCAACACCACGGACCAGCATCCAATATTGGGTAAGGAATTTTAAAACGTGAGGCTTCACGTGTATCAGGTTCAGCTCTTAACAATAAACATGTTGAACATTCCTGGGGCACTTTTTTTTTTTTTTTTGCTAGGGATTGGTTTTGTTTGGGTTTTTTTTTTTTTTAGCACTGTAAGTAAACTCCCTTCACAAAATGCCCCATTTGGGATTGATGCTATATCAGTATCTGAAAATTGTGCTACTGAGCAGCTACTCAGAATGCTGCTGGTGATAAATTAAACCAGAGGAAATGGATCATTTCTACTATCAGGGTCACTGTTGTCAGCTCCTAACAGGGCAATTGACTTGTCAAGTTGTCTCTGAAAGCCCGAGCTCAGATTTCATTGCCTTTCACATTTTTTTTCCAGAATTGTATACAAGGGGTCTCTGAGCCTGTCTTTCAGCCGGCACTTGGGGAAATTCCAGGCACCAATCCTGCTCATAAATTGCAGAGGAACGGTCTCAGCATGAGACTCCCCCGCTGGAGCAGCTCTGTGGAAATATTAAGACAAGAAAGGATCCAATAGGGATGTGCATGGGAACAGATGGGGATTTGCTTGTGTGTCATTATCAGACACGAGCAAGAAGTTAAATGGTGAAAGGTCACTTGGAAAAGCCACAGGACACCTCCAGCAGCACGAGGAGAAGAAAAAGAAAGCTGTGGCATGAAGGCTCACTGTATTATAATAATAACAACCAAATCCACCTGCTAGAGACCCACCAATAACATTTCCTAGTTACATTTTTACAACTTATGTAACAAACTTATAAATAACCGCGGTAGTTAGAAACCAAAACAAGACCAGCTCTGTATAACATTCATTCACAAGGAAAGAAATCCTCTGTTTCAACCAAATTCCAGGCTAAAGAAACAGGTACAGCAGGAAAAGCATCTTGTTTTAGGATCACAGAGAGTAATGAGAGAAAGCAGAGGCAAAGCCATTCCAAGTGCTTTGCCATAATGTTTGGGACATGCTGCTGCCCAAATTAGAGTTTCAGTTTTCCAATAATGCTCTGGAGTAATGCACAAGCTCAAATGATTACTTAAGGGAAATGTCACCATTATACAAAATGCTCTTGTTCCAAACCCAAAATTGGTCAGTGGTCAACTAAAAAAATTTCTTTTGTTGTTAGATTTCTTTTGGTGGTGGTAACGCTGCTGCTGCAACTAAATTGAAAGGGTTCTATTATGATGATTAACATCCTTGGTCTTATTACTGATTAAATAAATAGTTCAACTTGTTTTTTTCTCCCCAGAACTAAGCCACAATCAATTTTTCCATGGAAGACCACAGTTTCAATGCAAATCATTCCTGAAGGAAAAATGTTCTGCTGAAAAAGAGTGACCAACTCTTATAATTATGGTTGAAAATCCAAACACACCCAGAGGTACCATAAACCCTTGTTGTCTTTGGGATGTCTGAGTTTCTCTGGCATCTTCACATACAGCCATGGCACCTCAAACAGAGGAGATGAAACAAGAATATGTGTAGGGGGCTTCTCTGCCTGGCCCTGTGGGAATTCCTCTTCCCTCCAGCCCCAAAAGCTGCTTTCCCTCCCAATTCCATGCTCTTTACCAGCTCACCCCCAGTTTACCCTCTTGTCATTTCCTCTTGCCCTCTTCCCGCCATATCACGTTTCCAGTTCAGAATCTGTAGATCCACAATTGTTTAAAAAGCAGCTCAAACTTCCAACTTATAAACATCGCTTCCTCTGTCTCCTGAATTTATTTTAATAGCTGATATTTGAGCCCAGGGGATTGTTTTAACTAACACTGTATAGTCAGAAGGAATCACTTTCCTCCAGGCTGCCTCTGGGTCAACAGCATAAGGCAAGACCCCCTCACATTTCATTACCCAGGGATCAGATCCCCTTTCCCAATCCATCACTCTGAAGCTCATTCCTCCTATTCCTCTCAGATTTGCCTGCATGATTCATGCAGTGCCAAATCAACAGTATATTTGCTTTTTTCTCAGTTCATTGTTTTTATTTGCTTACATGTTCCCTGTCATAGTTCAAGTCATAAATCAAGGCTGGTTTATTTTTTACAAACCCGTTGAAAGTTGGAGCCAGTTTCCACTGTTATGAAAGACTCCCAATTCTACACGTCCTCCAACAGGTGGAAAATGTCTGAGGAGGCTGTTTGGATGGGAACCATTTTCTAACTTAAAGACAAAGTAGTGTTTATTTATGGCTTAATCTCATTCCAAAACAAAGTAACAGTTCCCTGCACCAAATTATCTCCTTGTGATGCTATCCCACTCCATATGGCTTTATTATTTAAATAAAAAACGTAATATTGAAACAACTTCTGCCTATTAAACTCATGTAACTGATGACAGCGAAACAATGTTCCTGAGATATTTTAACAGACCATTTTCCCTTAAGACCAGCACTAAGTGTCTGTCCTAACTAAATTTGGCAGTAAAAAAGCAAGCAAACATCCCAAACACACTCTCCCCTCCAATGCTTTTATTTAACCTTTACATTTTTAGGCTCAGATCAAGAGCTGCTGATTTACCAGGTTATCAATGGAACACAAACACCCCTTTCCTGGGGATCCAGACATGGAGAAAAAGAGCCTGCAAAGAGCCCCCACCCAAAGCTGAGCTTTGTGCACCTCCAGGCAGTCCCTGCTGGAACCAGAGCCACCCACCCCACCAGGGCCAGCAGGAGGAATTGTCTCTGAAGCTCCAGCCTGCCTCAATCCCACTCACCGGTCTGGAGGGCAATTGGCTGCTCTGAGAGACAGCTCCACCCCCACCTTGGCAATTTTGTGTGCTGTGGAAGTTTAAGAAATAATTGAGAATAATGGAAACGTTTCATTTCTGTAATGTTTCCTTCAGATTTGAACACACAACCATTTCCCAATATTATTATTACAGTGAGAATTAATGTTCTGTACACCACATTGTTTTTAGACAGAAAAGCCATAATATTTATCTTAAAAATGCAAGAAAATATTGTTTAACAATTATGAGCTTTGCTACCTTGCTTTTTCTTGAGATGAAGAATTGACTGAAAGTGATCTTTTTCTTACAAGATACTTCAGATTTGACACATCAGCATTTTCCAACCACAGCACACTTTGAAAAAAATCTCACCCAGCTTGGACTGTCCCTGTGAACTTGTACTTTCTGCTTGCTCCTTTCCAGCTCTGAGATCACTAGGGATGGATCCAGTACTAGGTTTCCACATGCCAAGTATCCCTTTGTCCCACACACAAGCTGCCATCTCACAGAAAAACCACTTCCAACTCTCCTACTTGGTGGAGTCAGCAACCTGTCCTTCAAATCTTTGTGAAAATCCTGAATTAATCTGCTGTAGAGCCTTTAGAAATAGCTCCTTCTTCCTAAGCACTGATACTGTTTTTAATCAACATCAGCTCTGAGTTCAGATCAGGTGTTTGTGAAGCCATGTTAAGTTTATGCCATTTGATAAAAATGACAAGAAACATCTAGGAAAATTAAGAAAGCAGCTAAGATTTCAGAGGCCTATTATCCCCCCCAGAAAAGCAGCACACACATTTTGTGGTAAGTTTTCACAGGCTCATCTCCCCAGCTGAAGATGGCATTGCACTAATCGCTGTCAGTGGGATGGGGGACAGGCAGTGTTTGGAGAGGAGAGCAGACACACTGAGATGGAGAGGGGGATATTTAGTGATCAGAACAGCCAATGGTCCCAGATTCCCTGCCACAAGCTGATAAATTCCCATCTGGAAGCAAGACCAAGGAGGTGATTTCTGGAAGGGGCTTCATAGTCAAACAACACCTAACAAAATTCTGTAGGCCAGAAATACGGATTGTCCAGCTAAGTACTTCCTAATGTTTTAAAAATGTATTATTTTCTCCTTCTTTCTGTTTGCCAGAGCAAGAAGGTAACTCTGCCCACAAACCTTAATTACACGAGCTCTAACGGCTGGAAGAAATAATCCCATTTTCAGGCACACAAACCTTTTCTGTGTGGCTCTGTGTGCCCAAAACTGTTCCAGCTGTACCTAACAAAGAAGATTACCTGTACCTGAGAGCCTTGTCTGCCTTATGTCCACAGACAGTCCAGGCTCCTGCAGCACCACTGCTTTAACTGTGCTTTTCAACATTCCTGGCACAGCGAGACTTTAAGCTTGGGTTTTACCTCTGGAAGTAACAACATACTGGAGGCAATTAAAAATATTAAAAAAAAAAAAGGTGCTTGGCTTCTATTTGTCCCTTTCAAAACCTCCCCCACTGAAACTAAAATTATATAAATCCAATTAGGAAGGGAACTAAAAAGGTTTAGATTTTTATACACTGCTCTAAAAGACTGGATTAGCTGCTGCAGCCCCAGTGGCACACGGCAGGACGCCGCTGGTGGACATGGACCCGGCCTGGAGAATTCCTGCTCGCTGCCATGAAAACAATGCACACAGACCCATTAGGATTAATCTCCTCCAGCTTCTGGGCAATTTCTGAATTGTCCCTCCATTTTTAAAAAAGTGATTTATGGGTTATAGGCAGAGAAAAAAGCAGGGGTTTTGCAAATAGCCCCTCCTTTTCATTCC
>NW_005054341.1:1629487-1638942 GCF_000277835.1 Geospiza fortis | reverse complement strand
GGGAGCACAGGCAGACAGCTGCCCTGATGTGACTCCCTGTCCAACAAACCTCCAGCGTGGGCCTGCAGACTCCTTGCATTAAAGGTTTGAAACACATGGAATTATGTCTAAAGGGCACCTCTGGGTGAAGAGATCATTCAAGTTGCTGCTTTGGGAAGATTCCTCCACTTTGGAAGTGTGCAGATTAAGGTAATGTCCTGAGATACCATAAGCATTCCCAACATCTTCCCCTTCTAGTTTAAAGTCAAAGTCTTGGGCAGGATTTTGCCTTTCCTACATTGAGGAAGGCCCCAGAAAATTCCCTTAGAAAGGAAGGGAAGAAAGAAAGATAATGAGCCATAAATGGCAGTTTCTAAAACACAGAGTTTTCAATTTCTTCTGGTTTATCTCTGTTTCTAAGCCTGGTAAATGCAAAAAGGTGAAATGCAACCACATGATTTTATTGGCTTGACAGCCAATTTCCCAGGCTATAACTTGCCTTTAGGAAATGTGGCTGAGAAAGCCAGTCCATTAACTCCCCTGCTGCTGGAAGCAAGCAGGAGAGCAATGGTTTCCACAGACAGCAGGGAGGGGAATGATTGCCCACTCCACACCTTGCTCCAGTTTTAAGGAGACTCCCATTGGACTGAACATCTCTTACAGTGGGAACTATTTATGAAGCCACAGCTAAACCAAACTTCTACTGTAGTTTCTGAGGAAGTCAAATAAGAACAAGTTGTTCTGAGTAAGCCTTTCTGGAGAGAAGTAGGTAAAGAGGAGGCTCCACAAGGAGGGCTGATGACAGGAACTGAATCCCCAGAAGGATCCTGGGCATATTTGGAAAGCCTCCTCATACAGGGGGAGTCACTCAGGAGTCTGCAAACTGTCTTTGTTTGCCACACAAGTTAAGCCTGAGGATTTTGCCTGAAGCAGCACAGGAAAAACCCATCTCATTTATTCTGTGAGCAGAATTGGGGGCTGCGAAGCTCTGGTGTGAGCCAGTCTGGAAGAAGGAGGAGGAGCTTGGGTGGGTGCTGGGACCCGAGGGCAGCAGGTGACAGAGAAAACTGAGCCCCTGAAATCCTGACTCTGGGCCAGGCGTGGTGACCCACGGGATGTGCCACAGCCACAAGAGAACATGAAATAGTTAACATTCCCAGGGACAGTTGTGTTTATTTTAAAGCTCACAGCAGCCCTTTAAATGAAGAAATAAAAACCTTCATCGCCAACTGCAGATAGACCTAAGCATGAAAGTGTTGTGGGGAAGCTCATTATTAAAATACAGACCACACAGCAAAGGCTGAAACAGCTGAGAAGGTATTTTTGTTTCCAATGCAAAATTCACTGGAGATATTTGTTTCGCTTACAGGAACATCACTCTTGCTAGGCACTGTACAGAAAAACAGCAACAGGCAGCCCCACCTCAGCCCCTCAACCATCCATACGTGCATGAAACATCTTCTGAAAACCAATCTCCCTTTAAAAAGAAAACAACAAAACCAACAAATTCATTTATGCCCCATATCACATCTTCATTATTGTAGATTTAAACAGAATATTTTTTGTTTAAAAAGTAAACAAAAACTGGCATGCTGCAAGAAAAGCGATTGCCTCAATAGAGAAGTGCCCATTTATGTCATCCCACAATTATTTTGAGCACTATAGTTGAGGTTAGTCCCTCCAAGGCATGTACAAATTGCAAATACACACAAATAATAAAGCTCATACTTTTGGAAAATGTGAAACCCTTTGTTTTGGAAAGGTTGTTCCTATTATTTGTGGCTTGCAACTGGCATCATTATTCAAGCCTTGTCTTCTTTCATGATTGTTCTGCAGCTACTGGGTGCTTGAGAACTTCCCCAAAATTAATATACTTCAAAGAACCAGACATTTTGTATATAGCTTAATTACAGCCTGTATAATTAAGTTTTAAAATGATAAAAACTCTTCTGTGCCATAAGTGTACTCAGACTTCTGCTCACAGGCAAGCCACTACATATCACCCGACAGAGCAAAGGGCCAAGAAATTCCATTTCATTAATTGTTTCCTCCAAATCCAAAATGTAATTACATATTTTCCAGGGACCTTTGACATTTTCACACTGTGGCTTGGAATCTGATCATACCCTGAAGTAAACTGCCTGGCTGGTCACAGACTGCACTAAAAAACACTGTTAGAGAGGTAGACTTGGCCTTTTGCAGACTGCAGAGAGGAGGGAGCTGCACAGCTCAGGGTCAGGTTTTGTTACCAGAACCTTGCAAGGAATGAGGAAGAGATAACGAGCTGAGCTGTTGCATCAAGAAATCACTTCCAGAGGCTCAGAAAAGGCTCTGGGACAGAGGAGAGCTTGTCTTTGCCACAGCCAGGGCTTGTTCACACAGAAGCTAGAAGGGGTTTTTGAGCTTTGCCTTTCCCTGAGTTTTGGCCCTGCTGTGGTTTTGGACTCTCTTTTTGAGCACCAAACCCAGCTCAGGTGAGCAGACAAGTCTGATCCACATGGATGCAATGCTCCAACACTGATGCCTCCAGGAAACATCCCAGCAGGGAAGTGCTGCCAGGAGCTGGCCCCAGGAAGCAGGGCTGCCATCCTCATTCCGAGGATCTAGCAGCTCCGTCAGAAGGTGCAGTGATTTTATTAATGAATAACCTCCTACCAATGAATAAACCATGAGTGAACTCACTGGCTGAGACCCCTCTGAGTCCCCTCAGTGGGCCTGGCCCTCTGTTAGTGTCAGGTGAGTGTGCTCTGTACACACACATGTTAGCAAATTGTTGGTTCATCTACTTTCATTCAGAGCACATTAGACCTCAGTGCAATCAGCCCTAAACTTCTACAAATGCTAGATTCACATTAAAATTCCATTTTTAACGTAACACCACATGGGGTTTTTTAATCTCAAAATGCTTTTCTTGTGTTTCTTTGGATGCCTCAGCTCCTAGACAAAACATGTTTCTTCAAAACGTCGCTCTGTTTCCCCTCAGTTTCACGTACCCGAGAACAGCACCTTATTAGAAACAAAATCGATGGGTCTCCATGAACCATTACGTGGAGTTTGGAAAGGAAAAAAGAAATTTGGCAAGCCTTTAGTCAGTAATATGTGCTTCTAAAACTTACTCTTTGAAAGGGCCAAGTTATTACATTGTGAAAAGTAGTTACTCAGCACGTGCTGTAACTTTTCATAGGGATTTTTAGGCCAAATTTAAAGAGTGCTAATGATTTTGAATGCCAGACTTGAGACCCTACAGCAGGATGAGGTTTTAACGAAACTTGAACAACTGCCTCCCTCCCCCAGGTCGTGCCTCTTTAAAGAGCTGCATTTTTGGTGCCTTAAAGTACCCCACATCTCCAGGCATGGAAAGTCTGGGCCCTCGTGTCCCTTTCCATGCATTGAGAGAAAGCTCCCACTCAAGGCAGTGGGAAGGCTCCCAGCATCCACCAAAATATGTTGGCACCCTGGGAACATCACTTAGGATTAGAAATAAGGAAAACCACAACTGGAAGTGCCTTGTTCAGCAATGTGAGCAGGGATGGGGCACATCAGCTCCTTTCAGACTGCCTGGTTCTGGTACTGGAAGCAGTCTGGCCATGGAAACTTGGAGCTGATTTATCCTGCTTCATTCCTTCCCTGAGCTCACCTATCACTCCAGGGGAGCCTGGCAGAAGGTTCTGTGACAGAGGCTTGCACTGAATGCTTTAGAAGATGGCAAAACCCGAGGGAGATATGGGGTGAGGGCCAGCACCTACTACTTACTTATTCCTCTTGTTCATTTATTTTAATAAATAAATAAAAACACTTGTGAAGGCAGGCTAGAGATGTAATTAATTAGATCACAGTTCTTGGGGCCTACTGAACATCACAGACAGGTGCTGTTGTGGGGAGAGCAAGGGAGCTGAACCTGACTCCTCCACTCCCAGAGCTCAGGCTCAGGGGAGGCCTGCAAAGCTGGAGCCCTGCCGTGAAGGGGGCAGGCAAGAAATCCTGATTTTATGAAGGCCAGTGCACATCCAGCCAGACATCAGCTCCCAGCCCCTGAATTGCCTGCAGGTCCCCCATCCACCATCTGGTTCCCCAGGATGATGCAGCTGCACTGCAATCTGAACCCTTCTTTAACATTTCCCAAAGAAAGGGGAGAGGAAAACAAAAGGATCATTTACTTCCTCTAATTGAGAAACAAGATAGGAAGACAGATAAGCCAAGGAAAATTGGCACGATTCCACCGACTTCAACTGATCCTAGAGAGCAGGGTGATGAGCATGGCATAAAGAAGGAGAGCTTGCTACTCTCACTGCCCTGAGATAGCAATACCAGGCTGTCACCCTACACATCTCATCTGGGCACAGAAAGCCTCTTACAAGGGAGCTCAGTACCACCAGAATGAAGTTCCTTCATTTACCCAGAAGGAGCTGTCCCAACACTTCTTCCCTTGTCATTCACATTCTGATTCTTTCCTTGCTAGGACAAAAATAATACAGTGCTAGTTGTTGCCAAATATCTACTTTTGAAACTCAGGCCCAGTCATTTTTAGCTAAGCAAACTTGGCACAAAACGAGTGTTGCCTATGGACAGAGTTTATAATGTGGGAAGTTTGCCAGGATCCTATTGCAGCCTACTTTGAGGTCTGGTGCTTCACCTTCTCACCCTACAACAAAGATTAAATAGTCTTCTAACAAGGAAAAAAAAAAAAAGAACACCTGATACTATTTTTCTTTTCCCTCCCTAGGAATTACAGTCCACAGGAGATGAATTTCAATAATGCCATGAGCAAAACCATGGCTTTGCCTGAAGGCAGCAGAACCTCTCCAGGCTGGGATTATTTATGTGCAACACACATGTAAACACACATGCACACACAGCCAGCTTTAACAGGAGCCTGGGAGAAGAACTCTGCTCTCACTGGATTCAGGACACAAAGAAAAATATGCTGTTAAAAATAAAAGATAAATAATTGCTGTGAAATAACTCAAAGCCACAGGAACTTTCCTTTAGAAAGATACTGGACAACCCCAGGGTGCTGCAGAGGAAGGAGTGAAACACACCAGAGCTCACAGATCAGCCCATCAGGGCAGAGTGGATCCCAAAAACATCTCCTGAGGAGCAGACCCGACAAACTCCTCTGGGCATTGTTTAGATCCCTTGGCTGACAAGGGAGATGGAAGATGCAGAACCATCTTCCCCCATCTCTTCTCACTTGCAGCATCAGCAAGTCTTCAGCAGATTCCCTGCTTTCCTCCCTGCAGAGGGGAAGGTGAAGAGGACCCAAACCAGCTGTGACATCCCACCAGGAGGGACAGTCTCCACTCCATTAGAGCCTGTGCACAGCTCTCAGCTCAACAACCTCAGGGAAGCATCTGGCATTTTGTGGTGTGACACAGGAGACAGAGCAAGAGCAGGATGGGGATGTCTCCTGGACCAACTCTGCTTCACCTCTCTGAAAGAACAGCTGAGACAAGAGGAGAGGGTGTGGGTGGGAGGGAGCCACGGAAAGACTGATGCAAATTCATTTTTAAAAGCCAAACAGATGAAAATAATTTTCACAGCCCCACAGCTGTTCTGTGCATTTTTCAGACCAAGCCTGAGCAAAATGTGGTGCAGATAACAACAGAACTTGGGGCACATCTGGGCTGTGGAATCAAGGGCCCTCTGCTCCTGCTGGCAGAGTGAGCTCTGGGGGAGATGAGCCTCTCCTCTCTCACAGCCACTGCCAGCTGCTGCCCTTTGCCCATCCCTCTCCCCCGGTGTGCTGGGCAGGATGGGCAGCCCTTCCCCAGCCCCCTCAGCCCCCTGGCAGCACCTCTCAGCACAAGACACGTGGGGGAAGAGAACCCAAGACAGGGAGCAGACACAAGGCCTGACAGTGCCCTCCAGGGCCATGCTGCCAGGATCGGATCACAGGACTGACAGACGGACTCCCAGCTGCACTTACCCCGGTTCTTTTCCTACAAACCAGCCCTGCCAGCACCTTCTGCAGCTTCCACTGCGCTCTGCAGCAAGAGCTTACACTGCTTTTAAAGGCTACAAAAATCTCTCTGTTTTGGAGCCAGCCAACACATGTTCAGGAGCTCACTGTTGTGCTGCACGTCCTGCTAGGAGGCAGGAGGGCCCCGGGCACAGCAGCTCCCTGGGAGCTCCTTCTGGCCAAACACAAAGTGCAAAGTGATGGGGCTGCTCTGCATTGGCCCCAGGGATTTTCCCCCTGAAGTCAGACTGAGCCTGTCCCTCATCCTCCCTGGGCTCTGGGAATGGCCTCAAAGACATCATGGGGAATAGAAAAAACTCCAACGCTTTCAGGAGTCCAAGCTGGCACCTTTGCCTGCCTGGAGGTTCCTGAGTGGAATTGAAAACCTTGCTCTGAATGTTTTCTCTGGGACTGTTTCATTAAATGAAAGTGTTCAAAACTGCTTTTACAAAAATTGCTGAGGCTCTGAAAGCAATACCTGGAGCAGACACGAGCAGGGTGACTGGAAAGCAACCACTGAAGGTGACACCAAGTGGGACTGAGCACAGCTGCTGAGCCTTGAGGCAGCCTCAGGGCACCTGGGCCCAGCAGCTCCCCTTCCTCAGAGCATTTAACCCCAAAACACACCTGAAGCCCTTAGGCCAGGGAACAAGAGGCCTGGAAGGGCATCCTGTCCTCAGGGTGCTCCCCCCTCGGCGTGGCCCCCCAGCCCAGGGCTATCACATTGCACCTTGTTTATACATAATGGCACAATATAAAATCCATTTGGAACCTGGGCTCACTCGCTGCTATTAAAGAACCCATCAGTGAA
The DNA here is from genome assembly GCF_000277835.1 of Geospiza fortis. NCBI lineage: Eukaryota > Metazoa > Chordata > Aves > Passeriformes > Thraupidae > Geospiza > Geospiza fortis. The sequence goes on along the minus strand of NW_005054341.1, from coordinate 1,632,193 downwards.
TTTCATTTTTTATTGGTTCACTTACAAAACTCACAGCGGTGTGTTGTGTTTATTTTTCCAGAGCACCAATAAAAATCTTTTTGATTAAAAAAAAAAAAAAAAAAAAAAAAAAAAAGGGGAAAGAGAGAAAGAAAGAAAAAGAAAGAAATGAAAAGCTGACCTGGTATAACCCAGGCGAGCGCTGAACCTCAGCAGTGCTGGATAAAATGAGCTGAGAGGCAGCAGAGCCAATTGCTGTGCAAATGCTCGACTGTGGCTGGAACCAGCAAGGATTGAAACCTGTTTATGGCTGAATTTTTACTTTATAAAAATAAGCACAATCAAACCCTGCTATAGTAAACCAGGTTCTGTCATGGACTGACCACTGAAGGGAGGGCAGAGCAGATGCAGAGCCCCAAGCCCAGTCCTGATGGACACAGACAGTGTGGTAAATACTCCAGGTATTTGTGGTGCTCCATTGCCATACTGCTCCAGGAACAGCAAAAAAAAAAATCTATGCTTGGTGTTTCCTTAGGCCTTTCTTTCTTTCTTTTCTCATTTCCAGACTAAATCTCAAACCCAGCACCCCTGAGCTTGTGTGATCTGCAGGCCTACTTGGCCTTTGTTCAATCCTGCTACTGCTGCCTGCAGCTGAACTGGAAATTGCATGTGAGCTGAAAGGCACCACTAAATCCTGCAATGACAATGACCCCAGCTATATTAAACTCCCCCAGGCACCAGACTGTGCCTCTATGGGAACAGAAAACTGTGCATATGGCCTAAGCCAGGGCCACCAAGTCCTGCATGGGGAGGTGACAGCCTGGCTGCACTGCACTTAAGGCCCAGGCTTCCAAAATGATGTCTATGAAGAGCAGATCTAATATTAAATTAATTGTTCATAGGATTTTAACTTCCAGGGATATGAACTGGTTGCCACCCTACATAACTGCAAATATATTGTAACTACACTATTATGAAAGAGTGAGAAATAAAATTTGTATCTTTAAGGCAAAAATACACCTAAACAATTTCCTACATACATAATATCAATTTTATATTTAAGAGTTGGTTATTTTTTCCTTTAAAATCAGGTTGATTCTGCCATTTTTCACCTATTACTTCTCAAGATATAAATTTGTGCACTTTTTAAAAGCAAGCAATTAAAGGAAACCACTAGCTTAAAGCAGACATGATTTTTCCCCACTTATTTAAGAGACTATTCAAAATACCAGCTAAATCTATATATGGCTCACATATTTGACAAAAATGCAAGTAAAGTAAAGAGAAGAGTGAAGTCTTTAAGATGTGTCATTTATCTTATTTTTTTAACCCACCTTAGAAAAGGTAAGAAAAGAAATCCTATTTTAATCACAAGTTTATCAGCTATTTGACCTATTGCACCTTATGGGATGTTAGTGAACTGCTCACTTTTTTATTCATTATTAGTTACTAATTCTAGGCTGGCCAACATAGGAAGCAGCCTCACAGTACCACAGGCTTGGAGTTTGGGTGGGAATTCCATGGACATTCATGAACCAAGGCACAAGTGCACAACTGGAACAGCTGCCCAGGACTGGAAAGAATATTTGCACTCACTCACTCACTTTGTCATCTCTGGTTATCTTTACAGGTGCTCTTTAGAGGGCCCCGAATCTTGCTGAAAATCAGCTCATGTTGCTAAACCCCTCAGAGGCTTCCAAAAGTCCTCACTGTGGGAAAACAGATCAGGCCAGTTATCATGGGACAGGCACTTCTCAGCACCTGCCTGGGTGGACACTGGCAGTGCCTTTATCCCCTTGGGAGAGAAGCCATTAGATAATCCACAGAAGGATTATTTAAGGAGCATCCACTCTGGGCAGTGCTGGGATTTGCAGTCACTTGCCAGCTCCTTCTCCTGCCACCCACGTGCCTGGTCTGCAGATAAGGGGCTGTCAACTGAGAGGGAAGTTTGTCCCATCAAAATCTCCAAACTCTTGGGAAAAGCCAAACTGTGTAAGAGCTGGAGCCTGTGTTTTCTTGCCTCCTTCTTGTGGGTGGAGAAAAAATGCAGCCCACACAAATAAGACAGTGCAGGAAGCCTTTGGGGATTAAAACATGATACACCATATTTCAGCAGGGATTTGGACAGGCTGGCAGGGGGAAGAATTCCTCATGGAAGGAGGAATGCCTCCCTCACCATCTCTAAATTACCTCAGTGCTTCTCTTGCTTTCTTCTTTCACCAGGAGCTTTCACTTGGAGAGAAGTCATTTGCCACTGGGATGTGTGTGGAGAGAGCAGCAAAATCAAACCACTGTTTTTACAGAGGCCTTTTCCTTTCCACCCCGTGTGCAGAACAAATCTTACACAGACACAAGAAAACAGGAGACGTCCTCTCCCATCCTCATTAATGCTGTACAAAGTATCTCAGGCTTGCAAGTGCCACAGGGCAGGCTTGACACACACGAGTGCTGACCCGAAATCTCAGTGAGCGCTGGAAAACACCCGGCTGGAGCTCCCTGAGCGCGGCCATCAGCGTGACTGCCAAAGAAAGCAGCAGCACCCGTTACTTCATGAACCAACATGTGATTTGCAGAAACACTTCCAGGGCTTACAAAGTCTAAATCCTGCTTTCAAAGGAGCTTAGTCACCACAAAGTGATTTTGGTATCTCGGTACATTCAGGGCTGGCCCTTGGAAGTGCAGCTTTCCGTGGAAACGAGTCATTGGTGATGAGTTTCACAGAGGGAA
>NW_005054341.1:1627659-1629477 GCF_000277835.1 Geospiza fortis | reverse complement strand
CACAGATACTGCAGGAGAGCTAAAGCTCCTGTGGAATCCATGTCCTCCAGCACAACCCCTACACCTCCACTCCTGGGCAGAGAGGGCTGGAGCAGCAGCAGCTGAGCCTGAGAACAATTACAAAGGTTGGAAATGTGGAGGTCCCAAACATGGGATGGAGTGATCACAAGCTGAGCCTGAGAACAATTACAAAGGTCGGAAATGTGGAGGTCCCAAACGAGATTGGGATAATGGGATGGAGTGATCACGTCAGGATGGGTAACTTAATGCACGTGCACAAAACAATCAACACACAAATTCTTTGCCCATGAAGACACCAAAAAATCACCACTCCCAACGCTGAACTTGCACACAAAACTCAGAAAAAAAATAGGACATTCACATAACACAAGAAAATTATTGATTCAAGAACCAGTCCTAGAGAGAATGAGATACTTTAAAATTGGTTAAACAAGATCAGACTTTCCTTGCATTTTGTTTAAGCCATTCAACAGCTTTAGACCTCCCCTGGGAGACTGTTGCTCTAATATGGAATTCACACAAAATGTTTTAAGGCAACTATTTTCAGAAAGGCTTTTGCCACAGCTAAAACTCCAGCCACGTGCACGAGACCCTTTTGTGAGCCCCTATCATCTTCCAATCCCTTTCTATTGTAACTCAGAGAAATTAACCACCGAAATCCTTCACCAGGAATGGGAAGAGCTGCTATGCCAACATCCTAGCAAAAATCAGCATTAAAAAAATCACCCTGGCAGAAAAGATAACCAACCCCAATCAGTGCCACAAGTAACAGAAATGAAGGAGAATTTGTGTCCTTTTCTTAAAGGACTTAACATATTAGCCAGGGGCATGGGCAAGTAGAAAAATGGAAAAGGCAAACGAAAAATGTTTGAATTCTGAAGTTCAAAACAGCTCTGAAGGGGAAAGTGGCATGGAAAGTCACTAAAAACCACAAATCAAGCTGCAGGCCAAACCCTTTGCCATTTAAAAGCCTTAGATCAGTGCTGGAGTGGCATTATTTGAATTTAATGGGCACACAGTAAAGGGCTGTTTAATTAAGCATTGAAAACTTGACATGACTGTTTAAAATACCCTTCAATCTGCCATTAGCTTTAAAGTATATTAATAGCTGGAGCTTGCTGGAAATGCTCCACTGGGAGAAATTTTGGAGTGAGGAAAGCTCCAAAAATTTCTCCATGAAAATTTCCGCTTTGTTAACTCTAAAAATCATGGAAAAACACCTTAAAGCAAAATATTTCATTTTGAATCAGCTCAGTAGTAATGGAAAAACCCCACATCAGCATGTTCATCTGTAATGACATCTGCCTGATGCAAATCTAAGTTTTGATCACTAAAACTTTGATTTTTTTTTTCTTTTTCTTTCCTTTTTTTTATGAGCTGGGCTCTTTGCTTGCACTTCCCAGAACACCAAAATCCTACTGCCATGAGCTGTTTGAAGGATGTCTGGAGCAATGTATCTCTTGTCAAATGGTTGCTTCTCCTTATCACTCCTACCTGAACAAATCCCCACCAAAAGAAGCCAAGAAACCCCTGAGAACTCTAAGAGGTGGCAATGAACAACTTCAAAAGCTATTGGAAAGATACTGTGAGACAACCAGAGCAGCTGAAGGTGTCTTTTTTCAATTTACAATAGAAACAGTGGGTCTGAAAGCCAGCTAAGATCATATTGATGGTCTCCCTAAGGACACCCACGGCACAGGTTTGTCCATATGAGCACTGTGGTTTCCTAGTCCAAGGAAAAGTACTTTTTCCAGGATGTGAGAGCATTGTCTTCACCCACAACACCAGCTGAGCAGG
>NW_005054341.1:1606658-1627631 GCF_000277835.1 Geospiza fortis | reverse complement strand
CTTACCAACACCTTCTTATTTGGTTTTCCACTGTGACATTAGATCATGCAGGAAAAGCTCACCAAATACTACTGCAAAAAGAGATGAACTCACACAAGATTTTGTTGGTCATTGAGGAAAAAAAAAAGTGCCTTCTGTCAAACTACTGGAAATTAATTAACTTTGAATACTCAAATGCATAAACATTTCTGCAAAAACACTTTGGGATGAAAAAATTATTTACTGTGCCCTCCAGGGAAATGTACCTTGTCAATCCCTTGTCACTAAATCACTTGCTAACAGTTATGGTGTGAGGTAAATCACTGTCTAACCCTGATGAGTTTAAAGGCCTTAAAGCCTAATGAATTCTCCCATTCATTCTGGAGGTTACATCTGCTCTCCAGCTCTCTCTTAACAACCTGGTGCTGAAAAGATGTGATGTAATTTTGCTGTTTACTAAACAGGTGTCAGTAATCCTATCCAGTGATGTCAGGCCACTTGCTTGGAATTCATTTTAAGACAATAATTGGAGCTGGTGCTTTGGGATCATAAAAAGGCTTTTCCCAGTGAAGCCATCTCAGACAGTGAGGTGTGCTTAATGCCACCATGGACAGCAGGAGGGACCAGGGACACTTCAGGAACTGCTGGGGTTAGTTCTGCAAACCCTGCTATGCACATGCCCCAGGCAACACCCAGCTCTGCAGGAAGGAAGGAATGTCTTGGGCAGTCAGGGCTGGACTCCAGAAATGTCTTAATTTCATTGAGAAATGGTATTTGGTGTTAACAACGTGGTATTTTAATTGTTTAATGCTCACTTACTCACGCAGCATTGGGCTGTCGGGGCTTTCCAAGGATTTTGGCTATGTAATACTGCTCCCCTGGCAGGAGGGGAATTTGAGGCAAAAAAAAAAATTAAAAATAAGGCAAGAATGCTGGATTTGGGTGAACAGTGATGCTTGGCCCCCATGCAACATGAGGTTCCTTAGCCCATCTAGCTTATTACCCATAAATGGAATAATCCTAATTAGCTATCAAATATTTCTGTGTTTAGACAGAAAGTGTCTGGTCTAACTAAATGAAACCTTTCACAGAAAATGCAAAAAGGAAACTTTTACAGCACAAAAGGTTTTAACTGAAAACTTTCCCATTTTAACCCCACACTGAAAGCATTCCAGGTTAGACTAAAAACGTTTAGTCTTTAATGACCATGTTAAATATTCCATGAGAAAAAAAAAGTGTTGCTTATTAACATACCTATGAAACAAATTGTGCTCCTCACTGTTGGGAACACGTTCCTCTGACCATATAAATTTGGGCTCTAATTTAGCATTCATATGTCTGGAGTTTTAATGAGAGATTGCTTAGTTTCATCACACCAGTAAAACAGCATCAAAACTCAACCCAGGCATTTGTGCAGATACAAAATCATCCCAATTTGTTCAGCTGAACTAGTAAATTACAGGCCATGTGAAGGGACATTTGCACTCAAGTCCAAGCACATTGCTACTTGTTATCAGACTTGCACATGGACAGTCCTACCTGGCCCTAGGAAATGCTGGGCTTTGCTTTGAGAGGCTCTCAAAAACTCCTCTCATTAAATCCCACACTTCAGACCCGAGGAGCTCATGAGCCTGGAGTTTGTGTCTGTGTTTTCCAGGTGCATTTGATAAAACACATCACCAAAGGGCACATCTTGCTGCAGAAAGTGAGCATTGATTTAATTCTGCTTTGTACAACCAGGTTCCTGACAATTTTTTTTTTATCATGGCAATGGATATAAAACAGTCAATTTCAGTGGTTTTTTTGTTTGCTTAAATAGAACATTTTCTGCTCTGCACAAACTAATTTTCCAGGCCTGAGCCTATGTGTTTTTTAGATTTTTTTCCCCTTTCAGCTTCTTTACTGGGTATTTAGCTCTTCCTTCCTTAATGGGAATTTAATAAGACCCAGCTGACAAGTGCTCAGTGAAATGACCAAGCAGCACCTGAAGGAGATGGGATGGAGGATCCATATAAAATGCCTGAGTACCATCATTGTTATTAAAAGGATAACCAAATGAATTCATAATGATGGGACACTCATTTCAAAGTGTTTCCATAGCTGTTACACATCAGGAAAAATACAGAAGTTAGCTCATTTTCTCCAGTCCTAAATAACCTTATAAACTCACCAAAGAAATTAATTAGCCAATATTTCTTGAAAATTCATAACAAAGTTTCCATTTTTCCATCAGATAATTCCTTAGTGCATTCTGGTTTTTAACTTCCTTCGAGTCTGGATCATTTTGATGTGTGAACAGACATTTTGTGTTTCCATGGGTTATTTCCACAGGTTCAAATATCTTCTGTAATTGACATTTTCCTGCTTACAGAAGCTGTCAAACTTGAAAGGAGCAGTTGATTGATAAAACATGGGGTTTGTCTGTAACTTAAATTCATTGTTGGGGCTTACTGCTCAAGCTCTGAATAACTTCTCTCTTCAAAGTGACCTGCACTGAGAGTTTTTGGGAGTTTTAGGGGTTTTTTTAACCATCTATGTTTTAAGCTACTTTTATAAAATAGAAAGCAGCAGCTGCTTTCCCCCTTTTCCTACAGGTAAATCTATTCAACAATTTGCTTCCACTTTAGAATTACTACTCTCTAAATAAAGAAGTGTAACTAGACTTTTAAAATCAAGTCTTCCAAAGTCAACTTCATAATCATTCAGGAGCATTTATCCTGTCCAACTCTGACCATAAAGGAAAAGGAAAAAAAGCAGAAAGCATTGAGGAAAGCACTGACATTTACAGCATCACAGAGGACAGCAGCTGCACAGGCCATAAAGCAGCACCACAGATATTATTTAATACTTAAAAACTCCACAACAACATTAATTAATATTAACAAAACCCCACACAATAACTACAGAGTGAACATTTCTTCTCATCATGAGAAATGCACAAAAGCACAACCCAGAGCTGAGTAGGGTCTTTTTGTTGGCTTTAGTGGATTCTGGGCCTTGTTTGTAATAAAGACACAAATAAATCAGTACAGTGCTGAAGTGCCCAGTGTTGGTACAGACAGGGATGGCTTTGCCTCTGCACAAGTCATCACCAATAGTCTGTGAATTTTTTTTTTAATTTATTTTTTTAACCATACAGCACTTAGTGTGGGCAGCTTTTGACCATTTCCACATGGATGCCACTGAATTCTAACACCATAAGGGCACCTCACCCATCTCCTCTGGGCCAGGTCACATCACCCTTCCGCTGACCCCAAGTTCTTCCTGCATGTCACAGAATCATAGAATGGTTTGGACCTCAGAGACCACCTGGTTCCACCCCCTGCCATGGGCAGGGACACCTTCCACTACCCCAGGTTGCTCAGAGCCCCATCCAGCCTGGCCTTGAACACTTCCAGGCACGGGGCAGCCACAGCTTCTCTGGGCAGCCTGTGCCAGGGCCTCACCACATTCACCATAAAGAATTCCTAACATACTCTCTTCCAGTTTGAAGCTGTTCCCCATCTTGTCCTGTCACTCCAGGCCCTTGTCAAAAGTCTCTCTCCATTTCTCTTGTTGGCTGCTTCAGGAACTGCAAGGCCATAAATAAAAGCCATCAAAGCCTTCACTTTCCCAGGCTGAACAATCCCAATTCTCTCAGCCTTCCCTCATAGCAGGGGTGCTCCATCCCACAATCAGCTTGCTGTCCCTCCTTTGGGCTTGGCTCCCACAGGTCCCTGTCTTTCTCTGGAGACCCCAGAGCTGGGCCAGCACTCAGCAGTCCCATGCCCTGGTTTAAATCCCTCAGGCAGGATTTGGATGCAGGCAGCGAGTGACACAACATTTAATAAACCACAGAGTGTGAGGGAGCTGGAGAGGCTGAGCTCTGCCCAGGCACAGCTCTCCCACAGAGATCACCCCCAAAATCTCTGCTCAGAGACGGCTCATGGACACAGTGCCAGTCTGTGCTTTAATTTGGCCCCACTGTAACCAGTGCAGTCTCAGAATTCAATTCAATTGTCCTGGATAGGGATGGATTAAGGCAAGAGGCAATGTTTTTATTTGAAGTCCTGGCCCAGACACAGTAGTTTCACATGCCTTTGGCACAAAACTGTTATTGCTTTCTGAAGCAGTTGTTGTTTCAGTGACATGACTTCCTGCAGGGGCGTTTTAATTATGGTTGGTGTATCACCCAACTTCGTTATGTATTGCTTTGAAGTTGGCCTTTGGATCTGACAGCAAGAGGATGGAAAACAAACACGACTGTTTATTCCCTTCCCCTTGCCCTGCATTGGCTTGGTGCAGCCTTTGTTTTGGATTACACAAACATGGAGCAGATGGAAAAGGAGATCCCAAAGAAGAGGCCAGACAAAGTGCATGTACCTTTGGGCTGGCAGGTGTTTTCTCTTCATCTGCGCTTTTGGAGAGTCAAGCACACATGAAAACCCCCAAATAGCAGGTCAGGCCTTGAAGAAGAAAACTGCTGAAAATTGTTAAATTATTATTTAAAAAAAACCCCAAAACTAAAAAACCAAACCAAACCAAACATTACAGTTCCTGAACTGAGCATATCAGTGTTGTACTGGGAGATGCTTCACTAGAGCAGAGAGGTGATATTTGCAAGCATTTTCTGATCATTGCATGAAGTGATATCCCAGCTACCCACAAAAGAGAGGCAAGGAATGCTCCCTGCTTGGATTGCCAAGGCAGGGAGGGAGGATTCCACGTGAGCCAGATGGCAGCAGAGTATGCACAGCCTCCAGTGGGCTGCCAGAGCTCACCCCAGCCTCGGTCTCCTGCGTATTTCTAATGAATTTAGGTACCCAGGGCTGGGTGATGACACTCAACTCACCATCTTCAAGCACAATGTACCTCCACATCCCTCCATATATATATATATAGGTGTGTGTGTATATAAATATATTTAATCAATTCTTTTTTTTTTTTTTCAAAAAAAGCGATTCAGAAAAAAAGATGGTTTCTAAAAGCCTCTGTGCCAGGAACCACATGAAGCATTTCACACCATCTGTTGCAAGCACATGCCCAATGAAGCTGCCAACTGGGATATTCAGTTTGGAAGAACCCTCTTTCCTCCTTATCTTAAGTGGATTTCAACAGCTTCAAAGACAGATAGGAGAGATCTTGCAGGTTCATAAAAATCTTCCCCTCCCTATCAAAGACACCAAAAGAAGGCACCACAAGAACAGCTTCTAGCAGGGTCAATTATTATTAATGGTTTCTTCATTAACAGAGCAACTTCATTCCCATTCTGCCTCTCCCATGGAGGACAGAAGTTCTCATCTTTCAAAAGGAATCCGAGCAAGCCATGCAGAGATTTCACCATTTGTGGCTTGGGAAAGTGGAGATGAAAGACTTCTAAGACCTTTAACTTGGGTTTGTTTTCTGCCCTAGGATGATGATGACATTACTCACCACATGTATCATCTTCCAGCCCCAGGAGACCATCCTGGGGAGACCCACTGGGCTACAGAAATCACTTCTTATTTTAGGGCCTTTGCTTTCCCTGTGGTTTCCACCACCACCACAGCTGAGATCCCACCCTGAGAGTTTGGAAGTTGGACACTTAAGATGATGTTTACATTGAAATTCCGAAGAAGGGTCACAATGCTGCTTCAGGACTCCATGCAGTCAGAAATTCTCTGTTTCTATAACAAACTGGTCTTAAAGGGTTTTTTTTTTTTTGTTTGATTTTTGCCTTGAATGTTGCACCATGCTGAACAAATACCTTAAAATGAAAGTGCATGACGCTGCTTTTGCAAGAGTTTGGTGATTGGAACTCTCTGCTCATGGGAAACAGAAGTCCAAACATACAGAAAATCCTCCAGCCAGCTCTCCACTCCCCTTTCCCAGCCCTGCACACCTGGTGTTTAACATACACAGAGGAGTCTCTCACCTTCTCCCACAGCCCAAAGTCTGGACTTCAGCAGTAAAGCTGAGCAGGACACAAACCTGGCACATCCTCTAGCTGCTGGTCCCTCTCCCTCCTCATTATTTGCTGAGGCTTCTTTTCAGGTTCAAAGCCTTTCCACGGTGCCCCAGTGAATAAACCTCATTAAAGAGGAGGAGAAGAGTCAACTCCTGACGCTGAAACCCCTCGGCTCACACACCACAGTCACACCAGCTGCCCACGCTCACAGCCACAACATGAAAAACCATCCTGAAATCCCATTGCTTCAGAAGCTTTGAACCCTGACAGATGTTCAGGGATGAAAGGGGAAATGAGGCTGCCGATTTCCTTTCCTGCCATGACAGAAGTGTACACACAAGTCAACTGCTTCCTATGGTCAGCCCCACCCTCTGAAATTCTGAGAAAAAAAGGAAAAAAAAGCTCAGCTAATGAGAATTGCAGCACCGTTCACACCACAGTAGTTAAGGTTGTATTTGTTATAAATCCCCTTTTCAAGGTTTCTGTCACTCCGCCATAAAAATCATTCTGGGTTGAAATTTAGCATCCAAGCTTTCTGCCCAAGGACAATATTTTTGACAGAATCTGGAAACAATTGGTTTGGCAAAGCGCAGTCGAAGTTTTAAAGAGTGCAAAAAAGAATAGTGGTTAGTGGTGTCAGATATTATTATTTTATGCTCTCATAACTTAAAAACAACTAATTTAGGTTCTGTGGTTGTTATTACTCCATAATTTCCTCTGAAATAGTTGGCTCATTCCTAATAACAAGCTCCTGCAAACTGCTAGCACTTCTCTAAATAGAAAAATAATAGTATTGCTGGGCCAGATCTAGGGCTGCCATAAATTAGCTTAGTGTCACTGCTGCCCCATTTCTACCAGCTGAGGGCTTGGCCCCAGGTGTTAAGCAAAACTCATTTTGGTGCGTCGATGTGTCTGGTTGGTTCCATTAGCCCTGAGCTGGGCAGTTCCCAGGAATTCAGAAAGCAGATGGTTAGGTAATGTCCTCAGGACCCGACAGAAGGGATGGCGCTCTCATCAAAGCCTGTTGCTAAACACAGTTTGACTTCATGCGCTGCAATCAGCACCTCCACCTAGAACACGTCAGGATTCCTTGGGAAGCGCGGTCCCAGCCGCGCCGGCCGCTCCGAGCACAGCTCCAGCCAGGATCCCTCACTCACTGAGTCATTCCTGTTTGGCTTCTCTGCCTTGCTCTGGGGAACCCAGCCTGCAGCTGCTCCTGAGGACATCCTCCACAGGACTGAGTGTTTCAGAGGCCACTGCTTCCCAAGGCACGGGGACTCGGGGGTGTCACTGGTCACAAGGTGCTTCTGCAGTGCCCTGGCAAGTCATGTACTTGCTTTTGAATTCAGGCAGCACTGGGGTTTTTTTTCAGTGGGCTACAAGTAGGATTTGGATATTTTCAGAGAGGCCCATCACAATAACCACCTGTGCTCTCTTCCTTGAACCCATATAAATGATGTTTTCTTACTGAAAAACAGCACTCAGATAAATGAGTACTTCTAAAAGATACTTCTAAAAGTGCTGTCAAAGTTTCTCATTCGCACATCTCACTAGGGAATTTGGGAACTTGCAAATCTTTTGTGCATATACCAGAGAAAAAGTGGGTATTCTTCCTTTTCTTCTTCTTAGTTAACCTGATAAATTTTATCTAGCCCCGAACCCTTAAAATTCACCTATTCCTTCTGTATTTCCCTCAAGTTTATTATCCACATTTAAAATAAGCACAGCTCAGAGGAACAGAGTCAAAGGGCAGCAACAATAAAAATTAGCCAAGTACCAGGTACAGGATACTTGGGTCCTTATCCAAAATCCACACTACTTATGCAATTGAATCCTGATCTAAAATTCCCTGTCCTGCCAGATCCCACTGACAATCCACAGCTGTGTACAGAGTGATGGGACGATGAAGTTGGCATATTCAGCATGAAAAACAACAGCCAGAGGTGGGCTGACTCCTCATGTCAGTGTTTGAGAATTTTTAGGTGATCTGACACCTATCAATTCCTCTGTGTCCATAACCTCCTAAACTCAAAATGCCACAAGTTTACAAAGCAACTTTCCCCTTGAAGGCTGCTCATTTAGACATAAAACAGCACAACAAGGAGGTTCCAACCAATTACATAATTAAATAGTGTAATTTTTCTCCTTATCTTTGAACCAGGAGGACAAGGCCCTTGAGCAGATGAGAGATGGCTCATGGGCAGCTGGAACTTCTGCCCCCAGAGTGAGGAAAGGAGCAGCAGTGGGTGCTGGGCAGAGGTGTTAGAACACCCAACACCCATCACCAGGGCAGCAGGGACCAGCACTGGTCACCAGAGACAAACCTACTCACCTGACAAGAGTAGCAAATTGCACAGTGTCAGATGTCAAGAGACCTTCCCAAACATTGTTTGGAAAGTCCAGGCACTGTTTATGTTGGGCTGGGGGAAAAAGTATTCATTCCCCCTTGCAATGGGTTAAGCAGCTCTTATGCCTAAGATAAGCTACTTGTGCTAAAATGTCAACAAGTGACCTAATTTATTTTAGATACGGAGCAAAAGTGGCCTCTGCTATTCAAGTTTCAGTGGACAGCTTAGGGGAGGATAAAAACCAGAAGAAAAGGGATTCCTTTTCACAAAAAGGCACTATACTATCCTGTCAGTCGATGAGGTTTTTCTGCTTGAGGTACTCCATCTTCCTAAAGGATACCACAGAAGTCCTCTTGGTTTTGGAAGTGACAATCTGAAAGCAGCAAGGAAAGCAAGCCCTTCCTGAGAACTGGTTAAGAATTCAGGGATAAAAATAGCACCTTTCTGCTTTGACACAGCAGCTATAGCTTGTTCCTGTCAAGGTGGTTTTAAAATAGTATTTCGGGTCACAGCCAGAGAAAGCCCCTCTCAGCTACCATTTCAGAACTCTGCTCAGCTTCTTCCTAATCCCTGTAGCAACAAGAGCAGGCTCCTAAAAATACCCAGGAAAAAAATACAGCAGTTCAATCAATCCATTCCTTTCAGAATAATATTTGTAGATTCCTCATTTCCCTCTGTGATACCATCACATTTCATCATGAAAGTTGGGTTAAGGTTTTACTTGGCATCTGCACCTCTTGTGGTGAAGGGAATAGAAATTTTGGGCTTCCAACAGCTGTGGAGAAGGGCCTTGAATATTACATCATTTATCAGTAGTGTTTCCAGAAAAAAAGGAAACATTCCATGAAAAGACAATTTACTTGTCTTAATAATGTAAGCAGGAATTAAAGTGGAGAAATCCCTTCTGGCAGGATTTTTGGCAATTACCTTCATTTCCATCCTTGCTGACTGCACAGGTCTACTTTGAAAATGAATACAGTTTCCACTTCAAAAGGGGAAAAAATAGGAAAAGAGTGTGAGAGGGAGGTTGTGATGTAAAACTCATGGACTACAATATTTTCTGGGAAGCTTACCCACTCTAAAGTCCTCATAGACAGGCACCTTGGAGAATATTAGGGAAATGTTTGAGCACATTCAGTAGGAACACATGTCAAGGTTTGGGCTTGAAATAAAAAGTGCATTTAGGCAAAGAGAAGTGATGGATCCAGAACTGTGCAGAACAGATACACATTAATGACTTTTTCCTGGTCAGAAGAACTGGAAATAGTTCAGGAGAAGAGTCAATGGTGACTTGTCAGTTCCCATGTTATCATTACTGCTCTCAGTGGCAGGACCCAGATTTCTCTGCCCCCATGAGATCCCTTCTGTGCCAGGCTCTGTGTGAGCACAGGGGTCCAGAGGCAAAGCACCAACCATTTCCTACAGGCACCTACAGGCAAAAGGCATTTTTGGATGGGAGATCCCTCTTTGCGCCAGGAGAACCAAAGGCCAGGGAGGCTAAACCTCATTCTGCAGCCTAATGAGGACCAGGCTAAATATTGCAGGGAAAATGTCCATGAGTGAGTGGGATAAAACAGACTCCAGGCTGGATAGAACTTTATTCAGCAGAAGCCAGCTGGTGATTCCTGTGGAAGTGACAGTGAACCTGGGACTGACCCTGGCTGCCTACATTGGATGCTCCTGCCCACCTCAGCCTTCAACTTTTTTGGTAGAGTGAGAACTCAGGGCCTGAGTTCTCAACTGTTTTCCAACTTCCATTAAATCCAAGGTGCATATAAGTTTTAAAATTTATCATTTGGTAATTTCTAATATGGCTTAGAATGAGAGATTTCCATGCATCATTTCCATCCACATAAACTTGTTCATGAATGCAGTTCAAAAAGAGAAAAAAATATCTGCAAGTCATTCTGAAACCAACATATCCTACTGCTACTGCAATAAAGGGGTCTGGGGTAGAAAGCCTGTCATGTAACACCACTCCACCTAAATAAAACTATGATGTCTGCACAGCGCTTTTAATTCTTTTTGAAAATCCAAATATTTTTTGCAGACCTGCATGTTAACTCAGTCACTCAGGGCAAGCTGGTGCAAACTTATCCCTGAAGCTATAATAAGATATTAATTTTTGCCAGAATGATGCATTGAAAAATCCTTGCTTGGCCAGTGAGGGATGAGATTGCCTTACCAATTTCAAATTTGAAATAAGATAGATTTATGTTTTGCTGGTCTCTCCAGTGCATGTTCTCAAACCTTTCTGTGCAACCACAAGGAACAGAACCCAAATATAGAAGCACCATCAGACAGACCAATTTATCAGGTTCCTGTGCTGATTTTTTCAGACACAGCTTGGCTTCCTACTCAAGGCACTGCCAAGCTCTACAACAAGTTTCTGACAGCTCCTCAGAGGTGGTGGAGAAGAGAGAGGGCTTCTGACCCCAGCCCGGCCAGGCTGTGCTACCTCAAAGCCACATGGGTCCAAATGGGGAACAAGAACTGCCCTGGGAGAGAGAAGAGAGGAGGAGCAGGGAGATGAAGGCACAGGGACCTCACCAAGCCCACAGTTTCCAGGCAAGCTAGGGAGCTGTGCTGGACTATTTTAATCCCTTCTTAAAGTGGGGGCTGCAAAATATAAGATACTTTAACAGAGACAACTGATGTAGCACAGGACTGGAGTTCCTGGGTTCACTCTGAGCACCAGATACTGAGCCCAGCACACAGCAGACATGGCACAGGCTGAGGAGCCACAGGCAGGAGGGGGACACTTCCACAGGCATCTGTCTGGTGTCCAGGTCCCTGCCCCAGCCACAAAGACTTCTTCCCCAGTCTGGCTGGCTCTCCCTGTTTGAGCAGCCTCACCCAGGTCCCCAGTGAGACCCCAGAGCCCCAGCAGAGTCAGCAGCACAGCACTGCTCCCCTCTCCTCCCCTTGCAGGGTGGCTGCAATGGAAACCCCAGTGGCTCCTCCCAGGGCTCTGAGGAGTTGAATGAATGCACAATCCCTGCACAGAAGCCCTTTATGTGAAATCAATGAACCAGTGGCTGTTTCAAATCTCAAACAAAATACAGGGGAGTTTTGATTGTGGTTTAGAAAGAAAACTGGAAGGAAGGTGTTGGAAGGGGAACAGATCTCAGCCAAGGAGATCCGTGTGAGTGCTGGGATTAACACACTGCTGGCAATTCCTCCTGAATACTGACAGCTTTGTCACATGCCGTTTCACTGCATCATTTTAAACCCTAGGAACTCCCTGTGTGCTTTAAAAAAATAAAAGGCCAGTGT
This sequence comes from Geospiza fortis, assembly GCF_000277835.1. NCBI lineage: Eukaryota > Metazoa > Chordata > Aves > Passeriformes > Thraupidae > Geospiza > Geospiza fortis. The sequence goes on along the minus strand of NW_005054341.1, from coordinate 1,616,102 downwards.
GAAGTGACCTATCTGACATGGTTTCAGTGTTCAGAGCTAGGGGTAGAGGGATCAGCACAAGGAACAGGACAGGTTTATGGGATGCTCAGCAGCATTTCCAGACAGCCATGTGGATTTATAAGCTACTTGAAGAACTTCTTCCAACTCTTTTCACCCACTCCCATTTTCCCCTATATGAATGATTTCTAGCCAATCACAGCCTCCACTCTCCTCCCCTTTCTGAAGGGCTGGGATCCAGCTGGAAGCTGGTCCACTGGGAAATAAAATGAGGAAAGGAGTAAGCTGGCAGCACGATCCCCTGGCAGCTGGCACTGGAGACAACACTCCCCTCTAATTGACAGCATCACAGAGTTCAGGTTTCAAGGGAATGGCTGCCTCATTTCCTGCCAAGGCACCTTGCAATGGCACAGCAGTGCCCTACCAGGATGCTCCAGCAGCCAAATCCTCCACAGCACTTTGATGGACCTCAGCTGACAAAGGAATGGCTTTACACTGCTGTGCAAAGCCTCCTCAGATAACTGCTATCTGCAACATAAACCACCATCAGCTAACAAGGACTAGCTGTTCCCAGCACAGCTGAGATTTTGCTTGAGGTATTTACACTGCTCTTTGCCATAGATAAGGAATTATGATAAGAATTCAAGTGATTGTGTTAAAAAAAAAAAAGAAAAAATAAGAAAAAAAAGAGGGGGAAAAAAAAGAAGCACCCAACCAGGCAGTTTATAAACTCAAGAGGTTTCTCAGGAAGGAACTGGGTAAAAAGGCAGTTTGGATGTCCTAAAAGCAAGGGCTGCGACTTTTGAGTCTGGGTTGTCTCTCTTCCAATTGCTTGTGAGGCTCTGGACAATCCATTTAACTCTGGACCATTGAATCTCACAATTCTGTGACTGGAAATTAGAGAACAGTAATATAAGAAATGCTTTCATAATCACAAAGTCTCATTCTATTGACACAAGGCCATTTTACAGATGGAATTTCAAACGGATATCTTTCTTCTGATACCCAGGATAGGTTCTGGGATAATCTACTGCAGACAACCCTGCAGGGCTGAGGGGCATTGCTGAGGGTTTTGGGTTAGTACCAGGCAATTGTGAAGACACCAGGTTTCCTCAGACTTGTACCTCCAAGAGCATCCTCACTGTACACACAGTGCCCTGGAGGGGGCAATCCCTGCCCCATCAACCTCCCTGCTGTAAAACTCCCAGGGATCCCAGAAATACAGGATATTTAGGACCACCTTACTGTTTTGTAAAATTGAAGACAGACAAGTGGTCACTACCATGGAGGCATTTAGGAGATCCTGAGGATCTATTCCTTCTTTCCAAAAAAACCCAAACAAACAAACAAACAACCCCAAAACAAAACAAAAAAAGCCCCCAAAACCACCCCAAGCCTAAGCAGTCCCTTCACTCCAAGCAGTTGGCATGATTTAATTTTTGCAAAAGGTGCAGATGGCTTCTTTCCCAGTACACTTAGAAAATACTATTTAAATCTCAAATCAGAATGAAAACTTAAGATACTTAAACAAGGCAGCACTTCAAGTGGAACAGATACTCCAAACTCAGCCAGCTGCAGCCAGGCCTGAACAGAACCCTGGGGCAGAGCTCTCCCCATCCCTCCTGGCTGAGGTCCATAACTACTGTGGGGAGCCATCTGTTCCATGGAAAGGTGTGGAGCACATTCTGCTCTCTTCTGCGTCCACCTTACACAGCAAGGAAGTAATTTAGCTCCCAAGTGCTTGTCTGATCTTGGGAAGGTGCTAATTTTAATATTAATCCCCCTCTCTGCAGGCCTTTGCTCTCATGGTGGAGATAGCATCAGCTCCACCAATCCCCTGGGACACGTATGCGAATAACAGGGGCTTCCTTCTGGTTTTGTGAGACATCCTGACACTGCCTGGCACAAGGGGACCTTGCTTTTGGTGGAGCACCTGTGAGCAGCTCTTGCAGCAATCAGGTGACGTCTCTCAAACACAGATGATGCTGACTCTGCAGAGTGTTCCCACCCCAAAGTTGCATCCTGATTTTAGGAAGATTTTGACATCACCCAGGGCTAAACTAGCCAGTGTGGTATCAAAAGGCTCACTTTGGACTTGAAGGAGGCTGTGATTTCAAGTCCTGTCTCTGATCCAAGTGCTTTGCAGTGAACAGTAGCAAAGCAAATACTCCTGTTTTTACTGCAAGTCTAAAGAAAATTCCACTTTTCAGGGGTTTGTGCACTGACCAGAGCAGATCATATTTCTGTGACTCCCCCCCCCTTCCCCCCCCCCGCCCCTTTTCTTTTTCACAATGACATTGGCATTTCTTTGGAGAATATTTAATTGCAGAAGGGTTCAACAGACCCTCCCCACTCAGAGCCTTGTTTGGAAGTGTCAACCCCAACTTGGAGTTCAACCCTCAGTCAGCGGAGCAGTAAAGCTGGCAGGCTTAAGTACTACAGGAATGCTAACATGGCAGATCTGAGAGAGTTAATTTGGCCAGAATGCACTCTAGTAATGTTTATGTTTTAGATAAAGTGCCTACAATGTTGCAGCTTGCCCTTCTGACCCCATTTCCTCATTCGTGTGCAGCTCAGAGAAAGTGATACTTAATTCCAAATCTTCGCTTTTATTAGCTCCCAGAGAGGGATAGGATTTCATCCCAGCCTTATCTCTGTTATAAACATCCTGTTACCATTCATATCAGGGGGATATCTTTGGGAAAATGATTAAATACTTTTCTCCAGGCACCAACAGCATCCCCTGATTGATTCTGCACAGTCCAGGGTGATTTTGCTCGTGTGTGTGTTGTCAAACATCACAACCCTCAGTGTTCCAGAAGGGGTGAAATTTTACATGCAAGTGTGAAAACTCGTGGGGCTCTTCTACAAAATCCTGATATCTGTGCATTTAGGAGCTCAGTGCTGTATCTTGACCCAGCTGAGCCAGAGAGGTCGAATTCTTCATTCTACCTTTTGCTAAGTGCACCTCTGATTGCATAAGTCACGAGCAAGCATGACATAAGTGCTGGTGCTCTTCCAGCTGGTTTCGGGATTGAATCAACTTGGACACATTCTTGCAGTAGCACTAACAATATTTACTGGGCACTTCTAAGGTAATTTTCAATTAAGCAAACAAAATGATGAAAACTGTGTACTCAAGGCAGGTGACTCCCGGAAAGCCCCTGCCTCCCACCGCACAGGTGACCACCAGGTATCACTGCTCCAAAGCAGCAGCCCTTCAGCCAAGGGATGTACCCAAACTCTAGGCCCACAAAAGGGACTGGAAGAACAAGTCCCCCCAGACCGTCCAGCAATACACATAGGTGGTGCTTCTAGAACCTCTGTACATCTCAAAGGACTCACAAATCAAGAAAGCCTTCCCCACAGAATCACAGCATGGCCTGGGTGGGAAGGGACTTTAAAACTCATCTCCTTCCAATCTCCCTGCCATGGGCAGAGACCCCTTCCCCTAGACCAGGCTGCTCAGAGCCCCATCCAGACCGGGCTTAACACTTCCAGGGATGGGGCAGCTCCTCTGGGCAACCTGTGCCAGGGCCTCAGCACCCTGACAGCAAAGAATTTCTTCCTAACATCCAATCTAACCCTACTTTCTGTCAGTTTTAAACCATTCCCCTTTGTCCTGCCATCACATGCCCTCATAGATAGTGCTGGGGAGCTGAGGCTTGGAGGGAGACTCTCTGGATGTGCCTGCAGAGTTTGTGGAAGATAAAGGGCCTGATAACACCCTGCACTTAGCAGATGGTGAGGTTGGATGCCTTGGCAGTGCAAGGATGGGGTTTCCTCATGTCCCAGCTGCATTCCCGTGAGCAGTTCATGGAGATGGACATGTGCATTCCCATCATGGCGATGGACATGGAGGTGTGGTGGGACAAGCCCATGTGCATTCCCATCATGGAGATGGACATGGAGGTGTGATGAGACAAGCCCATGTTCAGGGGCTCTCTCTGTGAGGCTGTGCCCAGTGCTGGCACACCAGCTCCTTGTGACATCTTGCCAGTCTGGTGTCTAGCTCTGCACCCACCCTCCAGTTCCTTTATACAAGGGGGCTGGGCCAAGACCATAAAACCCCATATGTCCAACATTAAATAAATAAACCCTTGGATTCACTCATGCAGAAACACATTTTCAGTGTCACAAAAGGCGGGTAGGAAGCCAGCTCTCCATGACTTTCCACAGAGCCAAGTGCCAAATTATGCTCTTTTTGACCTAGAAAATAGATGTGCAGCTTAACTAAACCCCTGGATTTCCAAACATGCTCAGCAGGCAGCGCTGCTCCTCGATGAGGAGCCATGGTGCAGCTCCACATTGCCCAGCACGCATCTGCAAACACTTCCATATGGCAGAGAGTGACTGGAGCTGGGGCTCAACACAGCTCCCCACCAAAATACATCCAAATTCTGCAAGCAAACATAAACCTGCTCTAGGGGACTTCTAAAGGGCAGACTGACTATTAACATATACATGGAATTTAGGGCAAAAGAGGAAAAAATGCTTCTACTAGCTGGAATATACCTGGTTGTAAAATTACAATTATTTTGCCTGGAAGTTCAAAAGGAATTTTTTTAATATATGTGGATAAAAGGAGACATATCTCATTTTGGAATTCTTTTTTAACAAGTTAGTGAAGATACAAAGAAAAGAACACCACCAACAAAATATTTTCTTCCATGTTCTGTAATTAGCTTCTAATTCCTTTTAGCTCTGGAGGTTTGACTAAACCCAGTAATTTGGTAATTTAATGAAAACAAAATCCCAAAGTGAAAATTTTAAACAAAAACTGAATTTTACATAGAAAGTTAGTTCCTGCTTCTTTCTTTCTTTTCTGTCCAAGATTGAAAGATATGAACCAAAACAGAACATTTTTCAGAATTTCTTTCTCTCCTCTTGCTGGAGGCTGTAATAAATCAAGCAGACTTTCAATGTAACCTTTTGATTTTAACAGCCTTTGTACCTAATTAAATAATGCACCCTCCAGGGGACAAGAAGAGGGAACAGTCCCTCTGTTCTCCATCCCTTTCAGCCATTCTTTCTCAGAGAAGCAGAATGAGATGCCTTGTGCAACAGGGGTGACCAGGGAAAAGGCTTTTTGCACACCTTAAAACATCACCCCACCACCTTGCTCAGGTGGGCAGGAGCACTGTGGGGCCACAGCAGCACCAGCCCATCCCACAGCTGCCAGCACTGCACTTCCCAGTTTCCTGTAGCACCTGGAAAGGGTCATTCTCAAGCAACCAAAAAACCTGTCCATGGCTTGCACTCAAGGAACCTTTCCTAGGAAGAGCCTCCACATGGGCACAAATAACAATGAAAGCAGAGCTTTTTGGGATCACCACCAACAGATCCAGTCTCCTCAGGAGGAGGAGAGGCAAAGTGGGTTCAGAAGGGTAGGAACAGGCTCAGAGGGGTGCAGAGAACACCAGTTTATCTCCCCACCAGCCCCTCTCCTCCTGTCCCCAAGCGGGGTGAAGCTCCCCCTGCAAACACCACTCATTTCCCTACTTGGCCCTCAGCCAGAAGATTTTGCCTTCCAGTCATGTGAACTCTCAATTTGAGATTCTTACAAGCTGAGCTTACATGAAACTGTTTCCTGAAACAAACTGTTCCCATTCCCTCTCCACCCCACTATTCCTGCTAAAGCAAAGCCAAGCCTGTTTATTGATCAGCCAACAATAAAGAAAGGCCCAGAAATTCTGATGCATCCTTTAAAAGCTGGGGAGATGTGCTCTCCTATCAGGTTTGCTCAGTTTAACTACACTCCCCTCAAACATTACACAACATTAAATGTGTATTTAAACAGGTCTTAACCTCTTGGGTACATTTGCTAATGACCTTTGTTTTAACCCAGAGCATTCAGCAGTGCAAATGAGAGGCTGTGAGCCATGTGTGAGTCATGAGTTTTGCTGAAGTGAGAATTTGATCACTGATTCCAATAAAAAGCAGATCAGATCTTATATCCTTACTTCCAAAAGCCAGCCTGCCTGCTGTTTTTACCATGGCTGGATATCAGAAACATGACATTACATCGCAGGATGTTGGGCAGGAGAAAATTGGACATAAAATGATTTATTTCACTCGGGACCAGGACACCCCATTAAGCAGAAACTTTTCTGAAGGAAGGTGAATGGGCAGTGGAAGAGGAGAAGTGCTGATGGCTGTTGCCAGATACAGCACAGCAGGGGCCTGACTTTTGGGGTGAAGAGTCACCATCAAATCTGGACATCATGGGCATCATCCCTGCCTGCAGCACCATGACAGCAGGGGAGAACAGAGCCAGGAGAATGTGAGGTCAGAGAGAAAAGCAATACAAATCTGCTTATGTCACAGGCAGATGGTGGAACCTCACCTGCTATAACATCTGAACATCTGCTCCTTCTTTCCTTAGGATGAAGTGCATTGGAAGGAATTAAAAACAGGGAGGGGTATAAAGAAAGTGAAAAGTAGAAGAATGCAGTCAGAAGGCTAGATAAAAAAATAAATTCTTAAAAAATCCCCCTCACCTCTGCTAAAAACAGTACTTTCCCAGGAATAGTTGTTTCTCACTTTTATATTACTTTGTTGAGAAAAGAAAACCTCTTTCCTAGAAAAGGACAGAGAAACTTTTGCTGAACTTTTCAATCACAACTGAAGCCTCACTCTCTCAGCCCAAGCCAGCTCTCCAAAGCAGTTTCTAGGTGCATTTCCTAGGCAGACAGATCTTTCATTTTCATTTATTTAACTGGGATTCAAACATGCATTTAAGCCTGGGCTTTTCTGGGACTTGGTGACAATCTCCTCAGTCTCAGCAGGAGAGCTGAGCCCTGCATTGGCCATGTGCCCCAAGAAGCCCATGGGAAGCATCACCCTGGGACCTGGGAATGCACCATGAGGCTGGGCTCAGACAGTCCTGGGAGCCAGCAGAATGCAGGTCCTGCATTGCTACAAACCCTTAGCCAAACTGAGAACTCCAGTGAGCTCCAGGGTACAAATGTGGCACCTCTGGGACAGAAACAGCCACAATGACAGTGCCTGGGTGTGGCAGAGAGGGTCTGGGGACCTCCTGCCATTTGCACAGCCCTAGGACCAGCTTTGGCCAGCTGCTGCAAGGTTTCATTGACTCAAACAACTAAAGGATTGCTGGAGGTCACCCCCACCTTCACAGAGAGCCTCAGCCCAGCTTGCTTCCCAGCAAACTGCCCTCCTTGCATGGTAATGCTGATTCCAATCAGGAATATGCAATGGTTTCCAAACACAGAGTTTACACATGCTTCTTTTTAAAAAAACCCAAGCACCTTTTTCCAGTTTAATATTTGGTCTCTGATCCACCTCTTCCCTACATTTCTCAATAAGAATGTTTTGGTGCTCAAGGAGCTGTCAGCTTAGGCTGGAAATGCTGAGACCTGACATTTCTAGATTAAATGTCAACCAGATGTTTGTACACTTCCCTCATGAGCCCTTCAAGAAGCCTCAATTTGGTATTGTGTTTCATCACTAGGGAAAACCCAAGTTCATCCCTTCAGTTGGAGCTGAAAGGGATTGAATGCCTCAGGGGAAGAGAGAAGGCAGCAGAAATGACAGGTACCTGAGCAGTAGGAAATACCAATCCAAACTGCAATACACAATAACTGGTGTCTATCTTTTCTTTTTCTCACATGTATTTGAAGCCTGACTGAAATAAATTGGCCTTGATTCCAGAAACTATTTTTATATAATACTAACATTTTCCCTCAACCACTGAAGCAAGGGAAATGTGGAATGGGACATTGCCCTTCCCTTAATCCTTTCAGTCTCAGTGCCAGAGGTGGCACTGCTTCTCACAATGGAGAGCAGGGTCCAGGGGAAAAACTGAAAGGAGATTTATTCATGAAAAGAGAAGAGACAAGGAAGCATTACCAGAGCTGGAGCTGTCTCTAAAGCCCCTACCTGAGATGCAGGAGGACTCTCATTTCTTTGTGCAACTTTGCCAGAGAGAAGCCTAAGTTCCTGCTACGTAAAATGGAATTATAGGAAGATTTTTTGTGTTTGTTGGGTCTTGTATGGTCTTCACAGCCAGGGACTCACCCTTACCATGCTTTTCACATGTACTGCAACAGGGCCTCAGGCCGAGATGGGAGCTCTAGGTGCCAATGTAGTCAATAAATAAGGACATAAATAATACAGTTACAACATGTGGCTGAGAACTGGCTCTCATCCCAGAAATTCAGAGTGAACTTTCCTGGTTTTCTTGGTTTAGTTTGATTCTAGTTTCTTGGACAAAGTAACAATTTTTTAAACTGCATTTTCAGTATTATTAAAGAAATCAACAGGGAGACCTGGACAATGACCCTACAAAATGGGCCTCATGAACATCTCCAAGAGGCAGCTAAGGGCTGTTCATGGAGCAGGCAGGATCAACACCCCCTCCCAAGCCATATCAGCTTTACTTTCAGCTGCATCTAAATTCCAGAATCCACATTTTTTGGATCAAGCATATCTATAGAAAGAAAGGCATTAACACATGCACACACCCTGCCAGAGTTAAGGTTTGTGGTAAAGGCCGAATTCTTCTTCTCCACATAAAACAAGCTCCAAAGGATGCTGTTAGAAGTAAGACCCCAAAAAATTCCCCACTGGAGCAAACATTCTGCAAGAAGGGAACACCTCCACAGCCTCCCAACCCACCCTCCATGAGCACAGAGTGAGCCGTGCTGATCGGCTGAGAGCTGATTCCTAACCCATGGAGGCACAGGCACCAATCCACACTGAACTGCAGTACTGAGAGCCAGGAACAATTCCACAAGACCCAGCCAATGGCTTCCAGGGGACCACAATGAGAGCCTGACCTTGCACACTGGCACACAGGGGGCTGGGAAATAAATGGGGTGAAATCCTGGCTGCGATGGAGTCAGTGGCAAAACTCCCACTGACTTCAGGCTGCTCCAGGGTTTCACCCACTGCATTTCTGAATGTCAGGGCAGCAGCCGAGTACCAGATCCCACTGCAGCCTCCCAGGCCTGTGTGGAGCCACCTGTCAAGGTTCAGTGACCATTCCAGAGCACCAATCCATTCCCCAGCAGGCTCACAAGATGCTGCTGAGCCTGGGGGAGGCGAGCAGGTTGGAGGTCTCTCCATAAATGTGTCACCCAAAATGGGGCAGACAGGGAAATCTGATAACTCAGAGCAACTCCTGTGTTACTCTCCTTGGTGGGGAGCAGCAGGGACACTGCTGAAGGCTTTTGAAAACAAAAATACTTCATCATTACAAATGCTGGGGGACTCATTGTCCTGTGTGAAGTCTCTTTTGACAACACAATGGCATCTGAAGAGAGCAGATAGAAGAGATGCTCAGCACAGAGATATACTGAAGGGAATAACAAAGGGAAATGAAACCCAGGCAATCAATCAATCCATCCACACTGTTACAGAACAATGCCATGGTACCGCCTTTGCAAGACTCCAAAGACTGGGAAAGTGCTAAAGTCAGTTCAT
>NW_005054341.1:1593286-1606615 GCF_000277835.1 Geospiza fortis | reverse complement strand
GGGTGGTTTCAGTGCCACAATCAGAGCATGCAGCCTTAATGTATTGGTTTGCCATTCATTTAAAGCTAAAACATTGCCTAGAAGTAGGACTCTCTAAGTCACACATGTGTTCACTGCTGAGGACTTGCTGGGAAACATCTTACAGAACCGCTTCTAGGTGACAGTTGTTCTCTGGGAAAAGTTGCCAATGGATCTGCTGGAGAGCAGCAGATGGAAAACACAGAGTTTGGATTTCCTAACAAGGTACAGGAGAAAAGTAAACCAAGACTATAATTTTCTCCCAGGCAAGCCAGTTCAACAGCTAGCCATGTCACCTACAGAATAAATACTTTTGTCTTTATGATCCCATTCTAGGATTTGAAGTGAAAACTCAATGTTTGGTTCAGCTCTAATAGGAAAAGTATTGCCAGAGAGTAGATAAAACCCAGCATCTAAACTGCAAACCATACACCTCATAGTTCACATCCCTGGAGTGAAGAGTATGAAACATATCCCCAGCAAGTCTTCCTCATTCCTAAATATGAAAATTTAACACCTCCCAACTTCTAAGACAAGACAATTAGCAAGCCTTGAATGAGCCATGACCTGGTCTCTCACTGGAGAATCCAGACTCTGCTTCAAGAAAATAAATTCTTTCCTGTTACCAAAAATCACAGCTATTTAAATAGCACCAACTATATAACCACAGATGAATCTTCACTTCTTGGTGCATACTTGAACAGGGATATGCTGCCTGATTCTGTTTACAAATAATTAAAAGCCCCACCTGTAAAATCTGCCTGGGTGAATTTACATTGCTCACATGGTTTTCTCCAAACCCAACTTCTTTTGTAGTGTGGAGGCCTGAAGTCAAAAAAGTTCTGCATGTTTATAATCAACAACTCCCAAGACCTTATACCATCACCTCAGTCCAACACACACACAGGCAAGAACATGCAGAATCAGAGCTCATCTCACAAGGTGGGAGATGCTGGAATGCTAATAGATATGACCAGAAAAGACATTCCAGTGTGTTAAAATGGTTCCTGAACACTGGAACCGTCCTGTGCTCCCCAGAACAACAAGTAGTTAATACTGGAGGAAGGGATGGTTGTTGAATTGAACCAGTAACAACTCAGTACTCTTAGACCCAGGAAAAGCAAAGGTGAGAAACGCATCACAGCTCCCTCCACCCCTGAGCTGGACTCTCTGCAATGGTGCTTGTTAGAAGCACCCTGTGTGTGTTAATCTGTCTCCTGAGCTTCTTGCATAAAAACAACAAACAACCCACAAAACCCCAGCACAAATCTCATATGCACACATCCATCCTGTCCTAACAGAGGCACAGAGGCACCCAGCTAAGTGGTAACAGCACAGGAAATGCAGGTGTGTGGCTGCATGCAGCTTCCTCTGCAGATTTTGGCTCAGACAAGTCATGACACAAGCCTTGTGTGACCACAAGTGCTCCTGGGATGCAGAGATGGTGCTCGTAGTTGCAAAATAATTGTGCACACAGCAACAAAAAGATGCATGTTTTGGAGTACCAGTTGAAAGAAAGAGATTTCCCTTGTGAAACTTATTCCCTTTGGGTTATCTGAGGGTGAGTTTGTCAGGAGCAAAAGAGAAGAAAAACACTTGAGGAAGCAATAGTTGAGCTGTTTTCAAAACTGATTTTTTTTAAGAGCAAAACAACACCCACATGAGTATCCCTACAAATCACATTTTTCAGCCTTTAAAAATGAATTTAAGAAGAGAATTGTAACTCCCAGCAGGTGGTGAGAACACCTTCTGTTATTTGTGTCCAGTGCACAGATAGCCCAGTGCCCAGGCCTGTGTGAGCAGGGCCCAGGGTGAGGCTGCAGAGCAAACCCAGGTCACACACAGCCTTAACTCCTCACCACCTAGAGCAGCCAGGCAGGCAGGGAAGCACCAGTTTGCAGCTTATCAATGGAGAAATGAACCAGGATAAAGAATAACTTATCTGTGGGCAAAACACAGCTTGTGGCAGAGACAAGAGCAACACCCAGCCCCACTATTGCCCATCAAATCGTCTTCACCACAGAACACAAATGCTTTATGGGTAGGGAAACAACTCAAATGTCAGACCTGTGTCCTCACAAAATCCATCTCTTTGCATTATTTGTGCACCTACAGCAAAACATATTCCTCAGACATGTAACATGTATTTCCCATATTTAAGACGCAGAACTGGGCCTGTACTGAAACCCAGGCCTCACCCAACTTCCTTCCAACTCCTGAGGTAAAACTTTTTCTGGAGACATCAACAGAGCCAGGCAAACACCTTTTCACATCACTAATTTGCCACCAAAACACCCCTTGCTGTAAAATTTCACCTACCAAGGTGTGCCTCCCATCTTTATCCTTCACAGCGCCTCACAAGGGCACCCCCACGGCCCGACCCCCACAGCAAAGGTGGCGGCGCCCCCTCTCCAGCACTGTACCTCGAGGCCAGGGTCTGCTCCACGCTCCGGGGCCACCACAGCACAGCACAGGACAGGTCTCCAGGAGCACAGAGGAGAGAGAGATGGCTGCAGGGACTGCTGCAGGAATGGCTGCAGGTCAGCAGAGATCAGAAATGGCCGCAGGAACGGCTGCAGGTCAGGAACACAAAGCCGGAATGGCTGTGGGAACGGCCGCAGGTGGGCTGTGAGGGCACATTCTCCCAGCATTCCCTGCTCTGGGGCAGTAATTGCCTTAATGCAGAACACCTGGAGCAGGTAACGAGGCACCGGCCTGGGCTGCTGATTGCTCACCTGCTCTAGGACCGGCTGCTGAGGAACCCCCGAATCTGGGAGCTGGGGCCGTTTGTCCTGCTGGCTGAACCCCGGGCATTTGTCCCAAAGGCACAGCAGCACACTGGTGGCCAAAGCTTTTGCTTCAGCCTGTTCTGTGTGCAGCTGAGTGCCCTGGGCCTCAGTGGGTGGGTGGCTCTTGGAACACTGTGTGCAGGTGTTTCTCGTGAGAGCAGAAAGGAGCCAGGGCACCACAGACCTGCCTCACTCCCTGTGTGCTTTCCTAGGCAGCCACCTGGATTTTGTGCTTTGGAGGGGGCCTTGAATGTGTCAGAGAAACTCCCTTTTGAAATGCTGTTTTCATACAAATAAAAAAGTAAAAGCCTTCTAAAATGACCTCCCAATAAAGTACAAAAACATTAAAATAACAGAATTAGCTAGAAGTGAAAAAAATATCATTATGTTCTGTATTTGACCTGAGTTTATACTTTAACCACTTAACAAGTGTCAATTTTAGACCAGTCTGCTTGAAAAACACCAATAATTTTTTCCTTCACATTTTTAGAAACAAAACTCCTTTTCCTCCCATGTTAGTTACAGATCAACCTAGACAACATGGCAAAATATGTGTATGTTAAAACATACCTTGTGTAGCTCCACAGCAAAATTCAGCACCTCCTGCTGAGCTCCAGGAATCTTGTAAAATGTTATTGTGCACCCACTGATCTGTCAAAATACAAAATGCCCTCAGAACCTCCACCACTATCAGTGCAGTAGATCACTGTACATCAGTTATTCTGGATATACTTTGTCTGTCCACTCTCCACTTGTTTGGAGCAGAGAGTAAGCAAAACGAGATGGTTTAGGCAGATGCTAACGTGCCCTGAACTAGCTTTAAAGTCCTTGGACTGTAAAATAGTCTTTATTTATAGTGTAGTGCTTCTTTCACAGTTCAGGCATAGTTCAGTCCCAGTCATATAAATAACACTCTGACTATTATAATAGAAAAAACCCAGTGTATAGACCTACTTATTACACCAACCAGATAAGCCCTTTAAGGCCAGGGTAATTTATGGACTATGCTGGAACATTTATGGGCTAATTAGGCAGAAGTACAATGATAATGAATTTTATGGACACTGAAAAAGCCCTGCAGATGAGCAGTCTGGCAAAGCACAGAATGTCACACAGCTTTGAAGACCATTCATCCAGCACCAGTAAAATATGGCTCTGTGAGAGCTGGGGCTGTGCTGGCAGCCAAAGCAGCTCTGGAACAACTCCTGCCCCCAGACAGATGGGAGCTGGGAGCTCCTGCAGCCCCTCCTCAGCCACTGGTCTTGCCTGGCAAATATGAGACATGAAAATATCACATTTGTTTGGATAACAAATCGTTGCCAGCAAAGCACAAAGGCACCAGCCCAGCAAAGCAAGATCGATGTGTTCCTAATTTTCACATCTTTCAGGAGAAAACCAGATCCTTCCTGAGATTAAAACCACTACTTCAAACCTGATTTTCTGGGGATTGAAATTAGTCAAGAAAGGTAATTGTCTTGTTCTCTCAGCAGAGATGGTTTTGTCTGGCTCTGGAAAGGAAAGGAGTCCAGAAGCTGGTGGATTTCTGGGGACAACCTCCAAACTCAAGGACTGTCCATGCCAACAATCTGAAAAACAATGGCAGCAGGAGCCTGCATGGAGGAGCACAGAGCTCCTGACAAAACTGAGCCATAAAAAGGAAGCATACAAGAGGTCCAAGGAATTACAGGTGACCAGGAATACAGTGGGTGACCAGACACTGCAGCAGGCTGCCCAGAGATGTTGTGGAGTCTCCACCCATGCAGGTATTGAAACCCTAAGAGGCCCTGGGAAGCTGCTCCAATTGTCCCTGCTCAGAGTATGGGGGGGACAGGACAGCGTCCAAGGTTGTGGCACTGGTGCTCAGAGGGTGCTGAGCAGAGATGTGTGTGAAGTGCTACCCCACAGCTGAGCCAGAGCAGCTGGGGAGGTGCCTCCATCCCCTCCATGGCCAGAGCCCTCCAGAAGGGTCAGTGTTCATGGCTTGTTTTCTCCCAGCTGCAGGCACACACAGGTGGGAATGCCCTGCCCTCTGCACAACCATCCCATGGTCAGAGCGCTCAGCTGCATGCAGGGAGCTCTCCCAGGACTGTTCGTGTATTTTACAATAAACAACCTTGGCATAAAACAAACCAAACCAAACCAAAACCCAAGCAAAACAATCTTGGGAATTGGCATGAGAAGGCAGGAACCCTACCTGCCAGCTGGATGCCCTGAGTGCTGTTACAGACCTTTTCTTCCCAGGGTATTCTCCTCCCTGGAGCTCTCTGAACCCCCAGTCTGAGCTGAACAGAGGCTCTCGACTGTGCCAGCCAAGCCTGTAACCCCAGGGCCATGCAATGCCATAGGCAGAAACAACTGGGCATCTCAAAGACGCATCTGAAAGACTCTGCAATACCAAAGTCAGCTTTCCTGTGGCTGTTTTTTCTGATTCTGTTTGCCTGTTTTGCCTTACAGCACATCTCAGCATGAAAGCAAACAGCTCAGAGATCCCTAATCCCCTCACTGCTGCTCCTGTGCTGTTATCTCAGGGCAGAAGGTCTGGCTTTGCAGCCACACATTGCATGTCACACCTCAGTGAATTGATTCAGCAACAGCTTCCTCTGATTTATGGCTGCAACTGACATCAGAAGTGGTTCCTGTACAAAAATATATGTGGCATAGTCAGTAGAAATTAATTTAAAGCCACTAAACCTGCCCTGTGAATAGTCCTGTGCTTCTAAGTTAAGCACACTGGGTATCTAAGCAGGGCTCAGCTCTGTGCTGACCAGTATTTCAGAAGGTGTTCCTAAAGGTGTTTGACCAACTACAATTGTAAATTGAGGGTAAATATGATTTTCAAAAGCTCCTCAAACAATACTTTTGTTACTCTCAGTAGGAGTTAGTACCTGCATCAACACAGACCTAAGAGTGTTTCCTCCAGCTGAATGAGGAGACTTCAACCCTGACATGAACTGGCTTTAAAAGCTCAAAGCCTTGCTCCTGGGAAGGACCTTAGGTGCCTTCTGGAAATCTCCCTCTGCCCAGTGAGGAAAGGTGGCCTTCAGCCTTAGCAGCACTGAGCAGGGAATATCCAAATATGTGACTTAGGGACTTGGAATAGGCTTTCTTAAGAGAAAACACTCACTTGGACCTAAAATCTGGACTCTTTGGGACAGGAGCTTTGGGGTTGCTAATTCATATCAGTGCCTGCTGACACAGCTAATTAGAGATAGGAAAATCAGATGGGAGCCACCTCCCCCAGCACAGACCTCTGCAGCTGAATTCACCCTCTAACCTGACTTCATGGCCAACTAGAGATGCTTTTTTTAGGGGCTGATTCCTTTGCCCCATGTCAGGGTCAGCTGTGGGCTCAGAGCCCATTTCTCTGCCCCAGGAGCACCAGGGGAACTGGTTCCCATCTGAGCATCAGCCTCTGTGGGTGGATAAATTTAGGTGAGACAAATCCTCTCCCTCCTGAAGGGATGTCATATCCCATTGAAATCATGCAGGGTTAGCCACCCCCGTGCTTTGGATATCCCTCCAGTTTCTGCTATTAATTATTATATTCATTAAACACATTAATCCATATGCACATTAGTATATGACCTTTTGTCTTTGTATGCATCTGCTTGGGGTTTGGTTTATTGGAGCACCAAACAACATCCCAATTTCTCACAGGAATACCAGAACAACTTGTAAACTCACATATGTGAGTGTATTAGAACAGAATTCAACAAAAACCAGAAATCCAGTGAAACACATTGACAGTTGAAACACATTGACAGTCAAAACACGCTCTCGGAGATTCTCTATTTCCTTTAGGTTTCTGAAACACTGAACACACAAATGGTTTTGACATTACTCTTAGGACCTTTCAGGATTTCCCCTCCTTTATTTTTTCCCTACTTGAAAATGGAGAGACATTGGAAGTATTCTGATATGTTTTGATCACTTTTCTCACACTGTTTCACATCTCATACTTTTTCCAGTCAAAAAAAGTGGGAAAACAGGAAAAAAATCAATGAAAAATAGGAGGCTAGAATTGCAGCTAAACCACGGCAATGCCACAAGTGAATAAGGAAGCAAAAATTTGGTTTACAGAAACCAAAATATATAAATCTTTCAGTCTAGTACTTCATTCTGATTTAGGAAAAAAAAAAGTTTTCCTGTATTTCCTTTTCAGTCTGACTGGAGATGAAAACTTGTGGCATATTAATCCCTTCCTAAATTAGATATGCCCTCTGAAAATATGGAATTGTGGGCTATAAATGGCCTAGCATTAATTGCAGTAATTTCCCCATGGCTAAAATGGATGTTGCAGGGCCTTTTATTCCCTTAAATTCTCTTCATCCTTTCTTTAAATAGCTAAAGTGTGAATGTCACCTGACATTTCTGTTCCTTTGGGGAGCAGTTGCACCCCCTGACCCTTGGCTGTGTCTCCCAGAAGCTGCAGTCATTTTCAGTTAAGGGTAATTGGCAGCAGAATACACTTTGTTCTGTAGAGTGTTAAAAATGGGGGACTTTGTTTTGCCAACCTTCCTGAACTTCCTTTCAGTTCAACGAAGGAGTGCAACATTTGTATAAGAAAGAAATATTGTCTTCAATGGGAAATGTATTCCATGTGTGTTATAATTTATATTATGACAGATCTTTCTTAATGTACAATATTGTTATTCAGCCAGTGGAAACTTTATCAACTTCTTTCTTTCTTTTGGAAAAAAAGGAGTTCTTTGAGGCGACCATAATTTTTATCTGCGGAAATATGTGATAAATTTGAATAATAAATTTATATTAAACCTCCCATTTGTATTCGATTTCCTTCATAAATCTGGGTAAGATGTCAACTGAGCTGTTCATGTATAAAATATTAGAACAAACATTGCCTGTCTAATTGAAAAATCTGTCTTCATCAAGGACCTGGAGCTGAGCTTAAGAATGAAAGATGGAGGCTTTATTTAATGCAGCTCTGCCCTGACTGTCATGAATGCTGTCTTTTTCCTCCCCTTCACCACCTCAACAGGAACAGCAAAGCTCTATTCCCCAACTGCTCTTAAAGGCAGAAATACAAAGATATGCAGAGAAAGGAATGGTGGCTGGTGTCTGTGGAGTGCTTTATGGGACTTACGTTGGCGAGCGTTAATCCTCCTGCACTTAGAGGATGGGAGTTGCAATCCCTGCTGGATTGGCTGGCCCAGGCTCAGAATTTACAGCCAATGCAATAATCTTGCAGGGTCACCCCATGGGGTCACTCTTGTTATCACCAGAGGACGGAACGACGTGGGGAGAGATAAAGGTGGGAGCAAAAAGGGAAATTAAAAACGAGGCTGCAAGGGTTTCACAGACCAAGGAAAGAAAAAAAAACGGAGGAAAAGAGGGGCAAAAAGAGAGCATATGTGTGTTTTCAGAACTGCTGGGATTTCCCTGGCTGATTTAAAGCTCAGAGAGTGACTGTGAAAACCTGCCAACCCCACCAGCATGCCCTGATCCAGCCAGGCTTTCACGAGAGCCACTGCAAAGCCAGTCCCGGTTTGAAATGGAGACAGGAAGGTCTGTGGCCCTTGGAGCAGGTGAGGGTGAGAGCTGGAGGGTCTGGAGGGGATCCAGAGAGAGCAGCATCCCAGGGAGCCCAGCTGGAGGGTGGAAGGTGCCTGCTCTGCTCACAGGGGCACGGGGCTCAACCCTGCTGAGCTTCAGAGATGTGCAGCAAGAGTGAGCAGGACCCTCTCAGATTGTTATTCCAGAAAAAAATGCCCAAGTGCCTGGTAATTAACAATTCAAGGGTCTCTGAAGCTCTTTCAAAGTTCACTTGTAAGAATGTGTGTAAGACTTTTCTCTGCTGCCCTCAGGAAGCACAGAGGTGAGTGAATGAGAAACAACGCTGGGTTGTAGAGAGCAGTCACCAAAGGAGATAAACCTCTCCTTTTGTCAAGCTGGATCCTTCCCAGGGCCCCACAAAAGCTCAGTGAGGGTGGAGGCTGCAGTGCTATGGGCAGGGAGGAGCTGCAGCCAGATGTGGACTTGGCTGGCAGCAGACAGATTTGTGCAATGCTTTGAGCTGGATCAGGTCAGAGATACAGCCCTGGCACCTCCTGCAGATGGGAGCAGCTGCAGGGTTGCTATCCACAGCTCTGGAAACTGTGTTCAGTTTTTATCCCATCAGACACTTTCCCTACCACCTTGTTCAAAGCACTTGTCTTTTCCAAACCTTGGATTTCAGTTTTTTGCAAATTATATTTGATTGTCTTTCAGCTGTGGCTCCCACCACAGAGCCAAGGGTCTTTGCCCTGGCCTTGGAGCTGCTTTGTGTCCAGCCCTAAGCCAAGGCACAACTTGAGTAACAAGGAGGAATCTGGAGATGAGTGCCCTAGGGTGTCCCTAAACCAGGACAATGAGAAACAACAAAGAGCTGCCAAGGAGGCCTAAGAAGATGTAACCTGCACAAGAAGCAAAATCTCAATGTAAGCCATGATCATGGGTCTATTCTGATGGACACTAAAGGTGGCATACATCAATATAAAGAAATAATCCTGTGGCCACTGAAAACTTGATCTTCCATCTTTTGAAAGGATATCCTGCACCAAAAGACTGAAGACATTTCTAAAAGTTCAATCTCTATTCATGACTCTTCCAGCACCTCACCAGTACCTTTGTGAAGGGAAGAGGTGGGTGAAGAACACCTATTTTGGCATGTCAAGCTCTCCTTTAACTCAAGGATCTCCCAACCCACATAACTCCTGGTAAGAAGTGTGAGTACATCAGAAAGACAGGAAAAGGGAACTGATGACTTCAACCAATGTAAAGAAAACCAGAGACTAACAAATTTGTCAAAAAACTACCAGTCTGTCAAAAGAAAAAAAACGACATTTCTGCTGCACTCAGAAATGAAACCAGTATCAGCCTCAGCCTTCAAAGTACTGGAGATCATGTGTCTCTTCTTGGTAGCTGGAAATTCATCCAAGGCTTAAGACAATCTCATTTGTCTCCTCTTGCGGGTTTTTGGCCCTAATAATTTTTCATGTAGGCAGTACTGCTACAGTGGAATTACAGCCCAGCAATGCCTTTCACCTTTCAGGGAGAAACTAGGGAGGGATAGGATGACTTGTGATAGAAATATTTTTTGTTCAGCCAAAAAGATAAGGAAAAAAATCCCATTAACCGCAACATAAGTACTCAGTAAGAACCTAAGAAAACTGGAATGAATATTCTTCAACTCCTGAAAGAATCTGCAAATTAAAATGTCTCATTTTCTGGTTTTGATGAAACACAGAAACACTCCAAGGAAAGTAGAAACTTTCTGCGATCTGCTTGCTTTGGCAGAAATTAAATAGTTTCTGATAATAAACTATTTTTCTGAACACTGCTTTTACCAGCCTCTGCTCTCACCATTCCTTTATTAAAATCTAGGGAAGCCTCTTATTAAAAGACATGTAGAGGAATAAACTAAAAGCAAATCACCTCTGTTTGCATTAAGTGATAGTGGAGATGCAGAGGAAGTGGCTTCCAACCAAAGTCAAAGGAAGACCCTGCCATGTCCCTGGGGACAACACTCAGGTGGCAGCAGGGAGTTCAGTCACAGAACTTCCTGCAGTGCTACATGTCAGGAGTATGAGCTTTTAACTAAGTTTCAAAAGTGCCATAATAGACTGGGAGCAGATGCCAGAAATGGCAACCAACCATCCTGCCTCCCTGGTGGGATGGTCCCAAACGAAAGGGTTCAGCACAGCACTGCTGCTCTTACACCTCAACAAGCAGGTTGTTCTCAGGCCTCACAACTACCAACACACACTTCATGAATACCAGAGGTATGAATATGAATTCCAGAGGTAACAAGAGGAAGGCAAGAGGTTAGTGCTGGCTCTGGGGGTTCCTGACTCTTGGAGATCCAGAGGCTGATGGGAGCAGCGTTTACCCTTCGCAGTTTCCATTCGATACTGTCGTTTATGGAATGACCTGTCTATTAACCCTGCCCCACTCTCGCTGCGCCAGCAGCAATTCAGGTGGAGCTCAATAACCTCTGTCATTGTCCTGGCCTGCCATGAGGTTTCTCAGCTCAATGCAACACTTGAATGACACTCTGTCATTATGCTATATTTAGGTAATGAAAGGTGTAATTAGCTTTGTTCTGCTGCAAGCTGATCTGACCCTGTATGCATTATAAAAGGTAATAAAATAGGTGCCCAGATATAAAACCCTGAATAAGCATATTATTCAGTGTAATTTCACGAGCCAAAAACTGATGAAAGAACTGGGGTGAGGGAGCCTCAGCTGCTGCAGTGCCCAGCCAGGCTTGCCGTGAGAAGGCACGCAGGAAACGCAGCCGAGGGACGTGGGGGCATCAACAGAGCCAATACTGAACCAGTCCCTGCTGGTGCAGCTCTTCTATAATTGATGGCATTTTGTGATGATTGCTTTCCTATTACAGCACTGTATCTTATCTCCCCATTGTCAGGGGAGCAGCTTTATGTTATTGTTAGGGCCAGCATTATCCCGGGCCCATGGCCTTTGTGGGGCTGTCGGCTTGTCACTAATTGTGCTGCCTGACCTTTGTCTGGGACTTTGGCCATCTGTTTTATCATACCCCATCAGCCTGTGGAGGAATGAATGGAACTGATAATATAAAAGTCCTGGCAAGAGAGATACTGGGCTAGAAGCTCTGGATGCCAAATGAGTCAGTCCTTGGGACATCACACATTTTCTTAGCATGAGTAATTCCAGTTGGGGGAAGGAGTTTTGTGGTATTTGCAAAAAAATGCTGGTGTGTTTGATAGGGGTGCTATCCACACCAGCAGGTAAGCATCACCTCAGCTTTGGACTGTGCCTTACTTTTCAGGGAATATCCTGAATGCTTTGCTTGTTCCCAAGACAGTGGAAAATCATGCAACGGCTCATACTCTCCCACAACCAGGCCATGATCCTGGAGATGAGATACTCCTCCACCTTCCCCTGATTCCAGCTGCAGCAGGACCGAGGCTCCACAGTGAAATATGCCAATGGACAAACCCCTCTTCTGCTACACCAGAGGCTGAACTGGTATCTATCGGTGGTGGGGAACCACTGAGAGGCTTGAGCAAGGACAGGAAGCCAAGAAAATGTGGGCATCTGAGCCACCAGCTCCTGGCAGGGAGGCTGGTACTGCCCATCCATGGAGCTCTGGGACTTTGCAGTGCCTCACACATTTGGAAGGGAATCCAGCATTTGGGTGTGTGGGTCCAGCCCCTCGTGCCCACGTCACCCATTGTTCTCTCGGGTGTGGCTGCTCCTGAGTGTCCCACCCACCATTCCCCACACACGGTGGGTGCCTGGGCGTTCCTGGCCCAGCACACACACAAAACACACCTTGGAGGAGCTGATTCCAGGGTGCTGGACACCATTTTCACATAATGGACGTGATCAAAAGGCTGCTGGAGTCACGGGAACTGGACTCCACTCATCCCTCCCATGGACTCCAGTGGGCTTTAAAGCAGGGCCTGTGATCAGCAGCCTATGAAGTCTCCTCAGGAAAGCCTCCCACAATAAAGATGTTTCACCTGATGCAGATGTTTGTAAAACATTTCTCAAGCAATTAAAAACAGGTAATGCTGAAATTGCGTGGGAATAGACAAAGGGAAATGGTTCTGTTTGCTCTTTGCTAATGACCAGGACGATGGGTGTTTGCTCCCTGCTGGGAAGAAGGAGTTTCTCAGACACATTCCCTAGGTAAGGCAGGAGTTAATGCCGAATATGACCAAACACCAAAGGCAAATATTCCAGTTATTGCCCTCTGGTTTGGCTGGGACCATCAACTGACTTGTGCACACCTATCCCTCCGTCCCACTTTACCACCACTTGCTCTTCTTTCCCTCTGCTGGGTCTCTAACCCTTAATTTGTTTGCCATGCATAGAGGAATAAATGCTTTCAATAGCTTGAATGTAGTTATCTTCTAAAAAAAGGCACTGACTCTCAGGGAAGCCTTCAGACCAGCACTAAAAATCTTCTATAGCAAAAATGGTTAAGAGAGACATTAAAAAGAGCCCTTAAAATCCATAGTATTTGCTTCTTTTACAATTTTTTTCCCCTTGTGTGTGGTATCTAATCAACTCTTCTCATTCTATTATTTCCCAACAGCACATTTATCAGAATAAATCAAGTTTTCCTACCCTCATATCCAGTACCCACATTCTAGGATATAGGAAAAATCCACGCAGCAGCCAGGAGTATGAAGGCAGGTGTGGGGACACCAACTCAAATCCACCCTGGCCACCAGAGATTTCAGCCAGGAATTACAAGGCAGAAAGCCCTGTGTTTCTTGTGAGGTCAAAACAGATTTCCCAATAATCCTCTTGGATCTCATCTCTTCTGAATTACTTCATTTGGAGCTTGCCTATCAAGCCAAATCAACACACCAGCTACAAGCAGCCATACAGTTGATTTTCCCCCATTTTTTTTTCCACAAAGAGCCAGACAAAGCCACAGCAAGATCCTCCATGTCTCCAAGCCCCAACCTGCCATGGGCCCAGCTGGACACAGGCTCGGAGCAGCCCATGGCCAACACCCCCCCACATG
>NW_005054341.1:1580926-1593163 GCF_000277835.1 Geospiza fortis | reverse complement strand
ATGCCTCTGCTCTGGGGAGATGATGGATATTTTGTCCTGATGCTCCCCATGGAAAAACAAACAAACACACACACACACCTTCTGACAGCCCCATAGCCTGGCTACTACTGGGGGGTGGGAAGCCCCACCCTGCCAGCAGAAATTACTCCTGTGTTCAGGCAGGCACAGAGAGCACCAGGTACCCAGCTCTGCCACAAACTTCCTCCTCAGCCTTGGGAAAGTCACTTAAATGCCACAATTTGGGTATTAATGGGTGTGAGATGCATGAATATTTTTCCATTTGCTCTCGGTAAAGTTGGGGTAATGGCTTGGCTCCACCTTGCAGGAGGGTGGTGAGAAAAAACCAATAAAGGTGGTAAGACAGTCCCAGCCTGCTGGGAGGGGGGCCACACACATTCCTGAAATAGATTTCCTTGGGGTCAAGTTTCTCTCGAGCTGGTATTTCGAAAGCTAAACACGAAGGGGTAATGAATTACTGCTCAGGATAAAGCCAGTCCTCAGCTATTCATAGTTTGGATATGTCTCACAATGCTTTTATCAGGGCCAGCTCCTGTGCTTATTAAAAATCCCAGTAATGTCCTGTTCCACTGGCTTTCTCTGGCCTTAGGTGATATTGCTCCCTGAATACAATGAAAATGTGACACTTGAAAATAAATGTGTTCTTTCCAAGGAAATCTGGCTCGGATGCCTGATAAATTCCACCATTCACTCAGCTGCTGGAATTTGAAGAATCCCTCCCCATCCTTCAGCTGGTATTTTCTTAAAAGTAACTATCAGGCATTATCAAAGGTGGGGAATTCCCGAAGGCCCTAACATCCCAGCTGGATCAAAGCGTGGCCGAGATAAGATCAGTGAGTGAGTACATCCCCGTTCTGCGGAAGGTAGGTGGGCGGAAGGATAAATACAGCAGAGGCCGTGCCAGAAGCTCGTGCAGAACAAACACTGAGCTAGCCCAGATGCATTTTCATCTGCCTTTGTCTGTGACAGACCATCTTCCCACCTGCGGGGAGAGGAGTGCTTCGGGCGGATTGCAGCTGGCAGCGGCTGCCTGGAGCACCTCAGCTCCCCTGCCGGCCCGATCCTCTCCCAGGCACAGCAGGGCACTTCCCCAGCCAGGCAGGAGGGATGGGATGAGATCTACCTACAGCCTAACACTGGAGAAGACAGCTTGTGTCTGAAGGAGATGCACTGAATGTGGTTTTCCACAGCTCCTGCACAGTCTACATTCCTTTAAACTTCCCACAAAGCTGAAATGCCTTTAAAGGCCTCTAAAAGATACCAGGTCTCTGATGATTTCTGACCAAAAGATAGCTGAGACTTCATGTTTCATCTTCAATCAAGAGAGCTTCAGTGATTCCATGTTTTTACAGCAGATGTTGAAATCTGTCATGGAAAAGTGACACAAGACTCCTGCTTCCCAATCAAGGCTATTTGGGCAAACTTTGCAAATATAAATAGATGCATATTCATATTTATACATTCATCTCAGTTACAGGCAATACCTGTGCATGGAGGAGCTGGCACTGCCTGTTTAGTTTTCTCTTTTACTTTGAGTTTTCCATAATGTCAACCAGGGTAAATAAAAAATAATGAATTTTGCACCCTCCCTGGGTTTCCCTCTGTCAGCCCCCCATCCCAGCCACAAGGTGCTGTGCTACTGTCTGCACACAGCAAAGAACTGCAGAGCCTATTCCTCTCCATTCAGGTATTTAGCAGATGTATTAAAGACACATTTTTACCAACCCGAGTTATAACAAAATCAAAGCAAAGAGGAAATCCTAACAGCATAAGAGCAGCACTAAGTGGAAATATTACAACATAAGAGCAGGTGCTGCTTTGGCAACAAATGCTGATATCACAAGGTGTTTGGAGAGAAGATGCTACACATCCTCAACAATTCAGTTCAGAGAAGATGCCGCAAATCCTCAACAATTTTACCTTCTAAATATTTTCATATGGCCATTGGATGGCAGTTCCCAGGTAGGAATTAAATCATGCTTGGTCATTGTTCTCACTTTACTTCCCTAACTTGCTGTAACAGTTGTGAGCTTGGTTGGTGTAGAGTGGAAATGTCAGGGGAAGCATTTTTTTATTAGTGGCTTCTAAAGGAAATGTGCCAGTAACTGTGCTACCATTATTTGTTTCACCAGTCTGAATTCACATGAAGTGAGAGAGCTGAGGTCAGGACCAGGGATTGCTGACACCACCATCTGCTGGGAACAGAGATCTATGCTAGGACTTTGCCTATTTTAGTTTTTATTGTTATTTTACTACTCATTTTAATGCCAGAGTTTCCATTTTTCACATCCTGATTGCTTTCAGGTGCATCGGTTCATACAATACTAGCAGAGGATGCATTTTTAAAATGTTTTTCCAAGGACCTGGAAAAGAAATTTTTAGGATTTTCCTTCCTTGTGGGGTCACTCACAGTGTAGGCTGTGTTAGTGCTGCTGTTTGGTTGCTAATGTGACAAATTCATGGTTTTTTAAAAATGGGTTTGGTGCTTCACAGGCAGCACACGCATCATCTCAAAAATGTGACATGCAAAGAGAAAAATAGCAGCACATAACAATATTACCACACTGAAAATCTGGGTGAAAATACATTAAAAATTCTCCCTGATGGCAAAAGCATTCTGTTAGTTTTTGACTTTCCAGTTTGTACAGAAAACAAGGCAGCACACCCTGAGCTCAAAGACAAATGTCATTTTTCCAAGATCTTTCATCTTCTGCAAAAGGCTTTTTGAGGAGGAATGTGTGAGGAAGTGGCAATGATAGACAGGTAACTATTAAAGATGACAGCAGCAGGATGTGGGGCTAGGAAGTGTTTCAAGGACCCAACCAGCAAAGCTGTTTCACTGCTTTCAGCAAGATTTGCAAGTGTGTAGTAAAGTTAAGCATATACTCCAATAGTGGTAGGTTGAATAAGGATGGACTTATGCACATATTCAAGCTCTTTGATGAAGTTTCTTATTAGTGGGTTTCATTTTATACAACTGAAAGTGCCTGGGTGAGTTGCTGGGATGTTAATAGAGAGTGTCTTTGCTGACCAAGCTCAGACAGTGGGTGGAAAAAGTTGTGGAATGGTGTTGAAGAGCATTCCAGAGCAAAATTAGCTCTGCTTCACATTATATATATTTCAAAACATGGGCAAACTGTTAATAACAAGATGAGACATCAAGGCATGCATCAAGGATAACGAGTTAATCATTAAATTATTCCTGTCTGTTTACATTGTCAGACAAAGTAGCAGTCAAAACATTCAGAACGTTGCCTCAGCGCTAGAAAATCCACAGGGAAAATACCTTTTCAGCACTTAAAATAACAATTTTTGAGCTACTGAGTCATCAAAATTAGTTCTGCACTGTTAAACTTTAAAGGAATTCTGCAGATAAAGGAGTCCATGAAGTGACTCTGAGTCAATTGTGCGACGAAAACGATTTATGCTGGAAAACAGAAAGCCCCCTCACTATTACTTCTGGTATTTTCTCATCTTCACCAAGATCAAGCATTGTTGTTTCTGTGTTGGACTAAAGGTATTTAACAGACTAACACGGTGAGAGTGATCTCCTTAACAACCACACTGATTTATGCAGAAGATTAGGCTGCCTCCCCATTCCCAGTACAGTACCACTCCAGAGAGGACAATGTTTTCCCTTCCCTCACTGGGATCAGTGATATCTCATTCTGTGCCACAGACTCCTCAGAAATGCTTGGAAATTATGGAGAAGGAGTTGACTTTCTTAAGGTTCACCTGCTCATCTCAAAGAATGGCACAGCTGACAAGGCATCAACCTTTCAGCCCCCTGTGGTTTAGCAGTTCTGGTTCAGGATTGTTTAAAGCACTGCAGAATTTCTCTGGACAGCTGGGATTCCTCCCAATGTGACTGTTATGGAGCTATGGAAAATGGGAAGATGCACATGAAAAGGAAGATACAGATCTAGAGTAATTTTCTGTGTTTATTTACAGAGTGTCTGTACATAACTCCTACGGAGTTACTCCTGCTTTAGGTGAGCATACTGTCCTCAGCTTGAAGATCTAAAATGTTTGGAGAAGACTGAATTGTTTTGATGCCAAATGTCCTCAGTCATTTCTTGAGTGAGACATTCTTTTAACGAGTCCCTTAAGATATTCTCACTTGTTTGCTGCCTCACTCTAACCACGTGTAGTGGGCACTACTGTCTCTTGATCTGGTTCCTGGTCACTGCTGGCCACAAGCCACGAACTGATCTCCAGCCCTCTCCTTGTCCCACCATCCTGGAGAGCCAAGTGTCCCACTGCAACCCCATGGGCTGCAAACACCAAACACAGCCTCGTTTGCTGGGAAACCCTCAGGACAGCACCATAAATCTCCGGGACAGAGATCCCCAGCCATTGCAATCCCTGTAGGTGGCATCGCCTGGAACCACAGCCATTCCAATCCCTGTAGGTGGGATCACTTGGAACCCTGGCCATTGCAATCCCTGTAGGTGGCATCGCCTGGAACCACAGGCATTCCAATCCCCGTAGCTGGGATCACCTGGAACCACGGCTGCTGTAACAGCTGAGCTCCCATGCCTGGGCAGCCCATGGGTGGTCAGCGCGGAGCCGGCCGCACCCGCGGGTCCCAGTGTGCCCCGGGGCGGCTGCTGCACCAGGGCAGGGCAGGGCAGGGCAGGGCAGGGCAGTGCTTCCCCGGCCTCGCTGCAGAATGTGGGGGAGATCACCGGGCCCGGCAGCTCCGCAGCCCTTGGCCTGCAGCTTTTCAATTATCAGCAATTACCTAACCGGGATGGGTATTTCCACTCCTGCCCCTCTCTTGCTTGATCACAAGACAGTTAATTAGAGAGATGAAGAGGGTTTCATTATATCCTCACTGCTGCCTTCCAAGGGGGAAGGATTGCAGAAATGCAACAAGCCAAATTTCCTTGCAGTCAAAGATTAATTTGAAAGCTGTCCAGTGAAAGTATATTTTTTCTGAAGCTATAAGACACTTGCAGCTACTGGGATAGTGGAGGCTGTAATATATTTATCAGACATAACAAATGAAGCGAAAAATCATTCAATGTTTTAAAAAATATTCTCAGGAGGGTACAGTCCTTGTTGACATTACCTTCTTTAGCAAATTTTTCATTATTATTATTTCCTCATCAAAAACATTTTCTACATGGATTGGGGTATGCTCAGTTCTTGGGTATTTCCACACACTAGTGGTGTTTGTTGTTTTATTTGAGAAAAGGGAGATTTTTGCATGGGGATGAAGAGTGATCTTTAGTTCTCTCAAAGTCATACGGGTCAATATATTCCCAGTGGGAAACAATTCGACCATCACTTTGGACAACAAACATAACGTGTGAAAGAATCAATGGAAAACAACCAGAATTGTACGAACATTTAGCAAAGCTTGAAAATATTTTAGAAGCACATTTTTGCTTCATAGAAAGAGAAAACAAACACTGAAAGCTACCAGTTTTTAGACCTATTTTCTACTAAAGGTTAGTTTGAGCAGCTCTAAAACTGTCACAGAACAGGACTTTAAACAAGATGGGGAAGATAAATCCTGACCTTTGAATATCATGAACATTTATTCAAGTAAAGAATGATTCATGATGACTGCATGAATGCATGGAGGGGACTTGGTTTGCAGCAATTTCCACCATGAGCATTTCAGCAAGCCCCACTGGTGAGCAAATTCCCACGCCACTGTGCCACAGCTCCCAACATTCCACAGAGCACAGGGTGTGCCATGGCCCAGGGGAAGAGCTCTGGGACATGGACTACATTTTGGTTTGAAATATTATCAATCCCTGGAGTCCAGGAGCTGACTGCCATGGCAGCACATTGCTGAGGTCCAGACAGGAGGGTAAAGAATGACATTTCATGCCACTAACACACTGCTGCAGCCCTTTAACATGAGCAGTGTAAGCAACTGAGTAAGTTTTGCAACCCAAAAGCAACAAGAGGCCCTAGAAATTTCATTTGATTTGATATTCACATCTTATGGAAATCTCTAATAAGGGAGTGGGAAGCAACTTCTTGGCAACAAGAAGCACAGAGGAATGGGAGGCAGAAGCCAGATATGGTACCAAGCACACAAACCAGCAATTCCCAGTCTACTTTCTTTTTTGGACCAATATATTCTTGTTTTTCTTTCTTCAGTGCAGCCCTTTCTGTGCAGCTGCAGCTGACAGGGCACTATTTTTGCAGAAATAATGTGAGTGGTGGCACTGCTGTACTGCCACTGGGCACAACTCCTGCAGAATATCCTCAGATTCACCTGTGCTGAGCCTAATTGCTGCTCATACAACAATTAATACTCATATGTTTAAGACAAACACACCTCTGAGTAATCTTGTGCATAACCCTAATTTCACATTTGTTTTGATGGTGTTTCGAGAGCTTAAGCCTCATTTTTGTTCTTATCTGCTAGCACAGAAGAATGATATTATGTTTTCTACTGGCACACGTTTGTTACTGGTTTTGTGCAGCTTCATGGCAGTCAAGGTAGGAAAACCCCATGCCAAATGGATCTGGGATCTGACTGGGTCTCATGGGGAGAGGACAGGGGTATTCCTGGTTATCCATCTCTGAGACAGAAATGATTTGCTGTGCAGTGCCTTCAGGGACACCTTGTTTTATCTCCATCTTTTGCACTGTTATGGGCAACTGATTGCAACTTCAATGTTTTGCTTCATAAGAGCACGTGTCCTCTTGAGAGATGCTGTGAGATAGAGCTGGATTCCTAGGCTGGTACAAACAAGCAGATGTTCCTTTTGAACACGCACAGGGAAACCAACTGCTCTCATAATCCTACAGGACCTCCAAGAGAGACTGAAGTGTTCATTTCTTTTGCCCCTGAGCAGCGAGCACTGCTCACCACCGACTTCTCCAAAGAGCCATGGGTGATCAGATCCCAGCCTGTCGAACAGTGCAAGGACCTGTTGCCTTTTTCACGCAATTGAGCCGATTTCATGTCCCAAGGCGCACAGGAAGCTATGGCACTCCAGTGGGAATGGGATTGCTGCTTCTGCAGCTCCCTGCTATTGATGAGATGTGACCTGACAAGGCTGAGCTGCCATTTCCGGCTCTGCCGAGAGCCTCCCTCGCCCACCCTGGGGACAGGGACAGGGACAGGGCAGTGCCCTGCTCTGCTCCCTCCACACCCTGCCCCACACGAGCCATGTCCAGTGGCATGGCAATTACACGTTAGCAGTGGAAACACCTCTCCAGCTGCCTCCCCACAGAGGTTATTTACTTGCTTCAAATGTCAGCAGGGCTATTTTTTCCCCCCTCTCTCCCTCCCTCTCTCCTTCCCCTCCTCCTCCTCCAAGATCCTCACCTAGCAAAGATGATGAAATGCCAAGAAGAAATGTCACTCCAGCAAGTAAGTTTGCTTTGGGGCATAAGTTGCACTTTGATAATAGTATTTGTTCCGTGGGTGGTCAAATTCCCCTCCGCCTCCCCTGTTTGGTCCCAACCATTATCTCACGCAAAGATAAGGTTCATTAGTAGCTCCTCTGAGCTGTGGACACTGCAGAGCTCATGAAGAAGCATGTTCATCAGTGATAGTGCTTATTAGTGATTGCTGCTTTCATGAACCTTTTAGATTTATTTTGCTGCTTCCTCTAGGTGGGAAGTCCTTAAAAAACTTTCAAAACCGGGCTCGTTTTGAGGCACACATGTATGTGCAACCCATGCATACACACAAGTGTACGTGTGTTGTTTATGGGTACAATTAAATCTAACTTTAGTTTGTGCTTGGGCTCACATTTCTACTAAAAATAATACATTTCCAAACCTGAAAACTAACCCAAATTCATTCATACAATTTATCCCAGGCTTGGTCTGAGATTCAGGACTATCTCTCTTTTGCAGCCCAAGGGACAGCATTGTCCTGCTGTTCTGGCAGCAGAGAGATATTCCTGTTCCTGGTGGTTAGGAGGAGGCTTTCTACTTCTATAGCTTATGAAGATAACATCAAGAAAATGTAAAAATGTCTGGCATAATTTCTCTTAAAACTGATTCATGCCTTTAAGCTTAACCCCTAAAAACATTTAGCTGCTTTATGTCGGCATAACATATTTCAGGAGGAAGGAAAAAAAGAGATCCTGGGATGTGTCCTGCATCTACTCCAAGAGGACTGCACAGCTTTCCATGCACCAGCAGTGTCAAATGCCTGTACCTTCTAGGTAGAGATTGTATGAACAAGAAGATGAGTGAGGGGAGATAATATAAGCATATAAAATAAGGAGCAGTGCTGGGAAAGTAGACTGGAACTATTTATCTTTTTTTTTTCCTGCATAGCATGAACAATGAGCTTACAACCTGAAAGGAATACTTTTCTATGGAACAGAAATCTAGGTAGTGCCATTCTTCACCCTGTGATTACATGGCCATCATGAATACAGTGAAAGGAATAATAAAACCCCATATCCATCTATCTATAGGAAAATAATAAACACAATAGATACAAAGGGGAATATTATAGAAATATAATAGCTACAAATGGCGAGTAAACAAAAGCTTTTGAATGCATAAAACCTTTGAATTTTCAGGGCATAGAATCTACATTTGACTGCTTAGGGGATGGGTTTTTATGGGCCTATTGCACATTTACCTCCCCAAAAATGGTTTCTCTTGGCTGCTGTCAGAGGCAGCTCCTGTCCAACTGCATCCCTAGCTGCGGCACACAACCCCAGATCCCCAAGGGCACTGCAAAGAAATGAATGCAATCTCAAACTGCTGTCAGGTTTCCTCTCTCATACCACACTAATAAGCTCATCAATGATAACAAGCAAAAGAATAATAATGGGAAAGTATTCAAATTTGAAAAATATCCAAATTTTAACTTTTGTTGTCATGGGCTTTGCTACTAAGTTAAAGGACTCACAAATAGTGAGGTAAAATTTTATTCTCAGATTAATTTCATTTACTCTGCAAGATGTAGTGGGTTGCAAGGGCAGACATGAGGACTGAATTTGGCTTTTGAAGGTTTAAAATACTAACCAGACCCTGGAAACTGCTGTTATCTCAACATCAATTTCCAAACTGATTAGGGAGAGAAGTTTCATTTGGTGTCTGTGCCGATTCCCAACCTATGAGGTCATACAGCACTGGCACACAAACTCCATCCCCTTATCCTGTTAGCCTTTTACACAGGAATGGCTGTTTGGGACTGGGAGCAGACTCAGTTTGTACACCCATTTGTTCTTCCAAAAGCAAGATATGTCATGGTAAACCTTCCATACTTCAGCAAAGCCTCTGAGGATCAGGGTATGACTAGTGCATATATGCCTGCACATATGCAAACACAGGCTTGTTTATGATAGGCTTATCTAGCCAGGTTTTACACACTGATGTTGAAAATAAGGGAATCAAGTGAAAAATGACAGCTGCAAAACTTTCACCCTGCCCTTTGCCTTTTGCATGTAAAAAGCTCTTTTTGCTTTATGGTCATGGAAAGGGTATGAGTAGAGTGAGCATAGGAAAGTCTGCTTGAGTTTGTTCACTGGGAACAAATGTACCTTGTTCCCCAAAAGAGCAGCAGTTCTCTCCCTTCCTTCTTGTTTTAACAACCAGCAGTAATAGCTCCCTCTTTTATGCCATAATCCATCCTATTAAAAGGGAATCTGAGATAATCAGCCATAAAGGTGCCTTATTCTTGCTCTCTGTCAAATATCAGCTTCTCCACATGCCCACATGAAGAAACCTTTTGGAGCAAGCTCACAAGAGAGACATGGGGCAAGGGCTTCCAAAACAATGGAGTTCCTCCTTCCCTGAAATCCAAGTGACATGAGTTTCTAAATAGCCTGGGATGCTCGGCAGAGCCAAACATCCTGGCCCTTGTCCTCAGGTGTGAAGAAAACAGAGACCTGGCTGAGAAATTCATAGCTGATTCATGCCATGCATTATATATATATCTATATATAAAACCCTTTTCCACAGAGGATCACAAAAGGAGAGAGGAGAGCACAATCCATCCAGAGCTGTCACTGCAATCCAAGCTGCAGATCCTCACACATACTCCTGTCTTGTTAAAGTGCTCTAACGTAAATGCTACAGAGTTGGCAGTGGAAAGGCCTGTGGGGCAAGATCTCATGGAAAAAAAGATAAAATGAGAAAGATAATGATGCTAAACATGAGTGCAGGCAATTAGAAGTCCACGGTGTCTATGTCTTTCAAACACAAGCAGATATGGTTACCTCCTTTATTCCCCATGGTTAAAAGAAGCATTTGTGTCATAGCAACTCTTGAAAAAATGAATGAGTTACTTGAGATTTTTTTCAAGCTACTGAGGGGATTTGTTTGACACAGTGACCATTGAATTGACTGGGATGTGAGGGACCTGGGCTGCCTTCCTGTGTTCCCAAATCCCTGCTGTGGCCAGGGAGGGCCATGGCACGTTGGTCAGTCTGCTGGGCTTCAGGCTGGGTGACCAGGGGGCTCACAGTGTGTGGATACAAAGCACAGCTTTCCCTGGGTAGCTGTGCTCAGGCAAGGAGGGCTTTGCCATTATAGCACACACAGCAAAGCATTTCTACCCTAGACGTGACCTCGGTTAGTATTATTTTTACTACCTGGATTTGCAGTGGTGTGGCAAAAGGGGGTGGGAGAAAAGAGTGGTAATCCCAGTTCAGCAGAACACTGGAGTTCCTCCAGTCCCTCCACACACCGTTCCCCATAAGCCACTCGGATCCCCTTCAGGAAATCACGTTTGTGCTGTTTTACCACCCAGAAGCTGAAGTAAGCTCTCACAGGTTTAGATGCTGTTAAGTGCTGCCCAGAGAAACTTCCAGTCTAAGCTGGAAGGCCACAGATACCCTTTTATCCTTTGCAGCTATTGCATAGGTTGAGATTTTTGAAAGAAAAGGCTGCAGTCACGTTGTCAGACGCAAGGACAGAAAATTTTTCTCCAAGTTCCTGCTGTCACAGACTTTCACATTGCCCATTCCACCTCATTTTAGACAACACAACTGTGTTGGAGTCCACCTGGTGTGCAGGGACTATGGGCTCCTCAGGAGCACCCCTGCTATTGCATTCCTTTGGAGAACTGCTCATGGGACAGTCCAGCCCTCCAGTAACAAATACCCAAACATGAACAGATCTGTGGAAGCCCCTGAAGAGCTGTGCATGTGTCACAGCCAGTGCTCTGTTTGCTCTGAGATAGAAAAGTCACCTCAGGGCGACATGCACCCCTTTTCAAGCAATCAGTTAAAAGTGTACCTGTGTCCTGGAATGAAAAGAAGAGGAGGAAGGGAAAGGAAACTTTAGTCTCCTAACAGTGAAATGTGGTTGCAGTGCAAGGAAGGAGCTCAGGAGCCGTGTTTTTGCACAGCATTTTACAGACTTTGGGGCCAGTTACAAGCTCACCGGTTCATGAACTCCCTCTTGGCCAGGGCCCAGGGCTGACACCAGCTGGGCACTTTTCAGCCTTTATAAAGTAAATTACACTCCAGGAGGCTGTCGCTCTTTGCACAAATGAGGAAAACCCAAGGTGAAGCCATACCACAAAATAACGTGCCAGCACTCAGATAGTCACTGAGGTAACCCTGCAGGGCTGCTCTGCCACAACTCCAGCCACTGGGAGGAGGTGGCACACACTGCTGGGACACTCTGGAAGTGTGGGGCAGGGCCTGCTAAAGGTGCTGCTCTTCCATTTAGCAAACAGTGCTTACTTTTCAGGCCTGGGCTTGAGGAGAACCTCTGGTCCCCACTGTAAAGAAATTTGAGATGAAAGCTGCTAGTCGTGTAAAGGGTATGGTTATGAGTCAGCAGCTTCAAAAGTTTTCCAAGGATTTTGTTTTTACTTTAGTATTAAAAGAATAGCACGAAATCCAAGTCCTACCCTCAGCTGTTCCCAGCAAGAGGAATAACTTATATTTCCAAGGAGCTGCTAGGTGACAATTCCACCTGGACATGCGAGATCAGCTTTCAGCAGCTCCTGTGTTGAAAGGAAGAGTGCTCTTATGGAGAGAGCAGAGGTCAGTGCTCAGGGTATCTGGTCTCAGCACCATGACAAGAAGGTATGTGACCTCCGGCATGAGTCCAGCGTCCCAGGACTCAGCTCCTCCCTCTCCACTGAGACCTAAAACATGCCTTTGCCATTTCACTGCAAATACCCTGTGAAAATGCTGTTGCACCCTATTACTCTGTAACTCTTAGAGGGAGGTGAAAATCATGCTCTTGATTGCTGTTTTATGGAAGGGGATATTCATTTTCTCCTGAGTGGCCAAGGCAAAAGGAAGAGTGAGTTCAGGG
>NW_005054341.1:1507700-1580888 GCF_000277835.1 Geospiza fortis | reverse complement strand
GCTTTGTGGGCTGCCTGACCTTCAGCTGAAACCACGACATTTTTCACAGTCCCAACCAATACTTTAGGAAAAAAAAAAAGCAAGCAGCAGAAGGTACCAGTTAGATTTGCCAGGTATGAGACAATATAAAAGCAATGAAAGTTTGAGGACACAGGAGAGCCTGTTGCCATCTCTGCTGGTAGCAGTAATAATGCCCTGCATTTAGCAGGCACTGTAACAGCTGTCAGGGTTAGGCAGCCACTGTAACTTATCCTCGGTGCTGCAGCGCTGCCACGCAGCTCCACATAGGCCACTTTTGTTCATTTAGGGCTCTTTCATGTAGACACACTGAAGAGTCTTTCTTTCAGTACAAAAGAAAGATGATGTGTCTGTGATGGTTAATGCTCAGGAGAACCCTGTGAGACAGAGAAGTGGGAATGGGCTGAGAGGTCTGCAGGGCTTTGCTGAGTCCTGCAGGGGGACTGGGCTGCAGAGCTGAGCTGGACACTCCTGTCTCCTGAGATTTCACCTCTGTTCCCTCTGACTTTCCTACCAAAACAGCTTTGCTCTGCTATCTGACCAGAGAGGAGGTCCCATTACACAGCTCATTACACATCAGAAGAGCCCCAGGCTCAGCCTCAACACTAGAAAGGGCAATCCTGTAAAATGGTTTTGTCCAGAAATGGACTTTCTGCCAAACATGGCTTATTTTCATCCGGACATACCTTCCTAGAAAATGGGTCAGCAGCCGGATAGAAAAGTTGCCGATGGGAACAGTGATTTAGTATCATCAACAGAGATGAAGACTACAGGGAAACTCAGAACAAGCAGGTAAATTGGAAGAAAAAATTCAGTGATGACAAAGGTAGGTAATGCCTCCTATAAAGCAAAATGGAAAATTTGCATTTGGCACATATATTCTCTGTTACTGCCTCTGGCCAGGGAGAACTTAGCTTTAAGAGCTGAAAGAAAATTCTCCATACCTGGTACAGCAAGACAAATAAATAAATAAAGTATTAAGAAGGAGAAGGATGTGACAGAAAACCAGACTGAACATATTCTAGTAATGGGGTCTCTTTAATGTGAGTTAATGGCTGCCTTCAACTGGGTCATTGGTCTGTAGCAAATAACAGCTCTGCACAAAGCCAGCGGTGTCAGATGTCTCTTTTTTCGTGTGTGAAAGGAGAAAGTCATTTATGTAGGGAGCTAGCAGGGAACAATAGGAGCCACCGTCCCTGCCAAGGGCTGATCCCCAGACAAATCTTTGGGCAGAGGTGGGATAACCCAGCTGCTACTGAATGGACGTGAGCGCGCTTGGCAAGGTCTAGGAGGGGTGTGTGGCAGGGAAAGGAGCAAATGGTGAGCAGAGCAGCAGAGATCCCTGTGGCTCAGAAAGGAATGGCAGGACAGACTCCTGCCAGCAACAGGACTTCCCACTGTTTGCCCTTGTTGTGTTTGGGGCTCAGCAGTCATGAGCATTCCTTGCAAATAAACAGGCTGTGTCAAGGTGCATACCTGGCTTGTGTCATCCATTGCTCCTCCTAAAGGAAAACACCCTACAAGGCCTTAAATATTGATTTACCTCTCAGACCAAAGGGGAAGCTATTCACTGTATTTGCCAACATACCCTTATTGCTGAGGAACAGCAGTAATGGGCTCAGAAGAGGGTGTGGAGAAGAAGTGAAATGACAAACAGCAGAAAGGTTTCAGTAGAGAGTTTGGAAAGTGTAGGTGTGTTTCATCTGCAAGTAGGGTGAGTAAGTGGGGATGCAACAGGAGCATTCCTCTAAAGAGTGGGAGGGGAGGGGGAGCATCTCATGCACAATTCCCATCCCTTAACACCAGGCAAAAATCCCCTCAGTGAAACAGAGAGAAATGGAAAAAAGGAAATAAAAAAAAAGCAATGCCTCCATATGCAGCTACCTGGAAGATGCATTGCTATAGAAAACCACTCTGACCAAATAGCTCGAGACCATCAAAACAGGACTCAAGAACTATAAGAATAAAGGCATGCAGATGACCAGCTTGTTTCTAAGCAGACAGAAGTCCCTATATTTCCAGACATAAACAAAGCAGTCTGACAGAAATAATACATAATTACCTGAAACTTTTTTCCTACTATCCTGAAAACACCTGGAACTGATCCATAGGTTAAAGAAGATGCTGGGTAGAAGTACTGGACAGGATAGACAATGATAAAGAAAGTATGATCTAGAATAAACTTTTGAACATGCAAACTAAGGCTGTGACTTGCATTAGCATAGCAGAATGTGTCTGAATACAGAGAGCTTAAGGTAGAGGGACAGCATTTCAGAGCTATCTGAGTAAATACAGCCAGTCCTCTTGCCCTTACGCATTGTTATTACAACTTGGGGCTGATCCTGAAGAACTCCTGACTTCCCATGGTGTTTTCATTAGTTCCAGATACAAACAGGATGGATCCCTGAGAGTGATACTTAGCACGAGTGAAAGTGGCAGAACCAGATTCAATGCACAGAGAAGAAAATTATTGAGCCATGTTTAACTGCTCATGACACCTCTCACAGTTTGGGGTGTCTTTGATTTATTCTCCCACACCCACACGCCAGGCCTCTGGAATTGGAGAGCTGCTAACTGCACCTGAGAAACAGCAATTCCTGTAAAGGAGGAAACTAAACACACCTTGCTTTCGTGTGCAGGGGAAGCATTAACTAGAAATCCACCGAGTCAATACTTTAAAAAACTTGCTGTTGCCATGAAATAGATCAGTGCACTCATCTGTATGTGTAGGAATGGAGCCCCAATGACCACGGGAGGTCTGTGCTGCTCCAGCTGTTCCAGCCAGGAGGCCTTTTGGGTGCCCCCTCCTTGTCCAGACAGCACAAGAAAGCAGAGAGATCTTGGCACCAGCACATGCAGCTGTGTAAGAGCTTTGTTGTGACAGACCCACGACAGCAGGACAGCATCCTCCCCTGCCCTTCTAACCCAAGCAGCAGAGCCCACTACAAGGAGCACTGCTGGGAAGGGCAGTGACACCTCAGCATGGGGCAAAGCGTGCTCACCCTCACTGCAACCCTCTTGTCCAGCTACCTCAGACAGAGCCAGTCACCCCCCAGAACACCCAAAACACACGTGAGGATGAAGCCCTGGGCCTGGAGGGTGGTGTCTCCCTCAGTGCAGTGGGCTGGGAGAGGATATGCCCCAGCAGGAGTGACTCCCCAGCAGGACCTGCTCTAAGGTAGGGCTGGCCCACAGAGCAAACTGCTAGCGAAGCCTCGTCCAGCAGGGAACTAATTTAGTCTCTTGTACAGTTGATGAATGAAGAATTTCCTCTTGGGACTAAATTACAGGCCTTGTCAGGGTTGCTCTTTCGTGATCTGTTATTTAGATGTAATTTTCCAACAGGGCTGGAACACATAGCCATGAGCTAGAATAGTATTTGCTGTGAACAGCTGCCACACACCGTCCTTCACTTCCCACACCCTTTCCACCCTCCCTGGTACCCCCCTCTTTCCCTCCCTCCTGCCACACATGCAAGACCCACTAGGCAGGGCTCGCACTGCATCTGTTAGATCCTCACTGAGGTCCTTAATTAAACCACAAGAATGGCATTTGCCCACCTTCCCTGCGCCCCTGTTGTACAAAGAGTCACGTCTTGTTTGAACACGCTTAAAAACAGACAAGAAGGCTTTTTTCAGACTCTGATGATTACAACCCTGTGTCAATCTTTTCCCCCTTTGGCTTGAAGATAGACTTGTGATCCTCCTTTGGCTTTTTGAACTGCTGGAAGCTGTGTAAACACACAGCGTGTCAGTAAAGCTCTGCTGACCTAATGGCTGCTAAGTGCAAAGCAATTCCCTTCAAACTGCCCCATCTCACCTGTTTTGAGGTCATTAACGATGAGGTCTGAGAGCGAAGGCAGGAGCATTCTAGTTGGCCATTACCTAATGAAGAAATGGCTGGGTAGGACTATTTAAAAGAGTTTTCTAACAGCCCAGTAATTGTTTTGGGCTTTAATCCCAGGATGCTCTCTCCGGTTAGGAGGCTGACTATTTTAATGTGGGGCAGTAAATCTGAATGCTGAGGGACCATGTTACAATAGACCCTTCTGGAAGTCCCTCTGCTAGACGTGCAGCATAAATCCACAGAGCATGGAAGGAATCCAGGACTCTGTTTTATCCTTTTTGCACACCTTCACACCTTTCCTCCATGTGCTCAGAAGCAGCAAGCTGTCCAGCCTGCAGAACTGGAAGTCCTGTAGCAAGGAGCTGGGATCCATTTTGTGTAAGTGACAATGACCGAATAGCCTGAAATAATTTTCCAACGTAATGCTGGTGTGGAACCTAAACAAATCAAGGAGCTGCTGACAGCAAATTATATAGT
Organism: Geospiza fortis; assembly: GCF_000277835.1. Lineage (NCBI taxonomy): Eukaryota > Metazoa > Chordata > Aves > Passeriformes > Thraupidae > Geospiza > Geospiza fortis. The sequence goes on along the minus strand of NW_005054341.1, from coordinate 1,576,547 downwards.
TTTAGAATAGCATAAAGGAGCTTGGAGGAGAAAAGGGTGAGGGATGAATTTGAACTCATTAACATGTAGGGGTAGACAGAGTATCTTGTTTTACAGCCTTCCTGATGATCCCTGGCACTTTGACACTACCCAAACATAAGTCCCATGTGGTCACCTTGGCACCTGCAGGCCGGCTGTGCGTGGGCCCGCACGTCTGGCTCGGTTCACATTCCCGGGCTGAGCAAAGAGCCCGAGCACAAGCGCAAGGAGCTGCTGAGCAGAGACCCCCAGAGGGAGGCACCTGGAGGCTTGCGGGCACCGGGGGGATGTCCCCCGGGGGAAATGCGTTTCCATTTGCAGCGGGTCCCGCGCGTTCCTGACTGCCGGCTCCCCCGGGAATCCTCGTGCGGACAGGCCATAGAAACAGCGCCATCTACTGACGGCGGCGGGCGCGGCCCGAGCGCTCCCGGGAGCGGGATGGGGGACGCGGGATGCGGGACGGCAGCGCTTCCCACAGCTGCGTATTCTGAGAGCAGAAAGGTTCTATAGTGCCTTTACACCACTCCTGAGCCTCAGCAAGACACGGTGTTGTGGCAACCTCCCTGCTAGAGAGCACTGGAATCCTACTGCAAACCTACTCCTTTCCCTGCACATAAATCTCCTGCCAGCCCATTGATATTTTCTTAGATTTGTCTGTGATTTAAAAATACCTCCACAGTCCGTGTATTTGGCCCTGCAGAACATTAACCAGAGCGAGGTGCAGAGTAAGGTCCTGTTTTCCAAACCAAAAGGACAGACCTGGCTCCCAAAGGCCATCAGTCTGTGCAGTTGGCTTGTGAGCAGTACCCTGTGTGAGCGATTTTTATGGACACACAGGTGGGATTGCTCCATGCTTCTTGATGCATTAAATAAAGAATGACTTCACCTGAGCTACAGTTTAGACTCCTGTGTTGTTCCTGATGACAGTGACTCGGTTTGCAGGACGTTTTTTGTTTGGTACAGTGTGATGGCAGAAGATTTAGTTCTGGGCCAGCTGTCCCAGCTACATCCATTTGTGCCCATCAGCAGCAAGCTGACCCAGTGTTCCCACTGCCATAGCTTTGGATGCTCAGTTAACTGACACACAAGCTTTTAGCAGTGGAAAGTCTGCACAAAAGAGACTGTTTTTTATTTCAAAAACAGTCTAAGAGCACAGAATTAATTCCAAAGGTTTCTCTCAGTATCCACACCCCCCCATGAGACAGCTCTGCCTTATCTATAACCCCCAAAATATTTTCCACCAGTGAAGACCCAGGCAGGAAGTCTGAATTTCTACCTCACAAGGTCCCATGGTTTGTGTTTTGTGCATACTCTGCCCTAAATGCAACAGAAGCTACCAAAGAAGGCTCAGAGAACAGCTTGGCAGGTTTGGGTTGAGCCCTGGCACTCACAAAGCCTCAATCATGCAGCTAGACTTCTTTTTTGGGAACAACACCTGCCTTTGCACAGCCTCCTCCCCATGACATTTGTATTTCCAGAATTTCCTTTTTCCCAGGTCCTCAGGAGCACACCTGCTCACTGTGAGGGATGTCTGGTTGCACTCCTTGAAATGAAATGCTCCAACAAGTGGATGATGTTGGGTTTTGTAAATGCTGGCTCCTGTTGTGATCTTTGTACACAGGTGCCAAAGCAGATGGTGCAGGGCTGCTCACCCTGGGCAGGAAAAGGAGCAGCCACAGACACTGACAATCCCATCCCAGTCTGCTGAGGAACAGAGGAGCCATTCCATTTTTCATGCAGTTTCTTTACCACCACCTCTCTCTCTCATCTTGCTTTCTCACAGCTCCTCTCCTGCATGAGATCACTGTGAGATGAGGAATAAGCATTTTGGAAGAACCTCAGCCAGTGCTGGTGGATTGTTATTGCTTCTCCATTTCATGCTTGCACCTGAAGTCTCCAGTATCAGCTTGTGGTGACCACAGCCGGGAGAGTCCGTGTGCCCCCTGAATCTCAGGATCAAAAGAAAATTCAACATAGAATCATGGAATGGGTTGGAAAGGTCTCAAAGACCATCTGGATCCAACCGCCCTGCCACAGGCAGAGACACCTTCCACTATCCCAGGATGCTCCAAGCCCTGTCCAAGCTGACACTTCCAGGGATGGAGCAGCCACAGCTTCTCTGGGCAATCTGTGCCAGGGCCTCCCCACCCTCACAGAGAAGAATTTCTTCTTAATCTGAAGCTGCCCTCTGTGTGTTTGAAGCCACTGGCCCTTGTAAAAAGTCCCTCTCCAGCTCTTCTGCAGCCCCTTTAGGCACGGGAAGGCTGACCACTCACCACAATGTCAGCAGCAATGCCAGGACTGAAATGTCCAGCAGGTACAACCCCTAAGCCAATCATTAGAGATCACTAATGTGGGAAAATAACCCCCTGAGATAGTTTTAAATCCTCCTGGCAGAAAACAGCCCGGTCTCTTCCCCTCCCCTCCTAAACAAAAGTGTGTTTTTGACAAAGAGGAGAATGTTCTCTGAATCTCTGTGGCACCTCTCCCAGCTGCCACCTCTGGATGCCTGGGAGAGGAGGAGTGGCTGTCCCTCTTGGCACAGGGACACTGAGGGATGCTGAACTCAGAGAATAACAGTGAGGAACTGCTTGAGCCTTTGCCTCCTCAGAAATGCCCCCACTTCCCAGGGCTCCACTATGAATTTCACAGAGTGCCTGGTGCTTCCCTAAATGACCCGTAGGATGATCTCCTGCTTTTCCTCACACTTCTTTTCCCTCTGGTCTTAGTGAGATTTGAAGGTACTTGAGCAACCTGGAAACCAAAAGTCAGTGAAAAACTTGCCCAAAGCCAGGGCTATTTTTGTGCAATTCCACCACTTTTTGGGCAGTCTCTGAGCTGACACATGCCTGTTAAGAGCCCTGGAAATCCTGCTCCAAGGGCTTGAGAGCAGCTTTGATTCTTTCCATTAATGGTCTCTTTAGCTACGCCCTCCAGCCACCACCTCTCTTGTAGGCAAAACCCCTGACATTCAGCATTTAGCACTGCTTTATTTACACAGGGGGGCTGCTCCTGCTCTCCCCCTCTTCCTCAGCTAAGAAGTCTCTGGTGATTTTATCTCCATTTTTATCTGCTGCAAACCCCTGGGTCCTTGCTGTACTTCCCCAGACAGCAGCGCTGCTATCAGTGCCAAATATTTCAAGCTGTCAGGACATTACTGAAGGAAATTCCTTGAAGCCACTGACTGGTAGCCTAAAGGTGAAGCATTTAACTATATTGCATTGGGGTTAATGACTCTGATGGCCCCTGCATTAGCTCATTACTGGTGACCAGTTGCTGCTGGTGGCAGTGTGGGGACACCACAGAGTCCATCCTGGAGCAGCTCCACCTTCCAGCTCCTGCCCCTCGCCATGACTTGCCACCTGACTCCATATTCCTTAGGATTTTCCTGAAAATGTGATCTGTATTGCATTTTTTCATACTTCTCAGTTTGTCCCTAGTAGGAGAAGGGGTGGGGTCAGGTCTGTTTTTAGTGTATTTTTCCTTTGGTTTTTAAAGTTTATTTAAACTGACTCACATTTAATTGTCCTAAGGTAAACAGATGAATCACCCAGGGGGGGAATACACCTCCAAAGGTCAGGGTTCAAAGCACGTTTTTTTTAACTTTCTTTCTTTTCCTTGGTCTTAAATAAGGAAAACTGGGTTGGTTGGAAAATAAAACTATTTTATTTGGGAGTTCGGCAGACAGTGACTCAGATTTTTTAGTTTCCTGAACTTTTTACTTTTATATAAGTAAGACCCTTGATAAACAGGTATTGGGCCCACACCTGTCATGGAAAGAGCAGCAGGAGTTCAGCACAGTGTGGTAACAGAAGCTCTCTTGTTCTGCCACTGGAATTAGCTGCTTGGCTACAGGGAGATTCTTGATAACTCCTAATTTGAGCCCTTCAGACCAAGTGTGCTGCAGGGCCCCTTTTTTTCCCTTTTGGAAAGATCATAATCAGCCAATGAGAAAACATTATTTAAAAAAAATCAAGCCAAAAAAACAGAAGAAGAAAAGAGCCACAAGTTAAATTTTGCTTCTGGAAAATGTAGTCCCTTGAAATCCCTCGACAACTCGCTACTTGAATTTTTCTCTCCTATTAAAACCCATTCCCGGTAAAGGGTTGCTATTTCCGACCCCGCTTGTCTGTGTGGGATGTGTCTCCTGCTCTGTGTTGATAGTGTTGGCTGCAGAGCTGCTGGCTGGTGTGGGGTGAAGTTGTCAGAAAACAGACTGTACATTTGTATTTCCCAACATTTCCACTTTGATCTGGTTTTAGGCTGGGAGCTATCTCAGGTCATGCTAACAGCACCTGTAGCCCTGCACGGAACACCTTGCTCAGCTGAGTTTTCGTGTTGATCCCTTCCCTCCTGGCAGTAACTGAGAAAAAAAAAGACACCAGAGAAGAGCTTTGGAAACACAAGGCTGTAGAAGTCACACTACAGGAAGAGTGTGGAGAAAAGAGATATTTGCAGCTTTCCTTCACCAAGCCAGACAGCTTGGGGACCACCACATGATCCGGTCAGAGGTCGCTAAGCAGAAAGGACAAATTGAGGATTTCTGAGCTCCCATCTGATGAGTAACAAGACTCTCTGGCTGTGCTCATTAGATCATGAGTCCATTTCCTGGTACAACATGAGGGTTACCTGCTTCCCTCTTGTTCTCCATCAAAAAGAGGTCCCCAAAGTTCCTCTGATTTTGGGAACTGAGGTGCATCACTGCCAGCATGGCAGCTGGATACAGCAGGGTTTTCCTACAAGTTCCTGATTTGCAAGTGCTTTGAACTTCCCTGTCTGTAAAATATGGAGGATAACAAGACTTCCACACTAAATCCCTCTGAGGTGCTCTACTACCATGGTCATGCTTTGACTGGATACATTTCTTCATACAAAACTGTAAGGAAATAGTCCTTTCTTTCACTGCATTTCTCTTGATAAATTTGAGTGTTGTGAATTCAGAAACAAAAGGGAGAAAATCCACATTTCTAAATAATCCAAAATATTAATGCAAATGGAAAGATGCCAATCAGAAATTTGCATAACCAACAATTCATTTCAATATTTTCTTTCACTTTTTAAATGACCACCTCTTTCCTCTGCCTTGATAGGAATATTTCAATGTGAACTGTTTTCCTCTGCCTTGATAGGAATATTTAAATGTGAACTGATAGACAAGAGACTTAGTGAAAAAGAAGCAGGAGTCACTCAAAGAGCGACTCCTGCTTCATTTTGGTGACATTTGGTGAATGAGAGACCAAAACAATGACTGAAAGAACCCATCCTGTTTTTCATTAGCATTTAGGTTGCAGTGTAACCTAATGGGCAATATTCCAGTACTTAGTAACCAAAAGTTTTCCCCAGTATGACATAAAAATGATATAGTGAACTTGAGGACTACCTCAATCAAACATTTTGTTTGCCAGCTCTCTGAGCACCCACAAACACTGGATGAGTCCAGGAGACTGGAACTTTGGTGTGCTCCAGTCTGACCATTCCTGTGCTCTTTTGTCCCTCTTTGCTCACCCTGAATGCCTGGAGCACTTTCAATAGTCTGATCTCAGAAAGGATTACTTTTAAAATTAGTTTATAAATGCAGAGATTAGGAATCTAGTTTAGCAAGCAAGGTTTGAAAAGGGGAGCAAGGTTTGAAAATACAATCCCCAAACCCCCAGCAATTCATGTACCCATTGTCCCTGGCTTTCCGAAAAGCCAGGTTTGGGCAGCTCCAGGTACCTACAGACAGTGACAGGGGTGGAAACTCTCTGCAACAGTTGCTTGGAACGCTCTGCAGAGGCAAACAGTATTTAGTACTGAATCCATGAACCTCCGTCTGGCTGTTATGCGAAGCCCAGCTGCTGCTTCCTTAGAAAAAAACCCCCAACCATCTCCATATTTCATCCTCATGCCCTTTTGGGTTGCTCAAAGCAACCCCCAAAGCCACCATGTCTCACACCTGAAAGGAATCTCCTGGTTCCAGACCCACTAAACATCCCCCACAAAATCTGTTCCTGTTTGTTTTGCACTTGTTTGCTGTCTCAAACCATCTTAACCATGGGAGGCCCTGGCTTTCCTCACTCAGAAAGGCTCGGTGTCCACAGGAGCACCTTCTCCTTGTCATGCTGCCATTCCCAGCCTCCGGAGGAAGCACGAGCCTACGGCCAAGTTCTCTCAGCATTCTGGAAATCAAAGGGAACACTCCCAACACGGGGCCTGTTTGTATTTACACGGAAGCTCCTGCAGCTTCCATGGGCTTTTCCCTCTTGTTCTCACTCTTTTCTCTCCTGCAGAGCCTGTGTACTTGGGAAGAACACCGAGCTGCTCTGTATATTTCTTTAGTTCTGCCTCTATTAGCAGCTTCCGTCCACCCTCCCAGCCCCGAGCCCAGGGAGCTGGCAGCGAGGAGATCAAACAAACACAGCTGCTCCCCCCCCAGCCATGGCGGCCGCCGTGCAGGTGGAAGCGGATGGCTTTGAGGTCGAGGTGTAAATACCCATAATTAGCCATGAATTACATTTAATACCCCTGACAGGCCCTGGTGGGAAACAGGTGGGGCAGAAGGCTCAAAGATGCACACTGGAAAAAATTCTCCATACTTAACTTGATCTCAAGCCCGTGGAAGCACATGGAAAGGATCCCCCAGGGTTGTGATGGGCTTTGGACCAGGGTTCTGTGCAAAACCAATAGGAAAAGCTGCATATACAGGGTGGATTGGCAATTTTAGCAGCCTCCTCCTTGGCAGGGAGAGTTAAAGGAGAAAGCGTGGAGGAAATCAAAACAGAAAGAAGAAGCAGAAGAAGAAAAAGAGCAGGAAATCAAAACACAACTGGAGGGTGGGGGGAAAGGCAGAGGAATGGTAATTTATATCTTCATTTCAAAGATACTCATATGCTCTATTCTGACACACCTTGCAGAGAGCAACAAAACAGCATGGGCTGCCAGAAATTAAATATTATGGTGCTCACATTCTGAGTTCTTCTTTCTCATTTTTCTGGAGAGTTATTTCAGATATTTCTTTCAATCTGACCTTTGAGCTGCTTGGAAGATTTACTGAGTGCCTCAAATGCAGTCATTTTTGCAAACCTGATGTGTAGCATTAGCTATAGGAGAGTGTTCCAGTGATGTGCAAATAGGTCAAGGCCAAAAGTGAACCAATAAGGTAACCAAACAGGAATGCAAAGTGAATGGAGCCCTTTATGCAAAGGTGAAGGGTTCATTTTTTTCCAGAATTGTGAAATATTGAAAAGCTTGTGTCAGAGCCCCCCTACTCAAAACCTTTTGATAAGCAGAGATGTTTTTAAAACTACTCAAACTTCAGTGCATTTGTCCTTGCACCTCTAAAAATGTTGCTCTTGGAAACTCACCTGTAAGTACAAATACAGGGTTGGAAAACATAACTTTACTGTAACACACAAAATCTACAGTAAACCTTGAATTTATGTTTGTGTGATATGGTTTCAGACTCAGCAATGTTGTCATATCTACCTTATTTTGGTGGGGTTTTTGTGCTACTCTGTCCCTTGTCTCCTGCCTTTCCACACTCCTATGGCATTTGTGGGGGCAAATCCTCACCTGATGAAGGTTTACTTTCTGCTTTTGATACTACTGAGAATCTAACCAAATCTCCTTTATGGAAACTGAACAGCAGCCACAGAGACCCACACTTGCAGGTTTGCCTCAGCAATATCCCAGGCTGAGTTTACAATTTTTCTTTCCAACATGACTCATACCTGCGAATTTATTTCTCATTTTTCATGACCAGAGTGCCATGTTTTTCACTTAACAGTCAGGCAAATCCTTCCTGGAAGTTTGTGTTGATATTTTAAATCCCTTTGATTTCTTTCATTCTGACACTTAACAGTTACAGTGATTCAATCAAGAAATAGAAGCAACACCCAGTGACCCAAACAACTCAAAATATATCACCGGCACCAGAGTCAAAGGAAACAAGAAGGGATACATGGAGTGAAACACTTTTTCCCCCTTCTCATTTAAAATGATCCAATAATTTCAAGGTGATGCCAAAAAACGGGAAAATGAAAGTCTAGTCAGAAGAAGTTCTGAAACTAGAAGGCTGAATAATTTGATGGAGTATTTATAACCAGTCCTCTCTGCTGTAGTGCTTTGCTTGTCCCTATGGAAAAACACCAAAGGGCAAACAAGTTAAAGCCATATCACACCCTCCTGCAACTGTTCCACCACAGATACCTGTCTCCAGTCATAAATGAAGACCCTTGTGTGTTCCAGCAAGTCCCACTCACTGAGAACATCTAATTCCCATTAAAAAGCTAATTTCAGACATATGTGGTTAAATGTGTTGCTTAACTGTGGTCAAGGTGCATCCACTTAATTCCATTTTAATATTGAGGTTTTTCCTGCTAAGTAGGTCAGTGCCAGAGATGCCGAAGTCTTCCCTGGTTTGCAAAATATTCCCCCCATTTCTGGTGGAGCCTGCAGCACCCACATCTGGACTGTGGCCTGCAGTGAATGAAGAGCTCAGCACAGCCCAGTGAATGCAGAGCTAAGTGAATGCTGAGCACTGAGATTGTGGCTGTAGCCTGGGTGCCATTTACACCTCCCATGAGACAAACCCTCCTGGTTCAGCATTGCCAAAGGCTGAGTGCCAGCCCCCTGCACCTGGAGTTGCTCTCCTTCGTGGCCATGGGCTGAATCCCACTGGAGAGGCAGTGCTGGGCACCTGCCCCACTGAGAAATTGCTCTGCAGGGAAACTGGCCTGGCCAGTGGCAGGGCTGTGAAAACAAGCAGCTGCTGAAAGGCACCAACACTGCATTAACACCAAACAAAGAGCTGAAGATTTCCATGACCAACCTTCTCATGGCTTTTAGTCATACCCTGAGCCAGGGAACAGAGACACTTGGGATAATTAAAGCAAAAAGGTCTTTTTGAACCTTAAAAGATTTGAGTTTGGCTGAGCTGGAATTTTAGACAAAGGTTCACATGGGTTTTTATTTCCCCCAAGCCAGTTTATCCACCTTTCCTTTTGAGACAGGCTTAGATTTTAATCCTCAATACCTGTGAAGTTATTTATGCTAGTTTGTTTGTTTGTTTGTTTGTTTGTTTCCAATTAACTTTTAATTCATTTTTGGGTCTGAGCAGGATATTTATTTTTCAAAATGCTGGGTGTAACCATTTATATAAACAAATCTGCCTCACTCATTTTTTTCCTTTTGATGTTGATTTCCATTATTTTTAGCCCCATGTGGGATGGGAGACTTTCCTACATGTCCTGGTAACTCTGCATGAGAATAGATACCAGTGACCTCAATTCCCATTTAACAGTGGATTAATTGATCAGCCTGAAAAGTTCAGCCACAATTAGTTTAAAATAATTTATTTTAAACCAGATGAGAAATCTGCAGAGCATGATCACTTTTATCTATCTGTGCCCATATTTTTCATTTCATTAGAAACTCCAAATCTTCAATGTTTCAGCCTAAATGGATCATGGCTTGAGAGTACATGGGTTTTTTGGGGTTTTCCCTAATCTTTACCTTGTAATTTTGAATGAAACACTGTCATTTCCTACAGGAGAATCACAACAACAGCAGTAACAAATAATATCTCATTTTTCAACCTACTATGTTATGTGCACAACTTTCTAGCCCATCAAACATGGGCTAGAAATACAGAGGAAAAACCCACAAGCTGCCTGTTTTTTTGGAGTATCTCCATTAGCTTATGCTGGGAGTCTGTTCCATTGATCCTCAGAACTGCACTACAAGTCACTGACTGCACTAAGGAACAGATTTGTTAAGGCTGAAATAAAAAGAAAATTAACCAGGCAGCTTGGTTTCTTTAAATGACCATAAATTCAATATCCCTGGGTACAGATTCTCCCTAGTTTTTATGCATGCAAACTGTCAGAAGGGCAAGGAATGAAAGCCAGGAAAAAAATTAGTCCTTTTTTTGAGTGATTTAAGGTTTTCTCCATTTCAGACTGCTGGAGGTGAGACAAAAGAAGCAGGAGGTGGTGTAAAGGCTTGGTCTGAACTTGGAGCAGGCAGCAGAGCTGTGGGTGCACAGTGAAAAGGAAACCTTAAGAACCCTTCTGCCTCCTTACAGGGGTGTTTAAGGGCTCACATAACTCTCAGCCAGCCCTTACTGTAGGAAGTCTAGGGACAGAAGGAAGTCCTATGGGGTCTGCAGTAAAAGTTGGGGGTGTGATCCTCTACTGGGATGAAGAGCAGGAAGAAATCCCTCTGTAAGCTCACAGCAAACTGCTCCATGGGCCCCTCCAACCCTCCGAGGAGGCCCTGCCTCAGTGGCACAACTGAGACCCATTTATTTAGTGGATAAAATTGTACATGGGTTGTACAAAGTGACTGGAGATTTACACACACATGGAAGCCTGCAGAGATTAATTACTGCTCGGTCTGAACTTCATAAATGCAAGGCAGCACAGGAGCCCTGAGTTTCATTATTTCTCTCTATTTACTCACTAGCTGGCTTTTTAATACCAACTAAGAGCTAAAAAGAAATTAAATGAAAAAATTAATATAAAAATATTGGAAATAGAGACATGTACACTTTCAGCTACCCAGAGATCACTTTTCTACCATAAGCAGTACCAGACCACAGCAGAGCTGACTCTAATTCAGACTGAGCACTTTCTTCAGCTGAAGGATGACTTACCCTGCCTGCAAGTAAATATTTGGTCTCCAAAGGTGAAGGGTGGCTGGCAGATTTGCCCAACTCTGCTGTGATACAGACGACAAAGCCCCAACTCCAGGAAACAAAGTTTCAGTGTAGTCAAACCAGAAGGGATGCTGAGTCCCTAAAAACTCTTCCTTTATTTCAATGTTAAAGTGGTATGTGTGCATCATTTCCCTAAAAGCACTGACACAGTGCTCCTCTACCCATGGGAAGGAAGAAGACTCCATGTCTGTGCCACAGTGAAACAGAAGGCTTCAGCTTTTGCAAAGGCACTCAAACCCAGGTCTAGTCCTCCACAGAAAGAAAACCAAAAACCAAAAACCAAACCAGCAGGAGAGCTAAAACCAGCACATACAACATTGTTCTCATCCAGATTTGTTGAGATCCTTCATATCCAAGACCAAAAGCAACAACTTTTCATCACTCAGAGGTACAGGCCTCTGTTTGCCCCTCATTCCCTGCTGGCTGGGTTTGCAGGCACAGTGCTGTGCCCCAGGCATGGAGCACTGGGCTGGAACGTGTTTGGCACTCCATCATGGCCTGGTCATACACACCAATGCCCCTCCTTCCCTTCTGGAACACAAAAAGGGACAACACACCGATGAGAGTGCAAGTCATGTCTACTCCACAGCCCCTCTGGAGTGCTGAAGCAGATGTCTTCTGGGACAGAGAATGAGATCCACAGATTCCAAGTTCTCAAATCCCTAGGCTTTAAAAGGACAATAGTTCCGGCTTGTGGCACTCAGGGAATTCAATAGTTGTGGTCAAGAAGGGAGGAGTGCAGTGTGTCTGTTTATTTGCTTTCTGGCTACTTGAATGGCTCTGCCATTTTCCCAAGGGTTGAAAGGACGATGCTATCATAAAGCTGACTGTGAAGGCATACAAATTTCATAGGCACTGGGGAATGAAAGATTTGCTTCCAAACATTGGGTGCATTTCCAAGCTCTCCACTCCTCCTGAGTGTGGTCAGGAAACCTCGTAAGAGTCGACTCTACTTTAAATGGTCTGAATCCAGTTGGGCCACAAACACCATGAGAAGAAAGTTTCTCATGCCACAATGAAGAATTTTTCCCATGTAGACAAGGCCTTAATTAATCTTTAAAGTGTTCCAGTTTTAATTTTAGGTCACAGTTGGGGCTGGTTCTTACCATGGCTCCTGTCCAGCAAAGCTCTTAAGCACATGCCTAATTCTGAGCATTTAAAGTAGCCTCGTTAACTTCTATGGGATTGCTCACATGCTCAAAACTATGCAGATGTTTAAACTTCTGCTGGATCAGGGCCTGCCTCGGAACTTGACTGTCCTGGAGTCACAACAACAACATGGTGTAAGAGAAATGTTCCTGAACCGACCTTCAAAGTCCTGTCTGAAGCCATACTGGAAGGGCCAGACAGCTGGCAGGCTTTGCAATAGTTTCTTCACCACCGTATAAATTACCTCTGATTTGCTTAATGACTGTTTGGAATCAGGATGTCTCAGCCCTGCTAATACAATGCCCCATGGGCAGTAATCCTTTTTTTTTTTTTTTGAGAAGAGTCATAGGCAAAGCACATTTTCAGCAGAATAAACCACTTCACACAGCTGTAGGTGAACTATGTGCTGTGTAAGTACCCTGGCCCCCATGAAGATCCCAAAGCAAATCGGTGCGTGCTTTTACGAAGCGTGGTTTATTTCTGAGCAAAAACCAGCATTTCTTAATGAGAATGTATTGGCCAAAACATTGATTAACTGTGGCTTTTAACAGCTTATTCAAAGAGGTATGAATTTAATCAGCCCTCGTCAAAGTAAGAAGAATTAGCATTAAGCTGGTTTATAGCTCAATTTTCCTGGCTGGAGGACAAAATGAAAGAAATAATTTTTAAAGGGAATGATTAGAAAGGTGATTAAGTGATACTGTCATATTTGCTTGGGATTCAAATACAAATTTTGTTTTAAAACTGAGAAATATGGAAAAGGCAACTGGAGAAATGGTGAAAGCCCTGATTTGTCATGTTGGCTTTGCTGTAACCCCCATTGTCTGACCTGGGCTGCATTAAAGACCAGTTAATGTGAAGTTCAGATGGGATTCTCTTTGCTTAGAGGTCTGCCCAGTGATTTGCAAGAGATGCCAGATAGCTAATTTCAAAATCCGCTTTTTCTCACCTGCACAAACTTTCCTTTCCCATTTCTGTAGCTGAACAAAGTTGCCTGTCCCAACATTCCTGCCCTGTGAAATATGAAACATCTACACTGGTAAGGATCGGATCAGATCAAACCCAAAATCTAAACAAGGCCCATTTTTCAATTAGTGTTCTTTCTTGAAACAAATTTGGAGTTTTTAGCCACTGAAGCTTTCTAAAGCAAAAAACAGATTTAAAAGGAAGTCAGAGAAACTGCAGAGTTCTGAGGAGGAGTCCTTTCCCATTCTGAAGTGCCATTCCTGAGGATCTGCTGAAGGGCTGACCATCTCCATGGAAGCTGACAGACATCACTGGCTCTTATTTTAGAGAACAACTTCCTGCCAGTTGCCCTCACTTCCAGCTAAAGCCCCAATACACAAGTTGCTGCCCCACTTCCTTCTCCTGGCTTCTCTGAATTCCTCTCCAAAGGTATCTGCTGTTAAACTATGAAGCCTCCTCATGTTCCTGGCACCTTCCTGAGGCTGGACGGCACCAGGAGAACTTTTCCTGATGAAACACAGCATGCCCAAGATGTGCACATAATAAAGTTCAAGTGTATGCATCTTGGAATCTGGAATGCTTTTTCTGATGGGAAGAGTATTTGTTCTTCTTCATGTCTTTCCCTTTAGCCTTGGATCAACTTGGGAAAAAAATGCTTCAAAAAGCAGCGGCAGAAATGCTGCTAAGAGAGGCTCTAAACAAAAACAGCACACTTAAACACAGCAGGCATTGGGGAACAACAAGTGAGAAAGAGAAAACCAGGGGAGTAGAGATGCTCCAAAACACTGCAGTTAAAATAGGACAGGATCTGGAGTCTAGGACTGCAGAGAGAAGAGGAAATACCTAAAGTATTCTGGGAAAACAGCCACTGGAACCAAAGCATTTCCACTTTCAGGGGCCCCCAGGGCTGGTGGAACACAATCACACGGTGCTGAGCGAAACCTGGAGCTTTTCAGGACAACTTATAGGCTGAACCCTGGAAAGAGGAACTGGAAATGAGACAGGTCCTGTTCTCAAATGATTTATGGTTATTGCTATATATGCCTAATTGAGACAGCCACATGATCCCAGATGAAGGAAAAGCATCTGCAGATCTCCTGACCAGGACTAGAAAACCATTTATTTAAAATGGTTTTCTAGTCCTGGTAAGCTATTTATTTAATCCTTCTCATCTCCAATGAAACACAAATACAGTGACTTCCAACAACACGTGATGCGTCCTGGAGAACCAGTGAAGGTAACCAGTCTGATGGTTTATTGGGATTCACCAGATGGCTCTGATGTGGAATTGGCCCCTTCCAGCCTCTCCAGCCTCAGGCAGAGGACGGGGATGCTGTGACCAAAAAGCCAGAGAGTTACGTGCTCTCCTCCCAGCAGCACCAAGTGATGCAGAGCAGCTTTGGTAAGCAAATCCCCAGCTGTGCACAGAAGAGCCCACACTGTGAAACGGGACACTGTGGGGCATCAGTGCAAAGCTGAGGAAATGAAGGGATGTGGTAAAGCTCTGATAAAAGGAGCTGCACAGCTGCACCAGGGCTTCTGCTAATTATTCCTAATTAGGGTAGTCATGGAACCACAGTGTAGCACATTTGGAAAGAAGCAAATGGTCCTGCACAGACCCACGAGGTGCCAGGTACATCTGGCTGGTTTTGGGTCAAGTAAAATAGAGTAACCTTCTTTCAGATGGTGCTGTGCAGCTTGGAGTTAATTGTATAGTGGGAGCTTGTCTCTACTGAGTGGTCAACAAGCAAAAAAGAAGGGATGCATGTTAAAAACCCTAATCAGCAGCTGTGAACTACAGAACCACAATTCCACTCCCATCTGGGACCCTTGCTGTCTATTAGGTCATGTGGAAGCCTTGTTGGAATTACAGCCCCCTAACTGAACACTTGCCCAGCTTTACTCTGTTATCACATTATTGTTGTTTTTATATTATCTGTAGATCAGCATTGGGAGCTATGCCCTTATACCTCCAGCAGCTGCTTCAAGCCATGACAAAATCCACTGTTGCCTTTGCAATGGCTGCTACCTTTTCCTCCTCCTGTTCTTGCAGGAGCAATGGAAATGCATCCCCTGCCCAACACCTACCCCAGCCTCCTTCCAGTACTCTCAAGTGTTAATTTTCTCACTCTTTAGTCCTCCATCAGGAGCAGAGCTTGTCTTCTGGGAGCTTCCTGTTTATCTCAGACCAAGGGAGATACCAGAGTGGTAAATGGGTGTCCTGGATACATTTGCACAGTTTATCTCTTTCCACATGTAAATATTCATGAGGCAATTCCTGACCTCATGGAAGCTACTGATAAATATCCCCTTGCCACACTGTGAGATCCGAAGTTGTGGTGCTCTCCTGGCAGCTCCTCAGCCCAGGTATTTGAAGGCTAATCCATCCCCACAGGGCCATGACCACAAGGCAACACCCACAGCCAGGGAATATTCTATAAGATCTTCAGCATTGGGTGTTATTGGCAGGGATGGGTTGGAAGAGTGATTTATAACATGAAATACTGCATTTACCAGTTGCTTTTATGTATATGTATGTATATTTACATATATATATATATATATTTACACACATACATATTTACATATATACACACATATATATGGCATACAAAGTGATATTAGTTGGTTGAATCCACTTGACACTTTAATATTGCAATAAGGAGTCAACAATAATGTACCAAAACATGTAGCTAGTTAAGCAATTCCCATCATTACTTTTCATAGAATGAGAATTTGTAATGTCTGCTTCAGGTTTTCTCCCACAAGAGAAATATTTTCTGATTGTTGTGGGTTTCATTTGGTTTTTTGACTTCTGAAAAGTGGCCCATTTTGGCTGATTTTAAAAATTTAATCTAGGATCCCAGTAGCATGAAGATATGGTTTGGGTTTTGTGACAAAAAAGAATCACTGAGGTCAAAAAGTTTTTCTTTTCCATTTTACATAATTCATTTTCCTCTATTAAAAATGAAAATTTTATGTGACTAAATAATGCAGCCAGTATCTTTTAGATATTGTATCAAAACAGCATGATTAAATCCTAGCAGAAAATGCTTCACACCAACCACCAAAGGATGTGTGAAGCACGCAGCAGAAGTAAGAAAAGCTTTGTGGCTCCTTCCTTTGCATGGATGTGGCTCTCCAGTGCAGACTAATCCTGTAATTTTGGAGGAGGAATTTCCATGGCAATTTTCCATGGGAATTTTTATCTCCTCTGAGGTTCTACAGACACGTTGGCTTTAGGGTGCAAAGATGGGAGCAGGAAGAGATTGCTGCAGAAGAACCACAGGACCATTGATGGTATCGTCCTAACGTCCCGAGGGTCCAAGTGCTGGCCCTTCAGTCTGGAAGGGTTTTTCCTCTGCACAAGCCTCATTAACCATGCAGGAACCAGGCAGCCATAGCAAAGGACTTCAGCAGTCAGCGCCTGGGAGTCTGGGCTGGGCACAGGGGCAGTAGGGCCAAAAGCTGCTAAAAAGGCCTCATTTCCCAACTAGGCTGTGCACCTGGGATTGCTGACAACGAGGAATGACGTTGGTCAGACACTAAGGATGCGTGTCTAAGATACCAAGGATACGCTGGAGGACACTGCTGCTGGTGAGGGCCTAAGGGGAAGCTGCAGAGGAAAGCCCTGCAGTGGCATAAGGAGAGACAGGAGAGGCCCTAAGAGAATAAGAGATGCAGAGAATGACCCCCAAGCCCTGAGGGACCATTTGAATTGGATAAATACGCAGTTCTGCTCTGAAGAACAAGAAACAACCTGTAACAATCATCACCATGCTGGTAATTCCTAAGCAAAAGCACAGTTACAGCAAGAAGGTTTATCCTGGTTCCACTCACAGTTTGTGGCTGAAGGTAAGTCTGTGTTCTAACACCACTGTCTTAGTCACCTTCTGTAACCAAATTATTACATCTACACTTCAGTTTTCCCAAAGCAACCATTTTTCCCAAAAGGTTAAAATCTTATTTTAAGGGGCCTGATCATCACTCCATAGTCTTTCAGCACTTCCTAACAGTTAAGACTGCTTTCCCTTGGTAAAATGCTCACTTGAAGTCTCTCCCTTTCCTCTAAGCTTCTGTCTTCAATCCTGCGAGCCGTCTCTCCCTTTCCTCTAAGCTTCTGTCCTTAAATCCCGAGAGTTGGGGAGATGCCGAAGCTTTGGCATTTCCATTCCTGGTGATCTCCTGGGCATGGTCACCATGACCCTTCACAAGGGATGTGCTTGCATGGTCACTTTTCTGTATGAGAGCAGAAATGGACTTGGAGGAGGATCAGGGCTGGACCAGCCGCCAGGCATGCAGCACTCAGTGGGTTTTTCAAAACACCAAACACTGAGCAGTAGAAAATTGATAAAAACTCAAGCACCAGAATTATGAACTCTAAGACTGACATCTTTTACAACCACTTCCCACTTCCCTGTCTTCATTTGCTTAATTTATTTTAGTCAAGGGCTTCATAATGCATGAAAAACTCAAAAATAAAATTGCAGTTAAATAATAACCAAGTAAAAACATATTTCAACTGGGTATAAGCAATCAGATTCCTGATCCAGGAGCCTTGTCCAGTCTGCTACAGAGGCAGTTTATTGCAGGAGGGATAATATCACCTATCTGCTTTTGTCTAGCTGATATTTGCAAAGCAACCAAGAAATTTCTGGCTAAATGAATGAGAAATCTTTAAGTCAGCTATTATCTTGAAAATCTCAATAATAAGATTATTGTAGTCATTCAACTGTGAATTTTCTGGGCAGCAGATTAACATCAAACGAAAGTGCTGGTGTTTCTATCTGGTTTAGTACCTATCTCATATTGCTCTAATATCTGCCCTATATTAATGTAGTAGCCACACACTGCTGCCTATTTATAAACACGTTTGTCAGGTCACACAAACACGCTGGCAAAGGCTTTCATATTAATCCCTTCTATTACGTTCAGTGAGGATCTATAAAAACGTATTAAAAACCTCTTTTTTCCTACCCTTAGGAAGACTCTTGCTTCCTATCATTTTCCCATCAAGGTTATAATTAAAGACACTGGCTGCTGTGGCCTGTATACATAATTGCAATATATGATCAAGGATTGTAAGCACCAGGATAAATGCATTATCACGCTGTCTAATTATCGTGTTATCTGACTGACAGGAGGCTGTTTTATCTCTTTCTAGGGATGAAGGACATATCTGACAGACACCAGGACTTGGCTTTGATGTCAGATTTGTATACGAAAGAATCAAAGAGTCAAACCCTTTCCAAAATGGTTCCAATGTGGTTTAATCCCGCCAGACAATCCCCTGCCTCTCTGCCAGAGCCTGCTTTGAAGTGGCACTGCAGAGCGCGTGCTGCTGGAGCTCATTCCCCAGAGCTGGAGCCCCACATGCCGAGCAGAAGGCCCGTGCCCCCCGTGTCCCACAGCCACCCCCTCGCTCCCCAGATCACAGGGGAGAGGGGATGTGGTGGGGCTGCAGAACGGGGGCTGAAGTGCCACCCCCAGCTCGTGCCTGGGGCGCACAGCCGCCGCTTCCTGCTCTGGGTCCTGCTCTTTGTCAGCGCTTCCTACGGGGACACAACTGCCCCATGGCCATGGTGCCTGCCCTGCCAGCACCCCAGCAAGGCATGGCCAGCACCTTCTCTGCCACTGGGACCTCCCTGGCCTGCTGAGAACGTGCAAACAAGTAACCACAGTGCTTGGCCGCACAGGAAGACAAAATTCCCATCCCTTCCCCCTTTCCACCCCTGCATGACCCGGCCATGCACCACCAAAGCATTTCTCCATCGCATTAGTGATAACAGCCAGAGCTGTGAAATGTCAGAGCAATACGGCAAGGCTGGGAATGGAGGAGCCTGGGAAGGGGCACCGATGGTGGGACAGGCAAGGCTGAAACAGCCTGAAAGGGAGGGAGGAGCACAGAAGTGTCAGGCTTGAAAGAACAGGTAAAAGTGTCCCCTCCTGCACATTCCCAGTGGGGTGAGCCCTAGCATGCCTCTGTTCCTGCCCCCTCCCCTGCAGAGCACATTGCTGCTCAGGGCTGCTTATCTCCCCAGCCACTGACTCCTGCTGTACTTCAGGCACTCAAGTGCCTCAAGTCCATGCCATGGCACAAAGGTTAATTTTGTCCCCCTGTGCACGTTCATTAGGACATAATCTCTGATTGCATGATCCATTTGTCTATAAGTGGGTTTTTCCTGGGCTAAGTGATTGCCATTTCAGCCTGCTGTGCCCAAACCAACCCAGCATCCCTGCACAGCGGCAACAGTCTCAGACTGCTGATCAACAAATCATTTTAGAAGTTGATTTCATCATTTGAGGAACTGCATAATTATGATAAGATAATGAACCAAATTTTTACTATATCCAGCTTTTTCTTGAGGAAAAAAAAAGCCGGGAGCCTGGAAATAGTTTCTAATAATTTCTAAGGTATAGGAATGAGTAGATAGCTTAATCATCAGGTTTTTTGGAGGTTTTATTTGGTTGATTTAATCCTCCTTAACACATTCTTCACACACCCTTTGGCCATTAATCAATCATGACAGAGAAGGATGAGTCTTGTGGAATTCCAAAATATCCTAAGTCTGGAGCTCATAACTTCACAAATGAAATATTTGTCCAGTATGGGGTTTGTTTGTATATTTAAATTTCCAGGTTTTGAAGAGTAAAATGAACTGATTTTCCTCACTGCCACAATGCTCAAGCCTCCACCCCTCTGCATCAAACCCAGGGAGAGCAATCCTTTTCTAGAAGCAGGAACAAGCAACTGTTTCAGCAGCGGGGGCACCTTCTCAGATGGAGAAGATAAATCCCCTCACACCCTTCTGGCAACCCTGCAGGATAGATATGATCTTTTTTTCTCAGTTTCAGATCAGGTCTGTGCCTCCAAGGTCTTCCAGAGCCTCTACTCCCCTGCCATTTTAAATAATGTAATTTTTTGTAGCAATCTATTCTAATCCCTGCCTATATTTTTGGGGTTTTTTACATGAAGAGCTATCAGTATCATTTACTTTGTATTGCCATGCTTAGTGTCCCTCTAAGAATTGCCTTCCTCCAGGGATGTAGGCAAAGGATTCCCATTTCTTACGCTGACATGACAGAGACCCAGAGAAGATTTGGGTGCCTAATTCAGACCACTGAGAGCAAAGCAGTCAAGCACCTCTATGGACCTGAGCCAGTGCTTGTGATACAGCAGCAGCAGCAAAACACAGACATGGAAAGGGGAAGTTGCAGCAAAAATCCCTCATGGATCTGCCTACTGCAAGTGCTCTTAACCCAATATAACATTTCTCCTGCCTTATAGATAAAACCCAAATAACTCTGAAATTCCAATGCCATCCAAGTACAGCTTCTGTTTCTTTAAAATTGTACTTGTAAAACCCTTTGGACGTGAGAAACTCTTAAAAGGTTGCAAATGCTTTACTGTCCCTTTTAGTTTAAGTAATAAAAGTACATTTTGACAGAATTGTTATGCTTTTGAGCCTTCATGTAGGACCTTGTCTTTCAAAGTCTCATGGAAGTAAAAGGGGCAGTAACCGACACAAATATATATACATACAAAGCATGCATATCCACATACTGATATGAAGAGGTAATTACTTGATAAACTCAAATTGTCTTTATTGTTGTATGATCTGCAAATGTGGTTGCTTTGTCCTGCCAGGCACTCATTACCCCCTGTTTATTTACAAGATCTTTGTTTACTATTTGATAGGAATCTTTTGACCATTCCGACTGCCAGCCTTCTGCAAGTCCTGGCTGCAATGCAGCCATCAGAGATATTAATTTTAATTTCAATAAAAGGTGAATACTTGTGACAGGACAACACTGAAGAACAAGTCTTTTAAGTAGTTCAGGACTGATGAACTCCCAAAAACTTCAGTGAAGGTTTTATGGGAAATCACATCACTCCATGAACTGTTGAACGCTGGAACAATGCAAGGCTAAATCTCTTTCAAACATGAGAGAAACTGGAACAGTTTTCAGCCTCAGCTCATATAAGAATACTCTTATACACACTCTGAGTATTTTACTCCATTAGGACACCCTTTGGCTTCTGCTCAACTATTTGCAGAATAAATTTCTACTTACTATGGGTAAGGTCAAAATCTCAAAAACCTCCTTACTGCTAGAGATGCCCCAAATTTTCTTAGACATTTTTCCTTCTTCTCTCTAGAAATAGCTGTTCCATAGGAACGCTTTCCCTCTGTTGAAAGTCAGGCATAAATGTGTTTGGATTTTTTAATTACGAAAAAAGCAAGAACAAAAATGAAATAAATCAGGTTTTAAGGAAGAAAAAAAAGAAAATCCACTGAAAACATCTAACAGAAAATAATTAGTTTCTGGAGGGGAACTGCTCTATTCAGTCTATTCAGCCTTAGTGAGTGTGGAAATTGCCACTTAAATCATTTTAGTCATGGGCTCGAGAATGTTATACCAAGAATCTGGACCCATTGCTAAGCAAGTACTAACAAGACACAGTTACCTAAATAAATCAACAGACAATCAGCTTCATCCTGAGCTCTCCCAGCTTGTTGGGAGATTGTTCAATTGCCATCAAAGACTACAGAAGTCTTTATTTATTTTGACTAAGGTTGAGTTTTTCTCTAATTTTTTTTTTTATTTTCTGCATGAGTTAAGGCATCTCTGCACTGATGAAAAAGTACCTTCTCTGCCTTCAGCCTTTATCTGACTCCAGCAGCATGAAAAAGGAGGGCAGAACACAAACATTTCAGTAACCAAGCAGAGTGATTGAAGGGTTTCTGTGTCAGAGGTATCCTAACTACTTATTCAAATCCCTTGAATAAGAGGGATTCATGAGTGACATCTAGAGGTAATTCCTTAAGATGACTGGGGCAACTGCTGGCTGAGGCTCAGGTACCTGCCCTGAGCACTGAGGTCTCACTTGCCAGCACAGGCAGTGCATGGACACACCGTGGGCGTTCAACTCAATGCAGCAGCACAGACTTGAACAAGTAGGCCAGGCCAAAAGTTTTTTTAGAGGGGAATTATTTTCTGTAGAACTTCCCACCCGGTGTTTCAAAAGGAAAGTGGTGAAGCTTGAATGAAAACTTTCCATCCGAGTCAAATATGAAACCACTTTTCCCTGCAGAGCACTTAAGTATCTCTTTCCTCATTCTACTCTGCTGGTGTAAGATCCCTGGCCAGATCTCATCTCTCTAACTACCACATGTTTCTTCTCTTTCCCACACAATATATGAGAAAAACCTCATAAATAAAGGGTAGGAAGGAGGGTTGAAACACCTGGGCTACAACCCACAAAGGATGGTGAGATAGCATACGGGAGATTATGGTGTAATATAAACAGGACTTCAATCTAGTCACAAATTCCATCTTTTCATTTTGTTTCATGGAAAATGAGGGTCAAAAATATTATGCCACCTCTAATTTGAAATTTTCAGGAACTTCTCCTTTCGGAGACCTCCAAGAGAGCTGGAGAGGGACATTTTACAATGACCTGCAGTCACTGGACAAGAGGGAATGGCTTTAAACAGAGAGAGGGTAGGTTTAGGTCAGATAACAAGAAGAAATTCTTTACTGTGAGCATGGTAAGGCCCTGGCACAGGTTGCCCAGAGAAGCTGTGGCTGTCCCATTCCTGGCAGTGTTCAAGGCCAGGTTGGATGGGGCTGGGAACAACCTGGTCTATGGAAGGTGTCCCTGGCCATGGCAGGGGTGGAGCTGGATGGTCCTTAAGGTCCCTTCCAACATGAACCATTCTGTGATTTTCATCCTTATGGCTGTTGGGATACAAGTGGTGCAGGCAGAGTTTCAAAGCAAATTCCATGCCTGGCTGCCTGTCCATGGAGAACCTGACCTCCTGCCATGAGAGCAAATGCACCAAGCTGAGCTCCTCCAGGTGACAGGGCCAGGCTGTTCCTCAGAGAACTCAGACCAGGCTGTTACAGAAGGGAGCAGCAGCCTGTCCTGGCAAAACGTTGTGCTGGTCTGTCTGGAGATCCTTTCCCTGGGCTGCCCCATGTATATATATAGACATTGTCTTACAGCTTTTGTCCAGGCACAGGTTTTGGTAATATTAGGAAGGCTGACATATCTTGATTTCTTCTCATATTTAGGATGAGAAGAAATAGACATGTAGCAGAACTTCATTCAGAAGTTTTGTCTCCCCTCCTGCAGCAAAAGGCAGGCCATGAGTACACATCCAGCCAAGGATAACTAGACAATGCAATATAAAAATGGGACTGGTCACTCTGCTTGAGCTATGGCCATTTGGGACATCTCTAACTAGAAGGAGATAATGGGAAAAGTTCAAATGGAAAGAAGCTACTACAAAGAGAGGGATTCTAATGAAACACTACTGAACATCTTGCACAATGCTGCAGACATGAGCTGCTCCGCACAGGAACCGAAAAGAGCCAAACAGATAATGGAGTCCCTGCCTCCAGACCTGTGCATACACTCTGAGCATTACAGAATCCACTGGGGTGTGCCTGATAGCTGGAATGCTCTGAAGAGCAGGTAGCTCTTCAGCAGTTAATCTTGCTTTTTCATCATCTGCATTCGCCTGGCATGTTTGGACACATGCACCTGGTTTCTGTGCCATCAGGGAGCTCAGCTGTAGTTCACCTCTATCACATACCTGAAAAATGGTAGGTCTCTTTTTGTTTGCTCAGTTTGGAAGGATTCAAGGTACCTAAAGAAAGCCTTTAATCTGTCATTTAAAATCTTATTGTGGTTTAATTCGTAAGGAATAATGTTATTTTCATAGTGTGCCAAAAGCACTGTTGGCAACAGTGAGGCAATTATTTATGTGGGTTATCAGTTCACAGAGCTGATTAAGTAACCTGAAATATGATGATAATGGCTTCCAGTAATGGCTCCATATCAAAAGGATAATAAATATTATTTGCTGCTCTTTCTTATAAGAAATGGGTTATATTTCAGCCCTGTTGAAACAAAAGCAAAACTCCTATTGTTCTTTGGAAGAGTCTCCCAATAGCTCTAATTTCACATCATGTCTACTTCAATATGCTCATTTTGTTGCATAAAGTTATGAATGACAAATTGAATATTATAGATACATCTGGATAACTGATGTTAAGTCCTAATCTGCTTTCAGAGCCCTGGAGTGACCTCTCCATGGCAGTGACTCAGTTTTATTCCACAGTGAGGTACAGAGAGCCAGCTGTATCCCTTTGCTTAGCATTATCCACATAACATCACACCCTAACTTGTAGACATATTTTAGAAAATATTCAAAATTACTTCCTGCTGTATTTTACCAAAGAAAACTAGATACAGATATGGGGTTTGGTGAACTGGAGTTGATAAATGAACCAGCCTTGCCACTAATAACTTTTCCTATGATGATTTGTAGTTTTGTCCATCACAAATTACTCTGACCTGCCTTAAACCCACCAAGTGCCCAGTTATGAAATCTCTGTTCTCAATGAGGGACACTCATCAGCAGAGACTTTTCTTATTCCTTTACTTATTGCATGAATAACACAGATCCCATACAGAACTGACATTGATGGGAAGATTTGGATCACTTGTTAATGGCTCAGCTGCTGCAGTATCAGATCATGGTGAGTAATTAGAAAAAATACAAATCTGGTTTAATTTAGAGCTACAGGTATAAAGAAATATATTTATTTTAGAGCTTTCAGGAATGGTTTCCAAAGACCCTTTGGATGTGAAACCTTTCTCAAAATATCTTATCACTGAAAAAAGGAAGTATAGGATCTTCTTTGGGATAGGAAATCTGCAGAGGGGACACTTACAACAGCAAGAGCTCCTCTACTCCAAGGAGAGTTCTGAGCTGCTATCAGCTGCCCTGAATGAGAGCCTGGAGGCTTTATGAACATTTCAGCTCATAATATAATACCTACAGATCAAAACAGAGTTAAGTAAAAAAAAACAAAAAGAGGCAACTCTCTAAGTCCTGCATGACGTATTTGATCTTCAATTATGTTAAAGAATAAGATCTGAATGAAGTCACAGTATTGCAAAGCAGGTTGTTTATTTATAATAAAAATATAATTTGCAGAGACATATATGTTGCCAGTACCTGTAGGCAACAGACTTTTTAGTTTTAGCCCAAAGATCTATTGTGTACTTTTTGATGAAGATGAATACTGTTCCCATTATTTTTAAAGCTGCCCCACCCATTAATAATTTTCCATAAATCTGCCCATCAGATCAGTTTGGATTCTAGCTCTTGCCTTTTTGTGCTTCACTTCAGTTACTGTCTGCTGAATTGGGGCTGATGATGTTTGAAGGAGAGCACAGGGCTGGGATGTAAACCTGATTCACAGAACACAAAGCTGAAACCACTGTACAAAGTAGTAACTCATTTCAAAGAGCAAAATCTTGATAACAAAGATCTGTTTGATAATGTTTTAAATAAATGTCACTCTACTTTACAGGTCTATTGCAAGGATATTAAGACTACTTCATCATTTTATTTCAAATACTTCTTTGCCTAACAGAAGGGAATTTATTTTTATTGAAAGCTTGTGATTTTTATGCAGCTTTCAAGAAATGTTGAATGTTTCACATGAAAGTTCTTGGTGCATATTTTGGTATCTAATTCAACATTCAAATCAATGGTATTTTGATTCAGAATTTGAATCTAAATGCAGTGCTGAACATGGGCTCAAGAGTATAAATGTTGGATATTTCCCTACTAAAAATATTGATCATTCTTACCTTATAGGGATTTCTCATTTCAGCGTGCAGAAATTGAAAGTACTCTAAGGAAAGGTTTAATTCATGATGGACAAATATGCAAGTGCTACTGAAACAAGAAGGAATCCTAGTTTTTCCTACTGGAAACTTGCAGGAATTAAGGATGCAGTTCACCTAGATAAGAAGCACAGTAGGCATAAAAAAGCACACCAGTATGTTTCTGCAATGATTTACACTCCAAAGATTGTACCTCCATTCATTACAAACATGGATGGGCAGAAGATCCCCAGGTTTGCTGTAACCAGACCTTACCAACCGAGGAAGGACAGGAGGGTTAGAGAAACACCCCCAGAACTGCTTGGCATGCTGTGGGAAGGACACAGAGTCCAGCAGACACTGGCCACCGTGGCACATCAAACCTGCCCAAATGCCTGGATAACACCCTTACAGATCCACACTCTGGGTTTATACTCTATCCATAAAAACAGATCAAATCCTCTGCTTCTGGTCGGAAGGCACATCGGTGCTGTGCTAGAAAAAATAAAGTTGATGGCTATTTTTCAGAGAAAACCCCAGTCTAGGCAATCACTCCATGTTTTATTCTTTTGTTCAGTGCTTCTATTGCCACTGGTGGCTGCAATTTAACTGAAAGTGAAACAGTTCTCACACACTTTTCCAAAGAGGGAATACAGACTTCACTCTCTGAAGCCTTAACTGAAGGAAGGAGAGCAAAGATGTGCTTGGAGGAGTAACTTGAGGCATCCTGAAAAATGAGGCCAACATTCAGCTCCAGTATCCTGCCTCCTACTTCAGTGCCTGGGGCTGTACTGGTTGGTTTATCACATCAAGGATTGTTGTCAGAGTGTCACTGGGGCTGGATTTATGCACTGTGTCACAACCAGTCAATGCAGCATGACTCAAAAGAGATTTGGAGTGTCCCATCATGTGAACTTTATGCTGTGAAGCTACAAAAGAGGTCACTTTGCACTTGAAAACCTCTGCATAATCCACCAGGAAAATCTGGACCATAGTCCAGCATGTGGATGAAAATATGATGGAAGCTGTCTGTGTTATCTATCTGTGTTTTAGAGCAGGTTACAATAAACCCCTGTGAGTACCACCCCCACTTGTGGTGACCTAACTGAATTTTATTTGGGTGACCTAATCTAAGAGAATTGGGAAGCTACAGGTGACTGGCAGAGGAGGCTCCATTTAGAGAGCAGGTAACCAGGAGGGGAACAGACCTGGGGCCTCCTTGCAGCTGCATTGTGTCAGTGCAGCTCAGCTCCACAGACACCCATCCACTCAGCTACTCCCAGGTGATACCTGCCCAGGCAGTTTCTGACAGGGGATTCTGACCCTTTATCCTCCAGTTACCACTAGTAACGTTTTGCCTAAACAAAAACATCGAGGCACATCCCCTGGGCTCCATGACTGTCCATCCCAGCTTCTCCCATCTCCTTTCTTCACCAGTGTGTACACACTCTACTCCCAATCTCCCTTCCCTCCCTGTAATTCGGTGATTCATCCGCAGCCTCGGGTAAGGGCACCTGATTTCATTGCTTAACTGCTGTTAACAAGTTGCTGCACAAATCACATGGCACTGCAGGATGAGGCTGCCAACAACTTTCTACTAGAGCTACAGGGAGCAGATCTGCAATGCCAGCATTCTCATGAAAATCTTACGTAGTTTATGATGGGGTTATTTCAAGTGTACTGCAGTGCTGGAAGATGGCAAATCAAGCCAGTTTTATGAACACCCCCAAAAAGATAGATCCCTTCCAGTTGTTGGTTTCCTTGCTAAATCTGTTAGCTGGTGTGATTTCAATGTGTACATGCTCTTCTGTGGCAGACTTCCCTGCCTGTAACACTTGGGAGCTCCTTCTCCCTGCCATGTCACCCCTGGCTTTACCAGCTCTCATCCCACGTGTTCTCACATCTCTGTAACGCACAGAGAAGGGGTGGAGAGGTCAGGTGGCCAATTAATATGAAATACAGTGTCTGCCTTCCTCCCCTCCTTGTTCAGGGTCTGTGAGTGACTGGACAGGGGAAGAGGGTCTGGTGAGGGCTCTTCTGTAGCCCATTCTACCTCACTCACAGTGAACTTGTTTGAACTTAAATTTACTTTCCAAGTGCTACCTGTCTCAGTTCTAGCAGATACAGAAATTGCAGTGTAATGAAGGAAAGAAGAATCATATTTGCAAAGTTACTTAGCTGAGGAGGAATACCAACATGGCACACCTGGAGCAGCACTGGAATGAAGAATACCAAAGTACAAACCACCCCTCCAGTTCAGCCCCAAAGTGGAAATGAATAGCTCTGCCAGCTTACATGTAATTTATTGCTAGGAAAATAAGGGATAGACACAGATATCTCCTTTCATGATGAACAGATCTGGACTGGATTGTGGCATCCTGTGTTTTATGTGAGCAGGAGGCTTGTCCTGATATAAATCACGGGGCACCAAAGTCAGCCAGCTGCAACTGCCCAGAAATAGCTGCATGCTGAAGGACAACTGCTT
Organism: Geospiza fortis; assembly: GCF_000277835.1. Classification (NCBI taxonomy): domain Eukaryota; kingdom Metazoa; phylum Chordata; class Aves; order Passeriformes; family Thraupidae; genus Geospiza; species Geospiza fortis. The sequence goes on along the minus strand of NW_005054341.1, from coordinate 1,548,542 downwards.
CAAAGACAGTCCTTATCAACCCCAGACACATTTACTTTGGGATCCTGCTTAGTTTTAATCACTCTGACAGGTTTGGCTTGTAAAATCATTCTGCCTGTTTATCTGTACATAAGTAAAATCCATGTGGACATCCACCCCCAAGGACCTAAAGCTGCAAATGCACATAAATAACTTCAGCTGCACGACTGCTCTCCCTGGGTAAACAGCAGGGAGGAAGAAGAGGTACTTACAATATTGACATAAGAAGGAAATTGTCCATGACTAACCTGAGGATGAAAATGAGAGAAGACTATTTTACTATCAGCTGAAGAAGGCAATGGAGTAACTTTCCAGCAGGAGGGATGGCAGGTGAAAAGTTGGGAAGCTTTACATGAATGCTTGGCCATTTTATGAGAGGAGTTTCGAGCCTTGCCTGTCCCAGCACAGGGCTGGAATCAGTGACCCATGAGGACTCTTTGGGCCCAGGGTTTGTACGTGACTGAAGTTACTCACAAGCATAAATGTTTATAGGATGAGCTGGGAGCTTGCGTCAGCACAGCTGGCAAAATTCCATGGGTGCTTCATCCATCCCACTGAGCACCAGAAACATGGAAGGATAACTTCCTAGCAGGAATGCACAGACACACACACACTACAGGTATATAAAAATTGATATTTTTTGCAGGACAGTTTAAAAATGCAAAAAAGTTACTAGCTATATGCATTTGAATGTATATTGTAAATGAGCTGTATTTCTGCTGCACATTATATATGTATTTATGCACACATGCTGGTGAGAAAGCCAAGTAACTTTCACTGTACTCTGACATCAATTAGATTGATCTTCTTGTTAGAGGAAACTGAAGGAATGTGTTGAACACAGATGATTTCTTCAGATGTCCACATGGTACTCAGGAACTTAATGTATTAACTGAGTATGATGTGGGCACTGTGCCCCACAACTTAACAGGGATAATGCCCCAGGTCAGGAAGGATGTGGACTGTCAAAGTATAAATCACCAAGAAGAAGAATAGGATTTAGTCCTAAAGCAGCTTAAGGTCTGAAGGTCCCTGCATGACTTCAAACCTACATGGCTTAGGTCCCTTGATAGTGTTACCTGTAGCATTTCTTGAATTAACAACATTAAAAGAAGACCTGAATGGACAAAAGTGAGCAACCAAAAGTCAGAATATTTCCAGTAAAAGCCTGAACTGGCAATCTGTACAATAATATTTATTATGGATATAAAGAACTTCACCCCCAGTTCTGACAATCTTTAGGGCACCTGGATCTGCCAGCACTTTAAAGCCTGAGAAAAGGCTTCCTCTTCCTACAGACTATTTCACACAGAACATTTTCTTAATCACATGAGAAAGCACCTTTGGTGAGAAAATCATGGAAAAGATACTTTGGATCTCACTGAATCCTTGCTGAGTACAGAGTGGGTTTGTATCAGGACATCAGAGCTTAGAAACCATGTAAGATGCACTATTTAGATATAATGCAATGTATTTATAGCTATTTTTGCCACAACATAATAAAAGGAATTGAGTAGCAGAGTAAAATTTTTGATGCTAATAATTGACTTCTAAGAGAAGAAGATCAGTATTTCCACAATATAGAGTAAGATACCCCGGTTCATCATTGGTCATAACAGTTCAAAATGGATATAAAACACTTTCACAAAACAACTTTCCATTCTCCCTGTCTTTGTGTCAAGATAACACTGACTCACTGTCAAGGACAATCAGACTCAAAATCTTTTAGGGTTGGTGATTAAGGATAGAGGGGGATTTCCCCCACTCGGTTATTTCTAAATGCAAAGATCAATTCACTTGTTTATTTGCATTTGCATCTGATCTTTTGATCAGTGGCAATGATAATGATACAACTGTGAGAGCCTGCAAGCGAGAGATCCATTTACCAGACCTCCTTCTTATTTAGGTTAGAGATTTCCTTTAAAAAAAACAGAAAGATTGTAACTGTAAAAGAACTAACTTGGAGAGAGGCCTCTTGGCCTGGGTGTTTCCTGTAGAACAATTCTGACTCCTGCTGTGGGAGAAACTCCTACTTGTCCTGCCCCAAGGGCGAAAGATAGTGCCAGGGAATTACCGCAATTAACCTCCAGGTCCCTGTCAAGCTCCAGCCATCCCAATGAGTTATTATTCCCTTAGGAGTCAGGAGACCTCAGGGAGACTGCAAAGCTCTGCTCCTTCTGCAGATGACCCAGCCCATAACCGCAGGGAACAGGCAGAGTGAGCAGCCTTCGCCAAAGCTTGGAAACCTTGGGGGACTGCTGGGTGAGGCCACGGGGTGGCTGCCTCAGGAGGCTCCCTGCCCTACCTGCAAGCAGGTGGTCCCTGCCCAGCGCTGTCTGAGCCCTGTGTGATCCCCAGCTGCTCCTCCCCAGCTGCTGAGGCTCCAGGAGCACTCCCACATTCGGACACTGCCACACTGACTGCAGCTGAGCCCTGGCAGAAAGCTGCTCTGAGCCAGGCTGCTCCTGCACACGCATGGGGCTGCTTGGAGAGCAGCTCGGGCTGTCCCACAGTGCAGGCAGGGCAGGGGCTGGGCTGGACTCCACAGACTCTGGGCAGTCCCCGTGGAGGTCCAGCTGACCAGGGCTTTGTACATCCCTGTGTTCCACAGGAGCTGCTCTGGTAGCACAGGGGGCTGGCAGAGTACATGGAATTGCTGGGAGCCCCTGGGAAAGCAGACTGGACCTCAGCTGCTGCTGCATAGGCACAGAACAGAAGTGGAACCACTTTCATGCTCAGAACACCCATCTGAGCTGGAATCTGCCCACTGGAGAACAGGCTGAGCTCCCAGCTCAGATGAAGGCAATTAATAAAAATAATAAGAAGAAGGAAACCTTAGCTGTTCTCATTGTGTGAGAGCAAGCAAGCCCAACCACTGTGTCACATTCACGGCAGTGCAGTTGGGTGTAAGCAGAAAAACACCATTCCCATCCTCAGAACTGGCACCTGCTGTCCTCTGCTCTGTGCCCAGGCAGTGATTTACCCCTTGACAGCCATCCCAGGGCACTTCTGTACCATGCTTTTCATGGTGCTCCAATGACAACAATGCACTACATTTGCTACAAGTAAAGGCTGTTTTACATTTTCTCTGCTCTTCATAAAGTATCCATTCAAGTGCTTCATACTACAACCCATTGCTGAAGACAAAAAATATGGTAATTTGAAGTTGAGCCTTTACCTCAGCAGATCTCTACCATGCCCATGTTTCACATGGTGGCAGCAAGGTCAGAATTAATATTTGGAAAATAAAGGCAACATCACACTGAACACCAGCAAATTAAATCCCTCTGCACACATTTACACAGACACATGCACAAGAAAGGTAGCACCTCAGGGAAGATCTGTGTCCCTGTTGCCACTCAGCCTCAGTGTAAGCAGGATTTTTTTCCATTCCCCCAAGAATTTGTAAACTTTCCCAACCAGTTCTAAACGAAGAAGTAGTAGCACATATAACAACTGAAGGAAAGTCTGAGCAAAACTGTCTGTAACCACTTAAGATTCAAATACGCCAGAAGTTCCTAAGTCATCTGATCCTAATTTCTGAAGAATTTAAATAGGACTTGTGCTATGCTATATGCCAGAAACTATAAATACAATGCTTTCTCTTATCAATCTCTTCTCCTGCTTTGGGCAGCTTGATAGCATTAGCTCAATATCTGCAGTATTCCTCCTTCCCTCCCCGAACAGGGCGCAAGGAACCTGTGAGAGCTCCCTGCTGATTTATGTCCAAAGCCGGAGGTGAAACTGCTGGATTAGAAAATCGCACTGCACGGGAACTAGAAGCCAGCCCACACAGGCTTTACAGGAAGAAATTATAGAAGGAGGCAAACACAAGAGAAAACCTAGAGCAGGGATAAATTAGCAAATGGCAAAGTTCACGGGGAGGGAAGGCTTGCGTGCTAGGCTGTGTGTTTACAGCGCTCGCTCCGGTGCATGCACAGCCCCAGCAATGTGCTCCTGCCGAGAGAGCAGCTGGGACTCCCCGCTCCCACTGCCAGCAGCAGGCTGAAGACAGGAATTTCTGATAATGTAGCAAGGACAGAGCATCCAGAGCTATAAAAACACTCAAAACAGTCTGCTGGGCAAAATTGGTGAGCACGGGAGCTGAAGATTTGTCTTTAGCCAAAGTCGCATTGTTCGGAAATGTGCTACAGATTTTCTTTTCAAGCTGAAATCTAAAAGCCCATTGATTTATTAAATTGAAATATTCCTCTTCCTACCTGCCTGGACTCCAGAGTGCTTTGTCTCCTGTGGTAGGTATGACATGAATCAGCTGGGCTCAAAGGAGCCAGTGAACCACACAAACAGGAAAGAATAAGTTGATCAGACTTTCAAGCTGCCTTAAGACACAGCACATCCCTAAATATCTATTGCTAAACACAGTTTAATGTTCACAGGATTAAAAGTTAATTGTTTTTCAGTCATACCAACAACAAAACATATTTTCATTTTAGGAATGTCGAAATTTCATCCCTGCTCCGAGAATTTCAGGTAAAAAAAAATCACAGAATTCCACTTACACTCAAATTCTGTCTGTGACAGGGATATTAAATAGAAAGACTTAATTTTTATCTGCTCAAATAGAATTTTCAAAATTCAACATAAGGAAGTAGTTATATTATCCAACAATTAGACAGATAAAATAAAATATGATGCAATGAAGCATTTTATAATGACATAAGATAATCAGAAGTAAATATTTACAGCTAGAGGAATCTATAGCTATGCTATCTTTGGGCTAGAACCGATTTGGAGACTTTGGTTGTTGAACCAAAACACAGTATTTTTTTCAATTAGAGAAAATGTTAAAATAAATTAATATTCATAGTCTCAAATGTTCCTTAGTTTTCTTTGTGATTACTTAACTCTTCTAAAAACCTCTTAAAGTTTATGTAATTTTTCATATAGAGTAATTTCAAAACATCACATTACATACAATCTTTTTTATTATATTGAAGTAAAGCATTGTGTTCTTTACCTGCAGGAAAGGCTGACATCTGAAAAAAATTCACTTTCTCAGACTTATAAATTAAAAAAAACCCACAATAACTGTCACAAATATTTTGGCACTCTTTCAGTAACTGCTGTGGCAGGAGGAACAGCTAACACGAGAATCTAGTTCACAAGACTTCCAGTTCAAGCTCTACTGATCACATACTTTTTAATCCATCTGAGTTAAACATCTAAATCAAATAGACCAAGATTTACCAGATCAAATAATCTACTCCTTCTTAAAACACATCCCTTTATAGTTTATCTATTTAAGACTATTGGCATTTTCTGTAGAATCCATTGTACTTTTGATATTAGTATTCCTGAGAACACCTCAGAGATGCTGTTTCTTTGATAGTCTTGCCTCTTAATTTACTGAAAATTCTCATCAGTTCCTTTTTTTTTTTTTCCTACTTACAGGCAAAACTTAAAAATCAACCTTTCTGTTCCATTTCATTTGACGTTTCTTTTTCATCAAGCACTCCTACTGAAATCCTATTTGCTGTAATGTGTAATTCAGAAATTATGTGACCTGGAAAACTCAGATGAGCAAAATGTGACACATTTCACTCTGCTTGGCAAAAAAAACAAAAAAGAGGACTGGTTCATAGAGATGTAACTCCAACCCAGAAGTGTTTGTGTCACCACAAAGCAGGAAAGCAGAATGGTGAGAAGGGCTAAGCACTCTGGAATATTTCCTAAATGCAATATGGTAGCAAGCAGCCCTGTTGCTGTCAATTCTGCATCCCCATCTGGTGTCCCGTAATGGTTTTAATGAAAGCTCTTACACATGGCGCTTAAAGTAAGCCATGTGTCTGCTGGGCTGAATTAAAAGATGTAAATGCAGTGTAATATGCCAGAGGATATAACAGTGTCAATATAAGAGCTGGCTGTGTCAGCCAGCAACAGGTTCCAGCTGGGGCAGCCTCACGGAACAAAGGCAGCCCTTGGCTCCATTCTGCTCTGTGCTTCTGAAATCCCAAATGGGGTGCAAGAGGAGGAAAGCTGAGGACCTGGAGCAGATGTGGGATACCCAGCTGAGCACACAGGGACACTCCCACAGCAACCTCGCTGTCCACGTGGCCAGTTCTGACTGGAGCCATCCACCTCGGATGGCTCACACAGGGATGGAGTACATAGGCACAGAGAGCCCTGGAGCAGGACTGATCCCTTGAACAGCCTTTCCCCTCTGCTGTTGCTGGCCACAACTTGAATCAGCTGTTTTAGACAACCAGGGATAGAGCACAGCAGCTCAGCTCTGAACTCTGCAGCTGAGGAAGGATTGGATTTCCAGAACTGCTCCAGTAAAGCATTAATGGTTTGAGAAGCCCAAGGAAACCCAACAGCACTCCTCTTCCTAATATCTTTCCAACCTCTTCCCACTAAATTAGATACATGGGTGAGAAGGAATTAAATCTAGAGATTACTCATTGCACAATGAATATTTGTCCTGGTACAGCACTGGCTGTCAGGAAAGGAGGGTTTGCAGCATCTCTGAGGTGTTCTCACCAACATTCCTAATGACCATGTCTGTTCCCTATGACCATTCCCCTCTTAATCAGATACATGCTGACAAGTACATTCTTCAAGACTTCTGTTCCATGGGAAAACCTGAGAAAATCTATCCCAATTGGAATATCCTATCCTATGGACTTCTGTTCCACAGGGAAAACCTATCCCAATTTTCAGAGCCCTGTAAAGATGAGATTGACTCTGCACATCATATGAGTTTACAGTAATCACAACTCCATGAGAAATAGCCTAGGTAACTCCACCTTTTTGGACTAGTTGCTTAGTTTTTGAGGAAAAAAACCCAATTTTATTTTTGTTTTCTTAGAGTATTTACCACAGAAAATTCCTGATCTGTGACTAGAGCTTGGGGGTGTTAACACAAATTACATAACACTCCCCAAATCTGAATTAATTCATAGACTCACCAGAGGCTCTCTTGCAATGATTTTCTCTTGAAACTTGATTGAGGTGATGGATGATAACTCTTATCTTTTGATTACAGCCTTGATGGTCTGATAAAGACTATAAAACTGCAACCATTAAGTTTCTCGTCCCTGAATTCCCCCTAAGCAGTCTCCTGAGATCACCTGAAACAGATAAACAGAGATGTGAAGAGCAAGCAATGGAACTGTTCCAGAACTGATACTGATAATATTACTTGGCTTTACATTTATGCTAATACCAATTAAGCAAGCTTTATTAATACTTGCTGCCATTTCTTGGAGCTGCCTTACAAAGCAATCTATATTAGAAGCTTTCACTCTGCACCCATGATGAAAATCAAGGACTTTCCACACTCGTGCTCTGAATGGTGTGGCAGAAGAGGCAGCCTTCAGAGAGAGGATAAGCAGGCAAAATAGACAAGAGCAGCAATGGGGAAATGTTGCCCAGTCACATTCACAGGAAGGGCCATATTCCTTACATTCTCCTCATTATACTCAAAAACGCTGATCAGAAATTTCAGTTATGTATTTTCAACCAGCCCTCCCAAACCTTCATGGAATAGCTACAGGAGGGGTTTTCCTCCTGTTTGTAACCAAGTTGAACAACAGCAAAGTTCAGGAGCCATTGTTAACTTTTCTCTTTCCTTTTGCTTGTCTGCAGAAAGTTGCCAAATCCCAATTTATCATCATCCCTTCAAGTGTTTCTCTGCTCAGCCTGCAGGACCAGCATCCTTAAACATTATTCTTGGAATACAATGTCTTTCTTTCTGCTGCTATTATCAAATCCTGCTATCAAATAGTTTTCCCTTTTTTTTCCAGACATCCCAATTTCACTTCCCCTAAGTTTTCCAGAGAACTGCTTTAATGTAATTGGGTTATAAGGAATGATAAAGCATCAGGATAGAGCAATAGAAATAATTCATAAGAATCACAGAACAGTTTGGATTGGAGAGGACCTTGAAGACCATTTAGTTCCAACCCCCCTGCCATGGTCAGGGACACCTTCACTAAACCAGGTTGTTCCAAGTCCTGTCCAGCCTGCCCTTGAAAGCCAAGTTGAGAACCCACCACTAGTTGGTCCTACTGGAAGTTTTCTTTTGAAGAGAGATTGTCATTTACTAGCTACTTAAATTGGGTACTGATATAACTGATGATTACATTCACAGCAACAGAAAAATAAGACAACAAAAAGTACATAGCATTTCTATAGCTCCCACAACCTTAGTGTAAGGACCTTTAAATTTTTGGCCTAGTGTGGTGCAGACATCCTCATCTAATGTAAAACACTGAGATTTGAAGAAGATGAGTGACTTTCCCAGGAGATGCCATAAATTCTGGAGCAGTACAGGGATTTCAAAACATATATTACAGCCCTACTTGCTGAATGTGGAGAAATGGAAATGAGTCAAAGTCTGTGAATTTCAGCTTTGCTGAATATTCACACTCCTCTGCTTTACCCAAAAGCACAACAAGCACATACAAACCTGGTACAGTTCAGGTGTAGGTACTCCAAGCTTTTACTGCTCTAAGAGGTAGAGGCGCTTCCTAACAGAAATTTAAACTCACCTTAAATGTTTTCATACATCACTTCTCCAGCAAGGCTGTAATTTATCACCTATTTTGTGCACAATATGTGCAGCAAGCACCAAGACCAGCTATACCCCTGAAGTTCTGGTTTGACCTCAAATCAGCCTTTCTGAGCTCAGCTTAACTGCGTCCTCGTGACTCTGCATGAACTTCAAAGAGCACTTCGAAGACCACACAGCTCTTCCTGCAAACAAGCCAGCAGGACAAGAACAACCCCTACCAATGATGTCGTAGAGCGAGACCACACAGAAGATTCCTGCAGTGCCCTTTGGGCTTAAAGATGTAGGGGGTCTGAACTCCCCGCTGCCGAGGCCGATCCGCGGCAGCTCCAGAATCCCCCGTGCATGGCATGCGGTGAGCTCCGTGCCCACATGGAAGGGTGGAGAGCTCCAGAGGAGCTCTGTGATCAGATACCTCTGCTGGCTCTGCCCCAGCTTGCAGCATGCCCTCCTCAAAGCTAAACGGAGCCCAGAGAGAGTTCACACCCCAGCACCTGACAGGTTGCCAGCTACAGCAGTCTTGTAGCCACTGGGGAAGCTTTGGGACCAGGTGCTGCTTCACAGCAACCTGGGGGGGTTCTAACCTAGACAATCCCCATGGCAAGAAACAACATCACCCCTTGGATGAGTGAAAATTACAGGACACACAAACCATCATAGCATCCATCTTCCAAAGATGTCCACAAGTGAGAGATGGAGGGAAAATGCCTGGTTTAAAAGCCCTACAGTTGTCAGGTATAGTGTCAGAGCAGTGTAGTGACTCAATATTTAGGGAGTTGTGAACAGCTGAGATATGAAGCTTCACTAGCAAGAATTTGTGGAATCATGGAAAAACTGATGGGAAGGAAGCGGATCCAGACAGGTGCCTTGTGACAGTGATACATGGATGACAACTTTCTGCACATTGTCCTTGGCAGGTCCTGCCTCTGGGCCTTCAGGTCAACAAACACAACTTGCTGTGGCAGCAGAGGCTCCAGGCTCGGTGTCTGAAGGCAGCAGACTGAGAAGTATTGAGGAGATGGAGCTGAATAAAGGAGAAGAACAATTCACTGTGTTTCTCTCTGCAAACTGCCACCTGGGGACTTGCATTTCTCCTAAAATGAGCAGTTACTAATTACATTTCTGTGATTGGTAACAGCTAAGAGCAGTTATTTTCTGAAAGTTCACCACAGCCACCATGCCAGACTGTGGTCAGTGAAATTCAGCCAGGAGCTGGGATGGTGAGTTTTGGCCCATCACACAAGCTATAGGCATAGCTTTTCCCAGTATGGTCTGATTTTTGTCAAGGAAGCTGATGGTTTGAGCTAATCTTCATTTCCTCATTACCCTGGGTTCAAAGAAAAAATTTCTTTGATTGACGCTGGAATTTTACCCAGAGTGAAAGGAGGAAGGTGGGAGGCAGAGAGAGGGTTAACATTCCTGAGAGGAAGTGGTGGACGTGGTGGGACAGCTCTGCTGGGGAGATCAGGAAGAAGTTTTGGTTGCTTCACTTCAGGAATCAGAGGAGCATCCTCAGACACAAAGATACCTTGAAGAAAATCCTGGATTAGTTGTATGCTTTTCCCCTGTACCTCCCATGACACGACACAATCTTTTCTTGCTGTCTACTTGTTTCCCCTTCACTTTTCCTAGAGCACAGAAGATACCAATATTTTTACTATTTGTCCTCATTTGGTATACAGTTGTTACACAAAACACTGAATTTGGTGATGTTGAGATTGCAATTTTTTCCAGTTATTTCCAAGGTTGGCTAGGACTTTGCACAATCCTTGAATGAAATATAAAGGTTACTGACCTCACTGCAGCCTTCTAGTACCTGAAGGGAGTTCACAAGAAAGATAGAGAGAAATAGGGGCTTGGAGTGACAGGACAAGGAGGAATGGCTTCACACTGAGAGAGAGCAGGTTAGATAGGATATTATGATGAAATTTTTCCCTGTGAGGGTGGTGAGGCCCTGGCATTGGTTGCCCAGAGAAGCTGTGGCTGCCCCATTCCTGTAAAACCCAGGAAGGGTTCAAGGCCAAGTTGGACTGGACTTAGAGCAAGCTGGGATAGTGGAAGGTGTCCCTGTCCATGGCAAGGGGATTGGAACTGGATGTTCTTTAAGATTCCTTCCAATTCAAACCATTCTGTGATTCTGTGATTCACCTGCTCAAATACTTCCTGGTAAGGAGCCCAAAATAAATCACAACTCTTGCTAAAGCAAATTTTTCTGAAAATGTGTTTTTTCAAGTTGCAGTATTTACAGAGAATGCTGACATGAACATTCATCTCTAGATCAGAGGCAGCTATCCTCAGAAGGACATGGAGTCATGCTCATGTATTGTGCTAGAGGGAACAAGCCTTCAGTTTTCCAGGAGTATGACAGTGCTTTGAAAAGAAAATAGGAACCCCCCTGAAACTTCTGTGGTGCACAAGTGTGAGCTGCAGTTTGCATGCGAGTCCTTTGCCACTGAATTTCCTCCTTTGCACAGAAGCCAAACAGGGCAGCCCCTGAGCCAGATCCCTGCCAAGACTCTGATTAAAAACTCACTCTCTGCACCTGTCTATTTATTTTACCACTCTGCACCTGCAGACTGGTTTCAAGAGCCTCATTATTGCTCACTTGTCTCTGGCCTCATTCTGACACAGACAAAATGCCACATTTCCCCTCTAATGACCATCACAACAGCCCCAGCTCTGAGCAGCCTCTAATAATTTCTCCATTTTTTCCTGCTCACCAAATATGTAATAATGAACAGTCATACAACATGCTGAAAGTAGAGTGAATGCAATTTCTAGAAATTGAAATCTGCTTAAAAAAAATAAACCAAAGCAGGTAAATGATACAAAAGGAGGAAAAAAAAAGAAGAAATAGAAAACAAGAGTGTAATTGAAGACAGTGAGTGACCTTTTTGGGTTCTCAGAGCTTCTATCTGGAAATTTATGAATTCTGCACCTGGAGACGCCTGCACAGCCCTTGTATTGTATCTCAGTCCCTAATTTCTGTTCTGTATAAAAGATAGAGGGACCCAGCACTGACTTATTGCATTGCTGCTGGTGCTGCCACTGGCCAGACTGCAGCCCTTGCTCAAGCCAATCTGGGAACAAACTCCTGTAACTCCAGGCTTTTCTTTGAACCCCTTTTTTTTCCAACCCTCTTTGTAGGTTCTCCCTCACTGCCTTATCTATTTCCCCATAAGATGTACTTGGAGCTTGACTGCATTTGCTAGCTAGAAAAAGAGTAAATTCCCTGTTCTCCTTGGACCGATGGTGTCCTGGGCAGAGGACACCCCATGTCCAGCTCTTCCAGGCTGTTCTGCTGCCAAGGCAACACATGGGAATAGCTCTTGTAGGAGGTGCCATAAATCTGTTTCATGGTACAGGTGACAAGCAACCAGTGACCACAGCAAAAGCCACCCTGCCTAGACCTGGTGAGCCTGAAGTGCTTCTTCACATGGAAAATTGATGTTTTGTTTCCTATGGTATCAGTTATGCTTGTAAAAATAAACTTCTTACAATACCTCCTGTATCCATACATGTCTTAGGATGTGAAGTTCCAACCTTTCAGATACCATCCTGCTGCTTCCCAAGGGACCTTTTCTCTGGGTTGACAAACAGGTATTTTAAAGAGATTCCAGTACAAAATTTTAATGGGGAAATCAAATAGTGAGAGTTTTGTTTTGTCAAGACAGGTTTATCTTTAATCCAGAAGACATTCAGAGAGGATATGCAAAGGCACAGCTAGGACAGAATATTACCAAATTCTCACTGATTGTCCAGCCTAAGGGTAGCAAACCACCTCCAGGAGAGAGCCAGCTGTGCCATACAAATAGAGGATTTATTTAAACCTGTTGGTCCAGGCAGATGTGAAGGCAAAAGCTCCAGTCTCATTAGTGCAAGCTCCTATGTTATAAACCAGGACCAAAATGGGAGAGGAAAACTCAGATCTTGGATCTGTACCATCAAAGAGAGAACAAAGTTTACCCAGTGAGTCACAAGTCACAAACCAAGTGTGTATTAATCTTCCCCCTGACACATTTCTTCCATCCATCAGATCTAGCATTGTGCTGCTCTAACAGTGAGGATACATCATGTCATTCATGACACATGATGATTCCCAGATGTTCAGAGAGCTCTGCTACCCAGTGGAACAAATGGGTGTTTACAGTAAAATAAGCACCAAATTTAGCAAAACTGAAGATGAAGTTACAAGTTAATTAGTGCAAGAAGGCCTAAGCCCCATGATATACAGCACTCATATTTCTTCAGTAGATCCAGAAGAACAAATTGAGAAAAGAGTCCAACAATTGAATAGCAGAAAATCAAAACCAAAAAAACCCACCCAGAAAGTCACCCTGAGAGAAGCCAGAATAAATAACACCACTGCCGAGCTCTGATGTAGCTCTTCTGGTGGAGTTCCTGGTGATGAATAAAAGGAGCTCTGAGTCAGGTGCTTGTAAATACAGTCATATGTAACAGCAAATCAATGAGAAAGAGTTGGGAGAGGAAAAAGGGTCTAAAAACATCTCAGTGAGTCTGTGAACCTCTCAGCTGACTATAAGAGCTCCTGATTCAGGCAAGAGCATCACAAGTGTCTTTGAAGGTTATTTGCTCTTAAATTTCTCTAGTGGAGTATTGAGGAGCAGCTGGAGAAGGTGGACACCTACCTGAGGCTATGGGAGGAGATATGAACTCGAGCCTAGCTGACTTAAACAAACTGAGGCAAAACACAGCTTTCCACTGGACTGCCTCAGTGCTGATGCTTCCAATCTAACATAAGGAGTGGAGAATGGCAAACTCTCAAAGCAGTAACTGCTAAACTCCAGTGAGATCAAAAATAACTCCCTTTTAAAGGCTGTCCTCCTAAAAAGTTTAATGTTCCCAAAAGTCACTACAGCTCTCCAGGTCTTCTCCTAAATCTTCCTTCCTCTCCCAGACATTTCAGTCAGTACTGAAGGGAGCCGTGCAAAAAGAATCCAACCCACTCATTCTCTGGCAAACCCAGGAGACAGGAGCAGCCCATGGAGCCCATGGCACTGCCAGCAGTGGGGATCCTGCTGACCCCAGAACAGCTCTCTGGAGACAGAGTTCATGCAGTGACAGAGGGCCAAATGCCAGCACTGTGCCTGGATACCTTCCTTATTCTCTGCAAGAGAACAAATTCATTTTCCATATAGCACTAAATAGGCCAACTTTTAATCTGGCTTGCAGTCCTGAAAACAACCTGCAAAAAACAGGTGGGAGCCTCCTTTCATGCAAGCCAAAAGACAGATAAAAATAGACTTGAATTGCCATTGAAAATATGGTAAAACAATCCTTTTCCATCTGCTAAAGCAAACCCTGGGAGTAAGTGAATTAGCAGGTCCCCACGAGCAGGCACTGTGAGCAAGGCATTGCTGCTCATTAATTAAGATAAACGTGACAGCAATCAATTGCCTCTACCTCTTGAAGGCATCAGTCAGAGCCCAAAGCTGAGTGTGCACCTTGTCTGTCCCTCACAAACCCTGCTGGAACTCTGCAACTCTGCCCATTCCTTCCTAAATGTTCAGAGCAGCATTCCCCCACATCAAGTGCCTTTCCTCTCCTGCCATCTCCGTGTCCCCATCCAGCCCGGTGCTAAATCCTGGTGCCACCTCCTCACTCTGAAGTTGGCCACAAGAGATGAGTTTGAGATGTAAAAGCCTGGGCATTTGCAGAAAGGGCTCTTACACAGCCAAGATGTCCTTCCAGAGAGATTAGAGCCCAAGGCCATCATTAACACCCTGATCACCCACACTGACATTCAGCCAGAGTTATCCCAAAGGAAGGATCCTCAGCACTATCTAATTATCCCAAACTTCAGCCTGTTGCTCAAGAGAGTTGCTTCTGTGGATAGGCTGCTTAAAATACCCCATGTACCCAGGCATGGAAACACAGACTTCCCCTCAGTCCAAACACAACCAGTTTAATCAAGTCAGACTGTGACCTGTCCCAAGCAGAAGGGAGATAGAATAGTTTTTGTTTAAACAAGGGGGGAGAAAAAAGCAGCCAAATCCTTGTCTCATTTATGGTAATGTAAATCTAGAATAACTGGATAAATATAACCAAAGTTAAAGCTTTTATAAACAGGTATAAATCAGATCAGCTTAAACACATGCAAGTTTTTAAGACTCTTTGGCATCTTTTAAACCTCAGTTTCTGGTTAGATGCTCAGTCAGGCTGAGTCCAGCCTTTCAGCTGCCTGTTATTTATGGGACTGTTCACAAAGCTGAGTGGTCACCCCACAGGACATGTTTAACCTCCATTTGCACGACACTTAGCAGATGTGTAAACTGAAAGGCTGGCAGAAATTTGAATGTGCACAACTGGGGACAGTATTGTCCCTCAAAAATACAAAGTATCAAATAGAGCCATTAAAAAGCCAAAATTAAAAATCAAGATGTCCACTCCAGGAGATCATGATTTTTCATTTCAGATTGAGATCAAACATTCAGCATTTTTTCCCCCATAGAATCAAAAGTTCAGAGCTTAATTTTTTTTTCTTTTTTAGTTTGAACTGTTGAAACATTTTGACTGAAAATAAACATTTTGACATTTCCAAGTCAGAATGTATACATGTGGTTTGTCAACAAAATTAGGTTAGAAATCGCAAAGGAAGAGGTTTTCATGAGAGGTTTATATTGTACTTCCTGCTTTTTGAAGAAACAGTGCAATCATGTCCAGGTCAAAAAGTTAAGAGGTGCTCAAAAATGCTAACAACGAATTGCCCACTCTCCTTTAATCTCAGATCAGTTTTGAACTCAGTTTGGATTATCCCTGATTTTATTCAAGATAATTCATCTACTCTTCCAGCTGCATAGACAGATACAGAGACCTGGGCTACCAATGACTTTCATGCAGAAGCTAGGATTAGAGGTGTAGAAAAACACAAAAATATTATTATTACATTTGTATGTGTTTTCTTGAACCAGAAGTTTTGTTTTGCACCTTTTAAGGGTGAATGCTGGATCCTATTTCAGATTTCTCTCCTGCATTTAGCCTGCTTGGACACAGCCGAGAGATTTCAAACATCAAATCAGTTTGGAGCTGAATTCCTTCCAGATATGACTTTTCTTGGATGCGTAAAGACTCAGCACTCAGAGAGCACCTGAATGACAACTCAGCTGCCACAGGGACAGGCACAGCAAAGGATCTGAATGAGAAAACTACTGGCCATGCAATTATTTTTACTATTTCTTTCTTTTAACTGCAATGCAGAGAGTAAGAGTTCAGGCAACAGAATATTTTAAATCTGTGCCCTTAATGTGGAACAGAACTGCATGGCCAGAAGAATTACATTCGTCTTGCTTTTATTTTAAACTCCTCTATCTTGATTCTGGCAAGAAGTTGAAATGCCCAGAATAATTCTCTTTCTCAATATCTCTGGATTGTCTTCAAGCAAGGTAGCTGGAAAGATTGGAATCAAAATCATTTCCATCTACCCCTATATCTTCCTAGTCAAAGCTTATGTGAGTTACAGAACTTGTTTATGCTCTTGCAACAGGTGTTGATCTGAAAAATAGAAATGTATTTTATGACTTTGGAAAATGTAAGTCAGAGATTTTGGTTTTTTTTTAAAGAGATGTTTGTGTGTATATGTAAAATCCAGTAAGAAACCAAGACTATTTTTCTCTTCCATACACCTACCTCTAATTACTATGTGTTTTATGGTAATATATCCCACTTATATAATTAATTAGTACTTTAGAAAGGAGGTCTTTCAGAAGGAAAGGAAAGGAAAAAGGAAAAAGGAAAAAGGAAAAAGGAAAAAGGAAAAAGGAAAAAGGAAAAAGGAAAAAGGAAAAAGGAAAAAGGAAAAAGGAAAAAGGAAAGGAGAGTTGATACCATGTCTAAATTATGAGAGAAAATACCTGAACTATATTGCAAACAATACTGAAGATAGAACATCTTGTTGTGGCACCCTGTCTATCCAAAGTGAAAGGTTCTGAGTCTCAGGGAGCAGCTACTACTGAACTCCACATCCCAACATCCAGCAGAATGGCCAAGCAACAATGAAAACATGCAAAATCAGGAAGCAAGTTTGAAAATGTAAGCAGCTGTTTTTCTTGTTAGGCATAAATTTCATGCCATTGGATTCTCAATTCATTATCTATCAAGAGAACAATTGAGATCCAAATATTTGATGTAACATTCAAGTATTTTGCAACACAAGCAGTCCAGACTTCTCTAATTTTTGCCTTTTACAAAACACTCATAATATTTTATTCCTGTCAAGGGCTTAAATTTTCTTGATGGAAAGAAATTATGTGGAAGGACAAATGGCTGAGATGCAGTGCTTAATCTATTTGAAAAAAACATCTCTCTTACATCAAGGATTCTTTGCTAAAATAACAATGAATCAAATTAACTCCATGGACACAACATTAAGCTTCCCTTGCACCAGAATTATGACCTTTAGACAATGGTAGACTTAAAATTCTTTCTAGACAAGCACTAGACTGACATCTTTGGGAATTTAAATAGTTGCACAAAACCAAAAAGAAGGATAAATCATTTTAGAGGAGAAGACAGTCTATCCCATATCTTTGAAGCTTTTGGTACAGAAATAGCCACAGGAAGTGGAAATGAACGCAACAGATGAATGTAATGTACACAACACCTTTTAATTCGTCCCAGTGAATCCAAAGGGGTGTAACTTAAAAAGTTTGGGAGTTCAGGGAGTAAACATGTTGGATAAATAATTGTAAAGTCTTCAAGTAAAGCAGAGGATTGCACTAATCCAAACAGCCTCTGAATCTCAACTCCCTTATATTCACTTCTGGCTTTGATCCTGGGAATGGGATCTGCTACATAGTGATTTATTTTCTCGGGGAAACAAAATGAATGAGTGGCATTAGAATCACCTGAGAGGCTTAGGTGCAAGTCACTAACAATATTAAACATATGGATGAGTGGAACAGCCTAACAGATTCCAGAGAAGGAGAAAACTGATGTGGAAACATGCATTGGTTTTTAATTGTCACAAGGAACACCAATCCCAAAGAGCTGAAGCTCCCCATCATCAGGGAACAGGAATGTTATTTGCAAGGGAGTAGCAGCCACCAAGCAGGAGACAAGAGTCTTCAGGAGCTTGGGCTTGTCCAGGAGCGGGACTGTTGATTTCTTTCCTGTAGCATTGTAGACTCCAGAGCCAGGAATACAACAAAGATCTGAGCTGTGGGTTCCTAGACAAGGTTCAAATTATCCTGCCACGTGAGACCTACATGGCATCACACTGTACCTCCCAGAGTTCATCACTGCCTCCTCACATCGTCCACACACTGGAAGGGAAGGAAAGAAAGTGCCTGCCTGGAAGGGGAGAGGTGGGGTAGAGCAGAAGGTCCAGGAGCTGGATACTTATGATGCAGCTACTCAGTCTCCAGGAGAAGCTTGCAGTAGCAGCCAGGCCCTAACTGTAAAAACTGGATACGTGTAATATTTCTAAGATTATTCTAGCATCCCATATCCTCATCTGAGTTGGAAGTGCCCTGACTTCATTTTCCCACAGATAGGAGAAATAAAGGTTTATGTCACATAAAGCTCGGAGCCTTTTGCTCAGCAGATGGATGGCCAGCTTCCTGCTCTTAGGTAAGCAATAGAGGAAATTATACTGTAATTCAGAGAGCTTCAAAATAAAATGGCTTTTGGCAATGCTTAGACTTGTGCTAATATCACAGCAGTTATTTCTGTCAGCTTCAGAGTACTGTGCTGTGGCCAATTAATGGAAAAAAAGAGGAGAGTCAGTTAATTGCTCTGGGATTTTCTCTCTGAATGTTCAGGCTAGATTAAGGAAAAGGCCTTGCCCTTGCCTCTATAGCCTCTTATTTCCAATTGGTGTTACAGCAGTGCTGGCCTCGCTGCTCCTATTAAAGGTCAGTCAATGTTTCCACTATAAACCTCCTTTACTGCGGATTTCACACAAGTGTGTGAGTTTAATTTACTCTGGACTGAATCACAGTTCTTCTTAGAGAAGAATCATAGACCTGGAAATGGAGGTGTTTTGATCTGTTCTTTAAATCTGTATGCTCATTTCAGTATTAACCTGGGACATCTTTAAAAAAGGTTGTTTCTAACACACATTCTTATTTTAAAAGATTCCAAGCATAGATGATCCCCTTTGGATAACCGATTCCTTCGAAACACCAGCCAGTAGTTTCCTGATTTAGTCCCAAAGCAATATTGGCAGCTCATTGCATGTTATCTGAGAAACTATGGTTTATCAAGCTTTATTATTTAAATAGAGGGTGGGTCACTTCTGAAAAATGAAAATCTGAAAGGAAGGTATTACTACTTGGAACAATTTCCATTTCCAAACAAAAAGTTGTATTTCAAAATGGGCTGTGCACACAACCAGCAATTGGGCACAGCACAATCCCCAGGACAGATTATGAAAATTATTTTTGCCATTGGGCAGGAAACACAAAAACACTGGAATCAAAATCCTGTATTCTCCAAACTCCTCTAGAAATTAAGTACTCAATGGGATATCTCTAGGGCAACTGATTGTCCCTTTGTAAAATGAATAATCACCAAGGAATTATTTGTAAAGTCCCCTCATTATACACCCACACACATCTTCTTTCCCACTGAAGCAGTATCTCCTGCTGTCTATCTTCTGCCTCCCTCTATTGGGAAGAGGCCTCCTCCACAGGTAGGAAAGGCCAAGTGCCAGCTCTGGTGGGTTATTCCCTGTTCTGCCTTAGCTGGGGCACAAAGGACTTGTGCAGCCCCCTCCCCAGGGCTGAAGCTGATCCCTTGCTCCCTTTCTCCCTTCAAGGCAGAAGAGCCAGGGAGCCTTTTCTCCCTCTAGAAAGGAGTTGCAATCAAAGAGGAGGAGGCTTACCAGAAAATTCAGGTTTGGTGTCACGTACCTGTCATTGAGGTGTGTAAGAAGGGATGGCCGGTGGGGATACCTACGAATTTGGAAATAGTTTTGTATTCCATGTTACAGCATAAAAACTGCCACAATTCTCAACAGGCAAAATCAAAGCACCTCCCAACCAGTCTTTTTTTTTATTCTCAAGGAATTATTTGATGGAAATTCTCCAATTTGTGAAGTTTCACTCTGAACAAAGCAGAAGGAAAATTCCTTTTCCACGGTTATTTGCATTCTTTGCCCATCCCTACTTTCAGCTTTAAGTCTCTCCACACGCACCTAGGTTTGCTCATCCACGCCCGCACACCTGGTTCTCCGTTAGGATTGCCTTGGCGTGGCCCCAAGAGCAGTGGATCTTGAAGCCAACACCCAATTCTCATGCAGAGGACAATCCCACACCTATGGCTATGCTTTCAAACTATCTAAATGCACACTGGGCATCTGCAGAACTCAGCTGCAGAGGTGTAAATTTAGGCTGTTACAGCAATCTTGATGGAAATCTTATTAAATTCTTACTGAGTCAGGAGCAGGGTTTGATTTAGCTCAGTCTGTTTGGAGGAGGTCAAGCTAAAGGCAGAACTCCCTGTGAGGATTTTAGAGCCAGAATGGCCATGCAGGGAGTTCTGCCATCAGGCTGCACACTTTACCAAGTCAGGTGGGAATCTCTGTAGCAGTTCCAGGTAAATTGCATTTTCACACTCTTCTTCTCAGACTTAAGGATTAGAAACCTGACACTTCAAAACAAAGCCAAAAGAGCTGATGCCTCACAGGCTTCCATGAGCTGGCACCAGAGCTGCAGTTCAAGGCTTCCTAAACTTTAACATGGAAAAAATTCTTTAAGGATGGTGAGACCCTGTCACAGGTTGCCCAGAGAAGCTGTGGATGCCCTATCCCTGGAGTGTTTAAGGCCAGCCTGGATAGTGCTCTGAGCAACCTGGTCTAGAGGAAGGTGTCCTTGTCCACAGCAGAGGGTTGGAACAAGGTGATCTTTAAGGTCCCTTCCAACCCAAGCTTTTCTATGATTTGATGTTATGAACATGGACACAAGCACAGGGATCTGCTTGGATTGCAGGCAGCATTAACACAGTGATACCATGTACCAATAAGACTGGAACACATTCAAATGATGGGCTGAGCTCATTCACCTCTGCCAGCACCAATTCCTGTAGCCATGCCCTCCTATTAATCAGTATTTTGCAGGTCTGACACCAAAGGCAGCTTTTACAGTGCAGCCAGCTGCCATGCAATACCCTGGGGAGGACACCAGTGCATCTGAAGAAACGGGACTTTGAGCAGTGCAGCTTTGTGTGTCTCCACCTTCATCAGTGCTCTGCTGGGACAGCAGGGAGGCAGCTCATGCAGAGTAGGAAGGATGAGTAAAGGAAACCATGCTGGAAGAGAAGCACTAGAGAAAATATCTCAACCCAAAAGGCCCACTCAGGGTATCCCTGAGGAGAATGAGGTCCTCTGGCTGGCGCAATAAACCATGATCTATATTCAGAGGGAAGAAGAACTCTTACTTTTAGACTTGTCAGTAAAGTGGGCTCAGTCCAAAACAGAGGGACAGCTCAGCAGTAAGTTGGATCTGCAATTATTTACTTTTAAGTGAGGTTTGGCTCCCAGTTCCCAGACTGAAATCAAGACTTTCTACCTTTTCCATGTTGACTGACCCTCTTACCACTTACCTCACCTAAAAACACATGACTCTTACAGGTCGTTTTAAGGCGTGGGAGTATTTCATCCTGCATTTGTCAAGGGCTTCTCCAGCCCTCTACTTCTGCATCTCTGCATTTACAATATGGAAAGCCCTCTCCCTCTGAGGCCATGTTGTACACACGATGAGAAAACCTTCTATAACATCCTAACAAAACATGCTTGAACAGAGCCAGCAAGATTTCACTATAAGCTATTTCTGTAGGTTAATTCTATTGCATAACTTAAACGATCGACAATCAGCCATAGAAGAACAAAAGATGTGTTGAACAAGAGAGGGGATCTTCTTAAGTCACACGACACTATTACTTACTGTTTCCAGCTCATATTTTCAGTGTCAGAGCACCACAGAAACATGGGAGAAGACAGAGGTGGTCCATTAATGTCTCAGCTGACTGAGTCTTTGTGTCCAGCTGCTGAGTGACTGATGCCACTACCCCTTTTACTTTCCTGAGGGACTGAAATGTGTTCAAGCTCTGCTTATTTACTAACTTTTAAAATTGTAATAGGCTGTGCTTTTATTCACTCAAATTGCCTTGATTTTCTTTTCTTTTTCTTCCCTTTTTTCCAGATGGAAACTATCTGGAAAGAAACCCTTCAGTAATAGAGAAACCAGCAACCTGTGGGACGATTCTGGGACTGCTTGGGAAGAAGAGACCCAGGGAGCACACGTTATTTATCTTGCATTACTCCACTTTTTTCCAAACATGTTTTTATATAACATGACAGGTTATCACTTCTTGCCTTTGGCTACAGATGGGTAGGACTGCAAACAATCAAATGCAAATCAAGAACAGTCTAGAGCAGACACACCATTGTATTGTCATGGCATCACTCCTACTCACTCCATTAGTCAAAGCACTCCCTCGGTTTGCTTGTTTGGATGGAGTAGCTGGGTGGAGATGGAGTGTGTGGGAGGATGGCCCTTCTCCAGCAGAGCAAACACTCTCCTCGGGGGACGTCTCTTACGACAAGGAATTCCTCGTGACATCATGGGCTGCTTGACGCGGGAGTGATGTGCTCGAGCTGGAATGGCTCCCACTGAGTTTTATAACACAGCCAAAATAGGATGAGCAAATCCTACAAGGATAATCAATTCAGGGGCGTGGCTGCACTCAGACCAGGATTTCTCCTTCCTTCTTTTCCCAATAGTAAGATGTGTTTCAGAAATGCAGCTTCTAACCCCAAGAAAGCTGGATGCACACACTGACTGTGATTAGCAGAGCTTTCCTTTTGTTGGGTTTATGCACAAAATACCAACTGAAAAGTTTTCCCTTTCAGGATCAATTAAAAGAAATCTCCTTCACACAACCTCAAAAAATAACCAAACAGTCTTCATGAAGGGATCAAGTAGTTTTAAAACTTTAAGTCAGCCATGCTTTAGATTTAGATCTATCTTTACTGTTTAGAAAAGGGCTGACATTTCCTTACCAGAGAAAAGAAAGAACGGCAAATTTGGGCTAGATGAACTAAGGAATTGTTTGTCCTGTCTAATTCACCAAAAACCCAAGAGACATTTACTCAAGTGCTTCACATCTCAAAAATGTTCACACAGTGTACAGACCGAGCTGGCATCACTGACAGAGGACATCTCACCAAAACGTAACACATTCTATAAATCACACAGTGGGCAGCACCACGGGGATGAGAAATATCCTTTTTGAGCTGTTTTTGGTTAACACAGCAAAGCAAGCCCTGGTCAGGACTACAAAACACAGCAGGACAAGGCAGACCAGGGATATTCGATCTCCTCTAACTCCTGGGTAGAACTTCAGGGCAGGAGCTTTTAACTCCAATTTTCTGTGCTTTACTTGGCTTGGAACAACTGACAAGGGCAATTCCTACACACCTTCGTTGTTTCAGCTAAAACAACTGGGAAAGGACAGGTGAGTACAGCTACACATATTGAAGTGGATAAAAAATATATCCTGGCCTGATATTACAAGACTAATGTGATGAGATCCAACAAGCTGCAGTACACAGGACCTGACATTGAAAAAACAATCAGCCTGCCACAAAAAATTAAATTTTTGTCTTCTAGAAAAAATGCAATTAAGAAAGAACATACAGCTTTAGTGAGATGCCATAACCTGGTATCAGCAAAATAAAATTCCCAAATAAACCTGAGCTATTATTACAAGGAAAATATTGTACAGTAATTATAATTTAGTGAGAAACTAAACTGAAACTGTAATTGACAAAATTAGGGGAACATGTACTGTGGCCACATCTCTGCAGTGGATCTGCTCACAAGGAGCTTGGCGAGATGGAAGAAGGAAAGATTTGGCTACTGGCAAAAAGAATTTCTCCCCTGCACTATGAAACAGTCTGTAAGCCCAAACATAACCTCACAGTAAGAGTTTCCAATAATAGGCAAAAGTACAGTGCACAATTATCTGTGTTACACAACGGCTGAAAATCTCCTTTGTAATGAATGCTCAGGTTCCCCAGGAGGTGAATCTCTGCCGTGGTTCCTGCAATAGTTCAGGATCCCTCCCCAAGCACAAGCAGGGCAGGTTTGACCCCAGCTGTCCCCCACATCCCAGGACACCATCCCTCAGGTTGTATCCTACTTCTCCTTGACACCACACTACACAAACACACCCTCCCAGGCCCCAGCACACCTTTCCCATTAATTGAAATGTTTTTCACTGTGGAGCACATGTGCATTCTTCCAAACATGTGTAAGAGCTGCAGGGGCCCGGGGGAGCCGCAGCCCCTGTGGCGTGCTGCAGGAACTCAGCCAGCCCGCCTGAAAAGAGAATCGCCCTGAGCAATGCTTATTCTTAGATTAGCTGCACACAACAGGGAGATCTTCCTATCTGAAAAGTGCATATTTGGGGAGCTACACCTCCTGCCAAGGCTTTCCCAAGTGGCTCCCAGGTGCACCAAGGCTAGCAGGGGTATTAGAGAGAAGGTGAAAACAAACTCTGGCATGGGAGAGAGGGAACACGCTATATTCTCCCCTTAATCCCTGATATTTAAGGGATCTCTTTAAACCCTGCAGCACGAGATTTGTGATTAGTGACAGCATATGTTCTTTATTTAGGTTATTCCTATTATTCCTCTCGGTGTTTGCTATTGTCTTTTCTGCAACAGGAGCTCAAGAGCCGATGAAAGCAGCACAGGTGACTGGCAATTTTCCAGGATCCTCTCCCCTCACAGTCCCATTCCTCACTCTAATTTAATCAGGTGGTTTTAGCCTGGTACACCATGCTTTACTCTCCAAGGCACGCTACACCTAAGGCTCACCTACACACTGTGTCACTGGCATCTTAAATCACCATTCTGGCTCCAGGGTAGCTCTAGGAGTATCAGCATGTACTGACTATCCCTCATTAAAATTCAGCAGCGCTGGAGCAGATGAATTGTGCAACCCCATTGTTCCTGCTGTGTGGTTGCAGGCATTCACATAATCTTATTATGACTTTTGGGTGGTTCGCATGCATATTTACACTTTAATTTTCTGTGCTGTAGGTTCAAAGAGGAGCGTGTGAAATAGCAATATATGGCTCTTGGAACTGGGAAAAGATTAAGAGCCTCCTAAAATAAATACAAAGTGATCTAACATCACCACGCTGTAGAATTTACATTGGAGCAAGGAAAAAGTTCTGTAAACTGTTCTGGGAAAATCAGTATTTTTGTTTTGGAAAAAAGCACTGTCTTTGAAAATCTTCATGTTAAGTAAAGATTCTAATATTGTAAGCTTCAGTAATGCCCTGGAGCCCTTTCCACAGAGCAGATACTCACCATGTTTGCCACCAGATAATTCCAAAATGGAATTGCAGTGCCCTCCTTGGGGATCTTCCCTGCATTTCATTAGGGACCTACACTCCTCAAATATCAGCAATTGGCAAAATGAACAAACTTGGAAGGAAATTCCTAGGGCTATTTTCCCATAAGGAATTTTGCCTTAAGGGACCCATGAGAAAGAGGTGAAGGGGAAACACTTCCCCATTTGTTGTGAAATCCTTTTCCAAAAGGATTTACATCAACAACCCAGAGACACCTCAAAATATTTGAAACTTTGCATAATGCTTACAAAACAATACAGATGAGCAAGCCTTGGAAGATTACAAGGAAGTGTGGCTGCTGATGATTCCCAGAAAAATGCTTTCATCACACATATACAGTTGAGGGAGAGATAAAGGAAAAGGAAAGACTCAAGGAACCTTGACCTGACAGGGTAAGAAATCCCTCTATACATAACTGTGCTGAGTTAGCACACTGGCAACACCAGCCCTAGCAGCTGGCAAAGCCATTAACAACCCCTCTGAGGAAGAGTGCTTGGATTTGGATCCTCAGCACTTATTCCTTATTCATCACCTTCCCCCTTCAGAAAGTCTGGCCATGACATCCTCAAGGTTTCATAACAGGGACTGATTTGTGCCTTTCTCCATTTCCCCTGATGAGCCCCAAATGAAAGATGTGCACCTCAGTGTCAGCTCAGGAGGAAGATGCTCTGAGCTCTTTGCTCTCTTCTTTTCTCAGCACACGTACACTATTTCATGTGCTTTTATTGACACAACTGTATTTACATTTCTATTTGATGTGTACAATGCACATCAGGATTTAATGGCACAGACAGGACAAGAGTCCAAAAATTCCAACCAATTTCTCAACTACAAGACTTTACTCACCCCAGCCCTTGGCTTCTCTACAAGGACCACCAACAGAGGCAACAGCTGAAGACAACTGCAGTAGTTTTCTTTGGAATATGCACACGAGGAATTCAGCTGATACTGGAGGGATTCTGGATGGTGGGTTATACACCTGCCAGGAAGAAGCAGCTATTTAGAAGGCTCTCTCTGGGGTTTTTCCCTTCATTCCCTCACCAATAAAAGAAAAGCAGCCCATCACATAAGATGGTGCGTGCTCCACAGGGCTTCTTTCCTCTGCCCCTTTCCACTTCCTCCCTTCTGGTAAGGTGGGAGAAGTAAAGAGCAGCAGGAGCAGCCATGAAGTTTCTCCTTTTGGTGGTTTAGTGCTGCAGTGTGTGATCTGTGCTTTCTTTAGTCACAAGCTGGCAGGTACAGCCTCAGTGAGGCTGCTGCAGTGGAAGTTCAATAGACAGCATAAAAGGGGTGGCTGGCACCAATGCCTTACACAGAAAACCTTGTGTTTACTGGTCCAGGATCAAGCAAGCCCTGCTGGCCTAAGCCTTTCCTATACATATATTAATGTGCTTCATTACATAAGGTCTTTAACCATAGTGAGTGAAACATTACCAGTGGGAAATCCATAAAAGTCAGAATCCACAGAACGGAATGTTTTGATTTATTTTTGCCTACCCTCTCCCAGGAGACAATCAAAGAGTACACAATATTTCAGCTTTCCTCAAATTAATTATTTGTAAGCTTTTCCCCATCAGACTTCCCGTAGAATAACATACCTCCCCTCAGGAAAAAAAAAAAACTTTAAATTCCAGAGGAAACATCTTAGCACCTTTTATGTGGCCTAAAATAAATAGTCCATAATCCAGTAAAATCTTTTTTAAGAATAATGGGCAAGGAAATAGCTAGAAAAATAATTTCTGAAAATCCAACAGCAGAACAAAACAGGAAAATGTCTGGGTTTTGCATCTGTATTTTACCAACACCCACTCTCTAGTCCACTGTTTTCTTACCATATGAATATTGGGCTTTACTTCATCACATTAATTAAATTGCTCAGGTGTTAGAGGCTACTTTCAGAAATAAATATCTGGAGGCTGCTTATAGGTAGAGAAGTATGACAAGGATGCTTGAAGTATAGAAATGCTAAATAAAATCACTGCTGAGGGAAACAGAAACTTGTTCATCAGTTCTCGTGTTGTTAAAATCTTTGAGCCTTTTCTACATTATTTAAAGCTGTGCAAATCATCAGTGTTCACAGTGCACAAAGAATTTTTTTCCTATCTTTTTATTCAAAATACATATATAAGAATTAGCTTTATAAGGGAATCGTTTTGTACCAGGACTTTGGAATTCTGAAGCTGTGACAGATAAACAGGCAATTTGAATGTGCTTAGTATTGCAATGATTTCAGCACAGCTAAAAATATTGGATGCTTTTTGCTTCAGAATTTGCAATTTTTCAGTACAGTTTTTTCATATAAAAGTCTATCTTTTCTTTTCTTTGATATTTCATAATGGTTTTTCATCAAATGGTTAAAAAAAAAAGGTATTTTGAAAGACAATTTGAAAAAACCCCAAATCCAGTATCAACAGTCATTTTTTTCAGAAACATTTAGAGTTCACTTAGATTTTTCCTGAGACAAACGCAATAATTTTCTTTCACATTCTCTAAAATCCAGATCAGAGCGGGATCCTAGTGCTCCTAGCGGCATGTGCAGTGTAGCACACAGGACATGCAGAACTCCTGACTGGAAGCTGAAGCTCATCTTGCTCAAGTAGCAAACACTTTTTTTAACAAATGAGAGTAACTTCTCCTGGGTGTTGTAATTCTATCATCACTTGGAATCTGAAATCAAGATTGGATGCCTTTCTAAGAGATGCGCTCATGGCTCAGTCCCAGATTAATGTCTTTGATAGTTCCTGTGCTTGGTAGGAAATAATATAAAAATAGCAAGGTCAAATTCTTTGGCTTGTTTTACACCACAGGTCAAAGTGGACAACCGCGATTCCCAGAGGAACTCTGAATTCACTGCCATCATCAACAACAGTAGTAATTACCGTGTGCCTGGAATATTTGATTTAAATCCTGATGGGAAGCAGTGGAGAAGGGCATGAATTATCATCAGAGCACAAGCTGTTTGAATCCTAACTCACTTCATGAGTGAGATTTTAGGAATTCTCCTGGCTCTGATCCTTTACTGTGGTGCAATGCAATCAACTTCAGTGTTAGTATTGCAGATAAGAGTTTCTCCTTAAACAGATATCAGGGATCTACCATCTATTTTACACACGGCAGGGAAGACATCTTTTTTCAGATAAACCTAGCAGGTTAGGTTCAACTATTCAGAAGTCTTTAGAAGAACAAAGATTGTAGTAACAGGTCACATGGATAGGGATACTGGAGACAAAGCTGACGCTTCCACAGGTGGATGTTTCTAACAATGTCCAATTCTGGCCAATTCTCCACTGCACACTAAAGCAGAGGACAGAGGTCTGTGACACAAGGGGTACAAGCAGTGATCAGCTCTGATATTCAGTCATTCAACACTCCTGAAAGCTGGCTTGTTACCCCTGCTGGAAGAGAGCTCCAAAGCCAGCACAAACCCAGTTCCCAGTGCTGCCCAAGGTGGGTGAATCACCCTGAGTGATGTTAGCTCAGAATAACTGCACTGACAGGTTGGCTTTAATCACTGCAGGAGCTCCTTGTTTTGTACCAAGATGAGTAAATCAGTTTGGCTCTGATTTATTGCCATCCTCTAGAGAGGATGAAGATTTTTAAATAACATGTGAAGTAGTGGATAGAGGCTGAATCCTCCCTTTTTCCATAGATTGATTTTGGTTTTATCATGTGGAAAAGGTGGGCCAGTCAAAAGATGCTTCAGAACCAGTGTTTAAAAATGAGTTATCACACTGCCCACCTCTGCCATGGAAGGCAGTGTAAATTACTGGGATCATGCTAAAATTGCAGAAAAAATCATGTTCATCATCCAGATTTCTTCAAGAGCTGACTGAGGAGACAGCTGAGGGCTTTGCAATATCATCTCTCTCATGCCAGCACCTCTTGCACCAGGCAGAAGGCAAGAGTGCTCCCTGTGGATATCAAAGAAGATGCACATGTGCACCTTGCCTTGCATGTTTCCTGTCTTGGGTTTACAGAAAGAATAAAACCCCAGCCAAGCCATTGCCCCATAAAATTTGTTGGCTACAGGAGCTGCTGTACCTAGCAGGAGATGCTCTGAGTCAGCTGTGGGTGCAGAAAAGCCTCCCCTGCTTCCAGCTTTTGCATAACCAGGGATGGACACATCGTGGTGACAGTCTGTCCCTGCAGGACAACCTGCTCTGCATCTCTGGCAGGCTGCTCCAGGTTTTGCAGGAGTCCTTTGAAATTTGATGAGTTTTTGTTCAGCACTTTTTTTTTCAATTAAAACCCTTCTTTCTCCTAATAAACATCAGACACGAGAATATCTAAGATTGACAGTCTTTCTTTACCCTGAGAATAAAAATGTGGAGTCTGGAATTTTGGAAGTTTTGATTTTTTTCAGAGTGTCTGTTTTTCTCAAACTGTACACAGGACCAGAAAATAATAAATGGAGTGGCAAGGCAAAGAGGAAAGAGGAGGGAAGTAAAAACAGCCAAGAAAGCCTCTCAAACTTCTCCAGTCCTGGTTGCTGGGAATTGTGTCAGACAAGGGTTTTTCAGAGTAAGTGCACATTTCTAAGGTGCACCCCACAGTTCCATCCCAACTGTGTCTCCTCCAGTCCTTGCCAGCCCTTGGCTTCCCTTCCCAACCCAGCTGGCCAGTTCTTTCCTGTCCATGTTCCTTCTTTTAAGAAAGGACTTGAATTTATTTATTGAGTAAAACCTCATACTTTAAAATCTAATTTTTCACATTAAGAACTGTTTGCATAAGTACACAAATGGTTTCTCCTTCACATATAAGCCCTAAAACCCTTGGAATTGCCCAGAGTCCTCTGATAATTCCTTTTCTAACTGAATAAACTGAGACCTGTCTCCTATGTTCACAACAGCTTTTAAACCTCTTAATATCAGGGCTAAGAGTTTCACAAGGGTAAATCCTCTTGGCTCTGGAAAAACATCTCAGGGCTACACACATTTTTGGCAACACAGAAGCCACTCTAATAGCCAGCTGCAGTTCTGAACCTGCCATCTGAGGGGAGGATAAAGACTTGGGTGTTGTTTAGTCTGGAAGAGAGGAAACTAAGGAATGCATGTGACAAAATGTCTTCCAATGTGTAGGGACTTCTAAGAAGAGAGGAATGATTAATTGTTCTTCATAGCCAGCAGAAAGAGGAGGAATCAGCATAAGCTCTAGCAAAGACAACTTAGGTCAGATATTAGAAAAACATTTCAGCTATGGTGGTGAAATACTGGAACAAGCAACTTAGGAGTGTGGAATCTCCTTCACTGAAATTATGCAGACAAAATTTAGATAAATACCACTTTACAGGCAACCCAGAAATGTGGAATTTCCTTTGCTGGAGTTTTAAAGAAAACGTTAAGACACATGTCTGGTAGGCATGGCTTAGCTACACTTGATCTGTTTCATCCAGCTCAACAACCTCCAAGGTTCCTTCCAGTCACTCCATGATTTACAGGGCAGTGGTAAATTCTCATATGATGGGTCCACCCACACCTCAACTGCACGAGACATTGAACACACACACACACTTTGTGGAGGAGCTCCAAGGAGCTAAACATTAAAAAAGGAAACGGAAAATAAAATTGCTCAAGTCTTGGTATATAAAACAAATCAGCAGCAGACAGACAGGTATCATCTCAGGAGTCTTAGAGCTCCCAGTGCAGCCACCCAGTCACTGGGTCATTTCCCATCAGCTGGATGTAAAAGACCATCCCACATCAAAACCTGTATTAGCCCTGATATCTTCTTCCTCTCATTTTCCCTTTGCTTAATGAAAGGAAGCACAGCTACTTGATGGCTGGAGAGCAATTAGCTGCATCCTGTTCAGTGTGGCTGAAGTTGTATATTTGCATTTTAATATTTTTCCTATTACAGACCTCCCTGTGCTCCCATAAAAAACACAGCCTCTAATCCCCTATTAACTGTATTTAGCAAACCTCAAGTGTTTCCTCCATTTGCAATCTGGCTGGGCTTCAGCCCTGAAGCAAATTTCAGGTGGCTGTGGTCTAAACATTAACTCTGGTCTGGAGTGATTTGAATTACAAACCAAACAGACTGTAAATGGAATCCTAAAGTGCAGTCAGAGCTCAGTCTGGGAACCTGGCTTTGTTCTCCTGAGCCTGCAAACCTCCTCCTGCACTGCTCCTAGGGCACTCCAAAAATGGGTCGTTACTCACAGAGAGGAAGTGCAGGTGTTACATTAAAGGACTGCAAAGGGAGCCATTTGGTACCAACAATATAGATTTATTACTCATAAATTTTTAAAATTTCCTTGTGTTTTGTGATTAAAAACACATCTTACTTTGATTTCCTAACCACCTCCTGTGTTTTGCTTCCAAATTTTTGACAGCCAGTTAATTATGAAGTTTTCAACTTATTTGCCAAAGTCTACCGCAGGCGCATTTGCTGCGTCGCAGCTAAAAGGACTCAGCCACAAACATTCCCCTTTGCTCCAGCTGCAGCAGCTATGGCATGATGCATTCTTTAATTATTCACATCTCCCAACAATACAGAAGCATCATCTGTTATGCAGGAGGCTTCAGCTTCTATCCTCATAAAAAAACCCTAAAAAAACCCGAAGACCAAACTAAGCCTTAGTGCCCTGCTCAGACTGAAGACTAAAAGGAAAAACTACAGGATGTGGAAAAGGCCTGTGATTTTATCCACACAGCTGGCATTTTGTAGACTGCTTTTAACAGGATGTAAGAAGTGAGCAGGTAGACCTTTAAATGACTAGACCCAAGGAAAGGTTTGAATAACAAACTAGAGTTATAATTATTGGCAAAAAAATCAGCTCTTGTGCTCTTTTGCAAGAAGGAAGCTGCTGGTGTGCTACAGTAGAGTTGGGCACATTGGAGGAGTGGGTGTCTAGGACTCAGGAATGCATCCCAATAATTATGATAGGTTCAGGTTTAATACTGCGGGCTGAAATCAGTGGGAGTTTTCATGTGCTGGAAATCAGGCACGTGCTTCAATAGCTTCCTGAAGCAGACACTGATGGCACAAAAGGACAAGCACGTGCTGATACAGACTGCTGAACAACATTCTCCACTACATCACAGACAGAGACAGATTGAGGTATTTTTTCTGTAATAGGTTTATGTTACACAATAGTCAGTCTGTCTTTTTACAGAAGAGGAAATATTTTCTTCAGAAAATAGGGAAGGCTATAATTGTCCTTTTCGAAAGATCTTTCTTTCTTCCTATCTCAGCTATAGCCATATGCTGGCTGCTTTTGGACAGCCACTCATTTTATTAAAGATATCCTACAGCATTTCAGTAACTCTGCATCTGAAAATTGCTAACCTTGAAGGAATTTCCATAGCTGCATGAGGAATGCCTTAGAGAGATTGCTCCACAGACACTGCTTGTGGCCAAAGTCAATAGAAAGGAGTTTGATTTCTTTCAAGACAGACACAGGTAAAAATAAAGCCTGTGTTCTCAAGCAGTCCACACTGTAAGCATGTCTAGTAAATAAATAAATAAATCCTATCTGAATTACTTTGTCCCATTAGCCTCCTCCTGTATGACACAGGTAGTGGCTGGCCTGCTCTTGCAGGCCTGGGACCAGAGCTTCCATCCAAACCTTTGCTCCTTTGTGCCCTCAGAACAGTCCCACTCATCAGCTACAACAACAGAAGACTACAAAATTGTTCTTTGCTAAATTTGACTAAAGATAGTTTTTCTTTCCCTGTTTGAGGTAAAATTTGGATTAGTTAAATGTTCAAGTTCTTACACAAACTAACATCCTAATGTGGGGGAAGAACAATATATGGGAACATGGCTGGACATCACACAGGAGAGATGCAAGTATTTATGAATATTCTTTTAGGTTCCAAGCACTTCTTTCCCTCAATAGCCTTAATCCCCTTGTTTTGTTTGCTGTGAGCTGGCATTGCTCCTTGGGATGTTTTATTTGTGGGAATACACACAAAATACCAGTTTCCATGCCCGATGTGACTGAGCTAAGGTCTGTGTCTATGAAAAAGCTACTGGTTATTCACCATTCCTTGCTTATTATTCCCTCTATGTCAGATGCTGAAATTTGGCCTTGCATAGCTGGGAACTCCTGAATGCTATAAAATAGGAACACATGCCACATGCGTTTTCTATCCCAAAACACTATCCAGCAGTAAAGAACTGCTTTGCAACATTCCAGAGTCAGCAAACCAAGTCATGGCAGCTGCCCTGTGTCTTCAAGACTTTTCCATATCTCCAGGCAGGTGAATGCCAGGGTGGAGAACAACCTCTGCCTCACAGCCCTGCAAAGTCAGACATGCCTGTCACCTCTCCAGCCTCTCTTGGTGAAGAGCCCACAGACCTAACTTACTCCTGGGAAATCATTGGGAAGGCTCAGGGCAGTGAAGCTGAACATACCTGAAAACCTTCCCATTCAACACACAAGAAATGGTCAATGCTGGTGAAATATGTAAGTGCGGCTCCTCCTCTCCTTGAGAAAATATTCTACAACAGAGAAATTTGTCTGCTCAGTCTCATGAACTACCTCTGGTAAGAACTGCCTGGAGGCTGTGGCCCAGGAGAGTTTAGATTTTCCATAAAGCAGAGAGGAGAAAAAAAGCTGATTGTTCTATGCCCTTGTTTCTGTCCCCCAGTGGTGAAGGTTTGCTGAGGCAGTCAAGCTGAATGCCCTGGCTCTGTAGGTCAGCTAAGACTTAGGGTTTTTGGAAAGGCCACATGGAGGAGGTCAGATCTTCTGGAAAATGCCAGTGTCCAGCAGAGCCGGGCAACTTGGCACCACAGAAAACAAAGGACATTTCCACAGCTATGCCCCCAGCAAGGACCTGGCACAACACAGCTCTGCACTTCCACAAAAACCTTGGCCTGGTTATGTTTTTGACCTCCTCTAAGAAGCTGAAGCCTCTGCTCTAAGCAAAAATTGTCTCAGAAGAAGGAAACCGAATTCAAAGTGGTGCTGTCAGACACTTGAATAGATTTACATATGCCAATCATACCCCTTTGCACTGTCCTGCCCCCATGGCCCCTGTGGTTACTGGAACCAGCTAATTCATCACTTCCATACTGAATCCCACCACCCAGGAGCTGTGGATGCAGTGGAAACACTTCTGTGCAGCTTGCCTGGTGAGTCTGCTTCAGCCTGACCCTGCTGTTGTACAACCAAGGCGTTCAGTGATATTCAGAGGCACAACACTGCTTTTTTCTCCCTCCCCGTGGTTTCTGTGCTACAATTAATCTAATTTCCAGTGAGCTGGCAAGAGAATGCTTTCCATGTAATTTGGCAACGACAGGTCGATGTGAAGCATTAGCTTCTACGTGCCAAGAACTGGATTTTCCCAGCATGGTTCCAGGTGCTAACAACAGGATGCAACGCGACCACCAACACCAAAGACTCAGCAGTGAAAAGGTGTATTTTTAAACCATGGAAATAATAAGTTAAAGTAGGGCTTTGTTCTAGATTATTCCAGCTGGTTTAGGTCTTGGCATTGCAGCTAATCTCTAGACCCATGCTGATTTTGCTATAATTTAAAATGTTTTATAATTATTTCATAACCCATTATCCAAGTACAATTATTTTTAGCTTTGTCCTGGGTATGGAAGAGGACAAGTTTCAGTCAGAGGCCCCAGCTGCAACAAAAGACCCAGGGTACCAGGCACAGGGCAAGATAAAGCCCTTTCCTTCAGCACCATGCAGAGAAATTGCCTCTGCGCCCTCCACTTATAAAACATCATAAACTTATTACCTGAGAATAAACTGAAAAAAAATCTCAGCCCAGACTTTTAGTTTCGTTCTTTTGCTTGATGAATTAAGATACAAATAATATTTGAACACATTCCCTAAATGTCTAATTCTTATTCCTGGGACTTGAGAGGTTGTGTTTTATAGTCACGTCTGAATATAACAGACTCCAAAATGGATTTCTTTCTACAGCTGTGCAAAGGGATTATGGTCCTATGCTTAGGGATTCCAGGTCACAGCAAACTGTACAAATATTTCCTTCAGGTTCAGTCCTCTGTGCTTTCGAATCCACAATTTCTCCTCACATTTCAGGTTCAACCAACTGAAACTAATAACAAGCCCTTGATCACACAGATTTAAAACTGGTAAAGCTGAATTTTTGCATTGTTTACCTGCACAACCACTAAAGGAGAACTCCAGGTTACCCTAAATATGTCTGAGCAATTTAACAAAGCAGTTTAGTGGTCAGGACCAACATGAGTATTTGGACAAGTTTTACATAGTTTGGATTCCACTGTGATAATTATTACAAAACTCTTGGGTTATTTTTTCCCTCAGACTTGAAGAGAAGAACTCAACTTTTTCACTTCCCAGCCACCCAAAAGAGCTGAGCTGATGCAGGCTGCCAGCTATGGCAATGCCTTATAAGAGGGATGTCCACTGAGGCAAAGGAACAATCAAGTCCCAGAGGCTTTTCCCAAAATCTCCCTCTGCCATAGTGACAGCACCAGTTTCAGCACAGCATCAGCACATTCAATGGTCCAGCATAAATTCCATTGTCATTGAACATTCCAGTTTATTGTCAATATTACTTATCTTTGATCATTTTTGCTAAACAGAACTTACTTTTAGGGAGGAAAAGGAAAAATCAAAACCAGCTATGGACATAATAGACTCTTTAAGTTCTTCTCCTACCCCCTCCATTTTCCTTGCACCCTCACACTCCTTTCCAGCACATAATACATCCAAAGTATTATACAGGTGTCTACTTAGATCTACTCAGAAATTCCAGCTGACAGGTCTTCTATTCCAGCTGGAAAATCCTTTGAGTCTCAGTCATTTTTTCAAGAAAAACAAAAACCCTATTGGGAAATTAAAACAAAATCGTGTTGGTTATGATCAGCTGGCTGTTCAGTGGAAAGACATAAAAGCCTGAACAGGCATGGAACACTGGAAAGAGATAACACTAGGGCCATTCAGATGCTAACAGGCATCGGGGGAGCTCTGCAGGCTGTCCCAATCCTCTCCACAGCTATAGCTCAAGTTGCCTCTTATTAACGGCTTTGACTGGCTGTCCCTGAGATTTGGCCGTAGGCTTTATTGGCCTGCTCCTGCCATGCACAGGACTGGTGGAAACTGCTTTTAAAGTGCTCTGCAAAGATATGCATGGAAGCACTTCCAAAGTGGGCACCAAGGCTGGAGGAGGAAGGTACAGCTTCACCCTCCTCATGGCCCTCAGGGCTTTGTGAACGATCCTGACAGAAGCAGAACAGCCTCAATCACTGACTGCAGGAGAGGCTGAAAATGAGGCACAGAGAGAGTTTGGATGGGCAAAGGGAAAGGGTTCAGCTTGGCAAGGAAGAGCAGCCACATAGAGCTGGTATTACTGCCCTGAAATACTCCATGTCATCTTCACAATCACAGAATAGCTGGAGTTTGTAGGGACTTGTAGAGATCACCCAGCCCAGCATCCCTTCCAAGGCAGGGGCACCTGGGGCAGATGACACAGGAATGTGTCCAGGTGGGTTTGGGATGTCTCCAGACAGGGAGACCCCACAGCCTCTCTGGGCAGCTGTTCCAGGGCTCTGCCACCATCATGTAAAGAAGTTCTTCCTCATGTTAAGGTGGAACCTCCTGTGTTTCAGTTCATGGCCATTGCTCCTCATCCTGTCACTGAGCACTGCTGAAAAGAGTCTGGCACCTTCCTTGGCACCTCTTTGAGACATTTATGTGGATTCACGTGATCCCCTCTCAGTCCTCTTTTCTCCAAAGTAAACAGACCCAGTCTCTCCTCAAAGGAGAGATGCTCCCGACCCCTTATCTTTTTGACCCTATGGTGGATCCTCTCCAGAAGCTCCCTGTCTTTATTGAATGTGCCCTATGCAGACCCTCAGTTTGCACTCTTACTTTGATTGCAAAGGTATTTCCTGGTCAATTCTTTTCCACAAGGGCCCTCCACAGAACATACACTTCCCATAATACTACAACTGGTTTATTTAGAGTTATGGCCTCCTAATTTTAAGCAGCACCACTATGTTGTTATTCTGCAGCATGGACAACTCTCTTGGCAAAGGGATCTTCCCTCCTCACAGGAAACAGGTATTCATGAAACAAATACTTTCAGGTGGAATAAATGAGCTTGGATTGAGAGGGCATCTGTAATCTGTAGCAAAAGAAGAGTACAGTACTTGTGTATGAATGAGACCTACAATTTTACACTCTTTGTGCTAAAAACAAGAAAATGGCTTGTTTGTTGTGTTGTTGTCTGGGAGGATTTTTTATGTATACTTAATTAATTTCAGTCTTTCGATGAAAGACTACCATTTGTTTTAAAGAACTGAACTTGGTAGGTTTTACAGGATGCTGTCATCTGGGCAGCAGATCTAGGGCTTTGGATATTTACCAGATTATGAAGCATTAAAATCTGCCTCAGTGTTGTAGCCATCCTGCCACAGACACCAAAAATGTGACTAGCATGGCAAGAGAGGTGTGTGGAAGAAAAGTGGATGTGGTGTGTGGATTTAAAAGGTTTTGGCACCACTTTCAAGGTCTGTGACAAATTTATAAAATTTGTTTTATTACCCACATTAATGGTGTTGCTGAGTGAGGTACTGATTTATTTGGGCCCTCTGCAACAGATTTTCAAAAGTAAGTTCAGCTATGAAATACAATAATACCTCAACAAATTAATTACTTGTGTCAGAAATGGAGGGGGAAGCAAGGAAGCTGTCATTGGACAGGTGTTGATGTTTAAAAAATAAGATTAATTGCTATAAAATACTACCAAATGGAAAATAAATTTTTAATTCATCTGGGAACTGGCATACAAAACCCTGTGGAATGAGCACCATGACTTAAAAAATAAGGAACCCAAACAATAACAATAATAATTATTTTTTGATTCCAGGTGAATATTGATAGAATAGGATTCAAGAACTGCAGCACAAAGACTCTCAGGACTCTTGATTCAAGAGACCACCCTGATGCCCAAGCAGAAGTTCCAAAAGGCTGATAAATCAGGACACTCCCCTGGGCCACTGAGTCCATTTCAATAATGGACCTGGTTGGGGTTCTGGGTAGGGAAGCTACACAGACATGAGCTGTTCAAGGGCAACCTGCTGCAGATGAGAGTTCTTGGCCAGCTTTATTTTCTAGTGTGGACCTGGCAAGTGTGAGATGAGAGAAGCAAAGATGGTATCCTATTCAGATGTGTGGAATGAAGGGATAACAAGGCAGCTCTGTAGATAAATTAAGCACATAAAGTTATTTAAGTGCTGTAAGAAGGAGGCAAGACTTCTTCATGGGTTTTCAAGAGTGTTTTGTTTTCTAAATCCTTCAGATTTGCATGAGAGCTGGGACTTGAAATAACTTCTGAGATGTCCACAGTCATGTGTGATTTACAAAAGCTCTGCTCTGCAGTGATTGCCTTAAGCCACACCAGGAATGAATCCAGCTCTCCCCAAGCCCAGCATAACACTTAGAGCCAGTTTCCTTATTAATAAGGCTGTGTCCCTCCTTCCTTGAATTTAGCATGGAAACATTTCAAAGCTCTGAAGCCCCTTACAGCTTCCTGCTGGAGACCCCCACACTCCTGATGCTTCCCAGTTCAACACCAGCAAAGGGAATGTCAAGTGTTAGCCCACGTCAGGACTGGGACATCCACTTCTTAGTCCCAATGAACTTCTCAGATAAAATTCTTACTATCCTACTTCAACCCACTGAAGCTTTGCCTCGACCTGTGCCGGTGCCAGGATTTCACAATTCCTGCTTTACCCCAAAAACAAAGGCTGTATCTCCAAGATTTTTTTTGTTTTTTTTTTAACAGGCAGGAGAACAGCAGCAGCCACCACAAAGTTGGACATTTCACAGCCCACGGAAGGGGTCTGGCAGCAGCAGCTGGTGTTAACTGCAGAATTGCAGAGGGGCTACTTAACAGGAGCTACTTAACCTGGCACTTCAGGCACAGAGCTATTTCTGCCACAGACGCTGGAAAAATGTATTTGCCAACTCAAATAATCCAGGAAGGTCCCTTATGCCCAAGCAGAGCTAAGGAAAACAGCATCTAACATCTTCCACAGAGAATCACAAAACCAGAAAATATTCTTGACATCTGGGATACTCAGGATGAAATTCCCGCCCTGTGGAAGTCAACACCAAAATGCCCGTTGAGTCAAAAAGGGCCAGGATTTCATTTTCAGATTCCACAAATAGTCTTACTTTGGCTCAGGATGAAGGACCGGGACGGCCAAGTGAGCAGCACAATCCGTTCCTGAGTAAGAAGAATAGGCCAAATTCAACAATACTGCAACCCTGCAAGCCTCACTGACATCAGGCCTGGACCAAGCCCAACGCCTTGTCTTGTTCTGCGGCGTTAAGCAACAGCTGCTCTTGGATTTGTGATCCTCATTCACAGCGCTGCTACCACAAATCCAGAGCAGGAAGCACAATCTTCCTAGATGGCTCTTAATCCAGGGGCAAAGAGTCACTGGGATGCCACTCAAGAGGGCATTTTAGGCTTGGAAGACAAGAGAACTGCCCAGAAAACTTGTACTATGGAAAATCTTGGTCAAGATATTACTTTTCCATAAACAAGCGCCAGGAGGTTTTGTGGAAGCTGCATTTCCTCCTGGGAATTGAAAGTATTGCCTCTGCTGTCATCATTCTCTGGTGGTCTCTTACTGAGGTGTTTCTGCCCATGGCATCCCAAAGCACCATGTTCCCAAAGCGTGGTCTGGGTCACGGATCCCCAGGGTGCTGACTCGCCGCCTGTGCCACTGTCACCCCCCCATGGCACCGCCCTGGCTCATGCAAATGCCTGAGTGTGTCCCTTCCTGAGCAGTCCCCTCTGGCACGTGTCTGACAGGGCTCTCTACACCAAGCAACCAAGAATGTGCAACAGTCCCTGGGGGTTTTATCCTCCCAGCATCCTAAAGCACAGGAAAACCTGCTCCACACCAAAGCTGCTTCAAGAGATAGAATTCATCCCATCCTGCTAACACATCCACCAACATTACAGGGAAATCTCCAGGAACCCCACAACTAAAATTCTGCAGCTGAAGAAGCCCAGAATCTGCTCAGTTCAGTGTGTACCTGGCCTAAAACAACCCAGTCTAGGGGGTTACCTCAGATTTTGTGGGTATGGCTGGCTATAGACTCTCACAACACAACTAGAAGTGAAGCAGAAGTAGTTTTGGCCATACCAGAGATTGAATGTCAGCTGGATACCATAGAACTGCATTAGAATGTCAGACACAGCTAAAATTATAGCAGATTAGAGAAAAGGCTGGGAAGAATTAGATACAAAAGTGAATGAAATTACCAGGAAAGTTTTCTGAAGTCTTCCACTTGGAAAAGAGCTATTATTTAAATTCTTGGGTAACATTTATTCTGCAGAGCAGTGCACAGAAACAATGGGCTCATAAAAAAAATCAGGCACATTTTGATTGAGAACATAATACTCCTGAAATAACTCTCACATTAACAGAAAACCTCCTGGCTCTGATGGTGTTATTTTAACCTACACCACACAAAAGATGCTGAAGGTTTTTTCTAATATGAGATAAAAGCAAACAAGATAAAAATATTTAGCTTTGGCTTTTTCTGCCTTTTCCTTAGGGATCAGCCAAGATTATCTGTGTGCTGGACAAAGGGATGCCAGCACTGATGCTTACTACGTTGATTTTTTCCATAATACTTGGCATGTCAACAAGAGGATAATCTTGTGAAATGTAACTTTATTTCCCAGCTTGGCAGCAGCATCCCTGTGTCAGACAGATTGTCCTCCCTGCTCTGCTTCCATCCCAAGGCTCTGATTAATGGTCCTGTTCTCTCTCTCTGATCCATTTTAACTGCACAGTTGGGAAGTGGGGCTGGGTGTCACTGAGTGCACTGGGAACCTCACTGTCACACAAAGCTTCTGACTCCTGCTGGAAAATGAGTCACAATGAGCACAAACAACAAGCATCAAAGGAAAACGTTAGAGGCATCCCAA
>NW_005054341.1:1503807-1507648 GCF_000277835.1 Geospiza fortis | reverse complement strand
GGAAGCTGCAAGGAGGTGCAGTGTGCTCAGGTTAGTGTCACAAAGAGTGCCCACAGAATTGGGTCTCTTTCTAATGATCTGCTGATGCTAAGGGGGAGAAACACAGTGAGCAGCTCAGCAGAGACGGCTTTGCAGAGACCAGCCATGTCTGATTCCCCAGCACCCTTACTACCCACACTGGGTATTTATTGGGTCATTTCTCCATGTGGCTGAAGCCAGAGGCTCGGGCAGACTGAACTGAGCTGTAACTGGTGTCATGGCAGCACAACATTATGACAAAATAGCCCAGCAAAGCCCAAATACAGGCCATTGCTAGGGAAAGTCCACGATTTTCCTTTCCTTAATTATTTTCCTTACCTGGGACAGATCCTATAACAAATAGTAACAGAGATCCCTTTGGACTGTCACCTGCTCCAGCTCACACCGCAGCTGTGAGACCTCCTTGAACGGTCTCTGTCAACCAGCCACACCATGAACATCCCCACCAAAGACATCCTGCTCCCCCTGTGCTCCACAGAGCCTTAGCAAAGATATTCCAATGCTCCCAGAGGTCTGCAGAGCACCCACGTGGGTACAAGCCTGAGGGCATGCAGGAGGCTCTGCCTGGAGCCTCCCAGCTGCCTTTGAGGTTTTGCTGTGCTTCAGATAAGCATTAACCATTCAGGTGCTTGCAATAATTAGAACTGAACCTCCAAAACCTGTTGAGGTTCACCCATCTCTACAGTGCCCAGACACCTGCCAACAATATAGGCAAGCACACAGGACCTGACTTGCTGCAAACATTGGTTAACACTTCCTTTCTTAGCCACTGAGGAAACCAACCCTTCTGGAAAAATCTCCTCTTTGGAACAATTCATTCATGCAGTCCTGCAATACTGTTGTTCAGAGTCTAATCAAACCCTTTTATTTTATCTTAACTAACAGAGCTAAACTACAAGCTCCAGCTACCTGTACCCTCAAAGAGAAGTGTTCAGAAAGGCAATAGTTAAAGAAAATTAGTACATGCTCTTATGGCTAATTTTAACAAGAAAGAACCAAGCAGAGTTTTTAAAAATACATTAAGCTTAATTTCAAAATACACTGTTTGCTAAACACACCTAATTCTGTTTCTGCCAACTGCTCTCATAAGGATATATCACACATGCCTTTCTGGTTATCCTGGAAAAAACCCCAACATGAAACACTTCAGAATCTGTGGGTGGTTTCTCACCAGTGAGGGAGAGACACCAGTGCTCACAGACCAGGAATAGTTGCCCTCTTGCAAGCGTGGTGGGGTCTGTTTTTCCAGGCTTGGCCTTTGGGTCTGAGAGTTACCCAGGATTTTCCATCTCGACTTTTGATTCAAATCAAGTCCAGATGGTACCACTCAGAGTCAGCATTATCTGGAGGCTTTGCAGTGGCTGGTAGAGCTAAAAAGGTTTTGAGGTTAGGAGGGGTCAATCTGATACCCTGA
This sequence comes from Geospiza fortis, assembly GCF_000277835.1. NCBI lineage: Eukaryota > Metazoa > Chordata > Aves > Passeriformes > Thraupidae > Geospiza > Geospiza fortis. The sequence continues at coordinate 1,506,195 of NW_005054341.1, read as the reverse complement.
ACAAGAGGAGCTCACCCCACCATTCCTGCACCAAAGCCATGCCAGACAGCCGAGCCACAGAAGAGCTTTGAAAAACACATCCAAACTTGTCTGAAAGCCCATCGGGGCAGCTGGACTAGACAGATGCACATTACCAGATCCAGTAAACTACATTGCCACTGTCTGGTATCAAAATTACGAAACAGCTCTGCTGTGCAGCTCAGGGTCAGTCCCTTCCTTCTTGACTTCCTAAAACTCAGGTGCACATGAAGGACACCAAACAAAAATATTAGAGTAAAATGTTGAAACTGTTTCTGAAACAGCAGAAATAAATCCCAGTTCCTTAAAGTATTTTTTATTTCCCTATTTTTTCTTTTCACAGCTAAAGCAAATTCTGTTCTTATCATTTTCTACTTTTCAGCTCTATTCTTCAGGGACTTTTTATATTACTTCAAACAGCTCTGAAGTTTTGGACAGTCTGACAGTGCTGAAAGACACAAAATTTCTTTTATGCCTTGTGTTTGCAAAATATGGTGAGCTTTGAAAATTACAGAACAATAAAAGCAAAAATGGGTTGTGACACTACCTTCCATATGGAAACGGGAATATCAGAGTCACCTAAACAGGCACAGGCATTTACAACACCAAGGAATCTTTCCTTCAGCATAACCAAAATCCATCAGGAAAGGGAAGGAGAGATTATTTCCTTTCCCTTTTGTAAGCCCCCTACTTAGCTCAAACTTCTGCAAACCATGGAATATTGTACTGATTTATCCACAAATGGTTTCAGAAGTCACAGAAATGACCAGGAAAACCAGACAGATTGCATCCCTGGACGCTGTGCTCCACCAGCCTGGCTAAATAAAGGAATTCCAATCCAGTTGTTACGGTAATGGCTGTAGGCAGGGAACCAGAAAACTCTGGTATGCCAGTGGGTGACCCAAGGCTCCCCAGAAGCACCAACTTTTGTGGCTCTGTGCCACGAATAATCCTGAGATGAGAAGCTGCAGATCTGCAGTCTGAGCACCCAAACTGCCCAGCTCACAGATGTGCTCACTTCTAACTCAAACGATCACCTTTAAAATCTGCCCTCAGGCACATCCTACAGAAAAAGCACTCCTCCAAGACTTCATTCCTCCTGCTCACATGGGCCACTATTTTCCACATAAAAGCCACCTCCAATCTTTTTAAGTGGGCTCTATCCCATCTCTGGGGTCTGTGCCCTCAAACCAGCCTGGTGCTCAAGGAGGTGCTGAACTTTCAAGGCAAAGATCATCTTCTTGAAGTCACCCATCCAACAGTCAACATTTATATGAAGAAATTTAAGCACATTCCAGGTACCATGTGAAATCATAGCCTGAGAGGTAGGACACACGTCCAGCCACAGCTCCCTTTAGCTGCAATCATGTGGCTACAAATCAGAGAGCACCAGATCATCCTCCTCAGTTATTTCACTGTTAGTAGCACTATTCTACTATGCACAGAGATTTAATTCCATCACAATCTATATTTTCAGAGAAACAGATCCCTCCAACATGAAACTAAGCAAACTCAGGATATTTACTTATCAAAAAACAGTAAGAAACTTACTTTTGGCATGAAGCATTTCCCTCCTTATCATAGCAAAAGATTTAAGAACATACTTGATTTTCAGCACATGCAAAGTCCCCATGACACAACTGCTTGAACCAATACATTTGCTTAAATGCATTTATAAATTAATATCAGGAAAAAAATTCATTCTGAGTGGAAATTTGGCAGAGAAAATTGTAGGGCATTAGGATTTTCCTTTTTTTCTCTCATGGGATTTGTCCCATCTGCCACTAAGAGACAAAAATGACCACCGGTACTTAAGAGAGACATAGGAAATGGCAAAGGTATGGGAAGGATGCAGCTGGTCCTCTCTTACCTGTGGAGTTTTCTCTTTGGAAGGGCAAGATACCAGAGATTTTGGTGGGGTGGTGAGGGGCTGGGCTCGGCTCCTCTTGCTGTTGGCATCAGAGGAGAATGCTCAAGCTGCCGCTTCCTGTGGAGAGTTCACTGCCATGGCCGGAGCCCAGCCCTGTCCTGCTTCTTCCTCACCACGAGCAAGGCTCTGCTCCTAGGAGCAGCTCTTGCACTGGGACCTTATTAACACCCAACCTCACTGGAAGGGATCCTCACCATCTCAGGGGAAGAGCCGGGACCCCGCATCCCTTGGGAGCCTCTCTGAGGGAGCCTCTCTGAGGGGGCCTCGCCGGCCGTGTTCGGGAGCCAGGCCGCGCCGTTCCTCTGCCCCTGCTCCAGGGGTTTTCACTGCTCTGTAACCCCACACCCCGGCTCCTGCTGGAGCTGCAGAGTTTCTGCTGCATCTCCTGTCTGGGGCCTGCTGGCCCTGCCCTCCCAGCCCCGCTCCGAGGTTCCCCTCAG
>NW_005054341.1:1453223-1503692 GCF_000277835.1 Geospiza fortis | reverse complement strand
CGCGCCCGGAACTGCAGCGCAGGGAAAGCGCCCGCGGCCGGGGCGGGGCTCTGCTCTGGGGCTGCTGCTCTGTCTGTCTGTCTGTCTGCCTGCCCTATTACACACAGTAAAGAACTGCTGTTCCTCTTCCCACACCTTTACCTGACAGCCCCGTGATTCAGAGTTATAATAATTCTGAGGGAAGGGAGTCAGATTTTCTCCCGCCTTCCTTGCTGGACATGTCTTTCAAACCAAGACAACAATATAAACCTGGAAACCAATTTTTGAACATACTTTTAAAAACTTAGTTCAGCTATATTTGACTTTTCTAGAACATAAGATTTAATTAAGATATTTCAGGCTTTTCTACTTTTGGTTCTCCTGTGATTTCAAATCAGCTTTGTTTCCCCAAACCTGACTTTGCTCAGTGATTAATTGAACATTAAGGGTCTTCCCAGTTTGAAATAAAGTTCTAAGAATAAGCAAACAAACAGATCACCCTTATAGCATCTCTGGGCTTTTGGTGAAACCAAATCATTATATATCCACATATTTGTGTTTGTCAAGACAAATTCACAGTCCAGACCGCCACTGGAGTTGCTCCAAACAGGGATCACAAGACTTGAGAGATGGCCTGGGACTAAAGGCAGGAAAACTGCAGGACAGCATATCCCAGCTGAGATCCTGCTTATCTGACACGATCTTTCCTTGGGTGATCCCTTGACTTTTGTTGGCTGCCTCTGCCATTCGTTGAACTCTTGCTCCTCAGTGACTCTCAGTGTTTAAGTGAACTCATCAAACTTAAGAAGGCATTTGAGAGCAACGTAATTGATTCTGAAGGAATCACCATCCGTGGTGGAAAGGCTGAAGGCAGAAAAGCAGCTCCCCTTGGACACTGCTCGGAGAACAGCCTGAGTCAGCACTTCTCCTGTGCTCCTAAACACTTCCTCTACCTTCAGGCACTAATTTGTCTGAAGACTTTTGTAAGGCTTTTGCTAAAGAGAACCAGAAAGCCTATGAAAATGTGCTTTACTGGTAACACTTTCCATCTGTTCCCTGGGAGGCAACAGGCAAGGAATGGTGTGTTTGGAAACACCTCCAACTAAAGCACTGGGGCTGTCAGCTCTGCCCCGGGTTTTTAACAGTGCAGCTGTCACTGACTTCACTGAGGGGGCAAAATTTAAACTCATATCCCTCAGAAAATGTTATTTCCTTGCTTTTTATCTTACACTGGGCTTTCAGCAGTTCAAGAAAGCATTTCCACAGAAGATGCCTATGACATAAACAATGCTATAGGTGCAATATTCCCACCTGTTCATTGGAGGAGCTTCATGGTACACTGCTGGATGTCAGAACTGCTTTGGGTTGGTGGTATTTTGGGAGTTGTTTCAGAATTTGGTTAGTTGGTTGCTGTGGGGGTTTTGTTTTGTTTTCTTCTTTGTTTGGGGTTTTTTGTTTAGTTGGGTTTTTTTGGTGAGCTGTTTTTGGTTTTTGTTTTTTTACAGTGTTACACCAGTCTCTCTGTTCATTCACAGCACCATCCACAGAGATCAACTTTTAAAATCAGCCAGATCATCATCTTGGGGAGAAAAAAAGGCCAAACTCCCAAAATAACCAAAGATACAGTATTAAAAAAACCAACCCTGACCCACCAAGAAAAAAAACCACCAAAGTAAACGATGTCAGTAGCACTCTTCATTTTAGTATGGAGATGCCATTTCATTTCTATTTTTATCCTGTTAGAGCTGATCAAACTTTTCTGAAATTTGAAATTTCACCTTAGTTTTTGATTTTGGCAATCAAGGAGTGTTTCCAACGGAAAACATAAGCACCCAGTAGCAATAACTCATCGAGTTGAGACTTCATTCCAGCAGCAGGCAAATCAAGGACAACAGAGATATTCCTGTAGTTCCTGTACTTAACAAAAGTATTTTTCTCTGATTAATTTGTGTTTTGTTGGCTATGTAACCTTATTTTTATTTCCTATTAGACCTTTTCCCAAAGTTTAAAAATATATTTATTATTGTAAATCTTCAGCCACTGTCGAATATCCACAGCAGAGAAATGAGCTGACCATTAGTCCCATTTAAGTGCTCTGTTCCAAATTCACAAGTTTTTATCTTAACTGGCTGACTATTCGAGCCACATTCTTAACCTTTGCTGACAACCAATGAAGGAAATCATATGGCTTTAATACCTAAGGAGCTGTTCAAAAGAAAACTAACATACACAGTCTTGCACCCAAAAGATAAGGAACTGCAGAAAGTCAAAGCCACACCACATCTTGCAGTAGCTGTACCTTAAACTAAAGCCATTTATAATGCAAAACTATGCTTGAAATGTAAGTCTCAGAGATACATTCTGTTTCTATATCATAACGTTTTAGCCAGCCTTTACCAGCCAGAATTCATGGGAGGAACCAGTTTAAACTAATGTTTTCAGAAGGAGCCAGCCCTCTAGCTGCTACCCAAGGCAAAGGCACAGCACCGTGCTTCACAAAGTTAATTCAGTTTGATGTTCAATACAGACAAGATTTTCTTCTCTGCTCGGGGAGATTGGCACAGCATGAGCCACTGGTTCTGTTTTATACTTGCAGTTGAAATACTGAAGGTCTTTAATGCAGCAATGGAGAACCAATCACAAAGGAAAGGCAGTTGACCTTGGAAAGGAGAGATTTAGATAAAAGAAACTTGAAGTGGTCTGTGCTAATAGCCAGGATTGGCAAGAATCTGAGTCCACAAAATATTTGCTTAAAAGTGGTTTGGGTTGAATATTTTTTTTCTGTAAAATCAGTCAGTGAAAGGAACAACAGACTAGAGAAGACAATCTCCTGCAAACCTCAAATAGCAAGTGCAGACTCAAATTGAGGAGAACCCTCAAAAGTTTATCCCACATCCCCCCAAAAATAGAAGCCCCCTGGTATTATGGGGAAAATTCTAAGGCTTTTAGTACAAACTCCCACAAATGCATGCAAAAGACAGACAGATACTGGGAAGTTTGCTTAAGGGCAGCAGGAACATTAGCATATGTGTATCAGTCACCTAACATTTCACCTTCAGCTGCAGCCAATCTCTAACGCTTCAAAGAGAAGGGAAAGAACCCCAACCCATCCACAAATAAACAAACAAACGAACTGTGATCAACAACAGCAAAAACAATAAAGCACGTTGTTCATAATAAGGGAAAATAAATCCTCACTAGCTCCTGTGAGCTTCCTTTGCTTCATTGTGTTCTGCCTTCCCCAGCCAGCAGGTAAGTACAAACAAGTGCTAGTGCAGGCTGGAGCAGTGGAAGAGCCAGGGAAAGTCAGGGATCGTGTTCATTTGAGATTCACACCTGCATGGAGCAGTAATTACAGCGAGCACAGGCTCTGAATCATTAGGTACCATGGACAGCCTTGCAATAATTTCACTGCAGCATCTCCTGAAGAGCACTTGCTTTGGGAATATTTACAGCACAGGAAAGTGGATCAACACAGATCTTTAAGATTGGTCTATGCTAGGATGTCTATGAAAGAAAGCTGAGGGGTTCACTACATTTCCTGAGGAAGATTCCCAGTTCCTAGAACTGTCTGGTTCTTGCATACAACTTCCAGTACTTGGCAGTGCTCTGGTTACACAGAGGACAGCCAGGCTTCTCCAGGTCACACTCATCCCACTCATTTACACCTTCTGAATGGCCGGTCTCTGCTTTTATTTTAAGTCTCCTCTATTTCTCCTCTCTCTCTCTGTACAGTCACCAGGCCACTTTGAACTTTGGAATCAGACCAGGTACATTAGGTAATCCACAGATACAAAATTCAGGCAATTACTCCCATCTCGGTTATCCTCCCTCACTTTTCCACTCCATTTCTCCTTCTACCCCTTCCATTTGCTTTTAGGGCTTTGAAGGAGGAAGGAGAGCTGGAAAACCAGAGGGGCAGGCTCAGCAAAGCTGGGCTTAGCCTTGGCAATTTGCTGCTGTATGAACTCAGTGCTATTCCCTCGCTGCCGAGCTGGTGCTTGGAGCTCAGAAGGCTGCACGGTGCCATTGTCCCCCTGGCAATGCTCCTTCCCCACCAGGTCAGTCCTCATGAATAAAGCCCAGGTGGGCTCCACTGACCTCGAACAGGTACCCCAGGGCTGGCAGCAGCTCCTCCTCAGACATCAGCCTTGCTCAGCCCACTGGAGGGTGAAGGCAGGCGCTGAGGGCTGGCAGGGCCAGCATGTGCAGGCTGCTAGGGCAAGGAAAAGGCAGCAGAGGCGGGTGGCATTTCCCCCATGTCACATTCCTTATCCTGCTTCCCCCAAACATTTGGACAGGACACAGAGAAGGAGCAGCAGGCACCTGCAGCAGATGATTCAGCTTCAATAGAGGAAGCTTATATGGTAGTGAAGGAAACGAATCAGGGTGGCTCTAGGAAAACAAATACGTGCTGAACAGGTGCCAGCAGTGACTTGGCACTTCCAGTCAACCTCGCAGTTCATTTCCAGTGCAGGCTGGGAGGTGAATACAAGAAAGTTTTTTCCTGTTCTACATGTGTCACCCTGCAGAGGTCTTGGAAATGACAAAGGGCAGAGAAGAAGGGAAGTAGCTGAAGCAGCTCAGAGCGTGGGGATGAGTGTGCTATCCTTTGGGACCTTGTAAGGACAGCATAGCCAGGCCACATCCATGGGCACCATAACCTGTACCATTCCCAGCTCCAGGTGCAACACCAGCTGCACAGGGAGGGGAGCAGGGAGCAGGTGCTTATTTCAGGTACACCAAAACATCTTCACACTGACCGTGGGGAGCCCTGAAACCAAAACCTTCTTCAAAAGTTAATAACAAGTTCGTTAATAAGGCTCCAGAGGTTTGCAGTGGGGAAAACAACACAAATGGTGGGAAGTCCAAGGTTTATCAGCAGACCGGTACCATGAGCAAGTCTGAAGAGGGCTGCTGGGTTAAAATCACATAACTGTGAAATAAAGAAAATAAAAGCAAAAATATGAGCTGCACTAATGACCATAGATGTGGAATACAAATTGCAACAGGCTACTGCTGTTTATAATGTTGACCTTGCTTTTTTTTACAAATCCACTGTGAAGGACAGACATACCACCTACTGCCTCATCCACCAGACTAAGGACTGAAGCTATTTTTGGCATTCGTTATGGTCCAGGTGGCCCATCTGGCCTGATTCACTTGGCCAGTTTTCCTTTCCATCTGGGAATTTTGACCCTCGTGCTTTCCAACTAATTGTATCACATTATCTCCTTTTTGTTCCCCACTTCCCTCGCTGCAAAAGGTTGCAAAAATCTCATGCGCTGTGTTAGAAAGTCTCAATTAACCTCTAACCTCGCTTCAGTGCATGCGGCTTGGGTTACTTCTCACACCCAACCGTGGGCCCATTAACACGTTGTCGTAAAACAAAAACTGTTTTGACGGGCTGTAATTGCTGCTAAGTGATGCCGAACAAAGGCGCTCTTGTCCCGGGGCGGCCGGGGCTGAGCCCCGCTCCCAGCCCCGCTCCCGGCCCGGGGCTCGGCCCCCCCGGATCTCTTCAAGCGCGGGAGCGAAGGCGCTCCCCGCCGCTATGAGCTGATGAAGGGGCCGCAAGGCACCCGCAAACCCGGCTGTGCCCCCGCAGGAACATTTGGGGGGGTGGGTTTTACCCCCCTTCCCCCTCCTGCCGCAAATATAATTAGTTTATGTTAGCTGGAAAAGGTCGGGGGTGAGCGAAGGGCAGTGCCCTTTTTGTTTTTAGGCAAGATAGTGGAATAATTGCTTGACGCTCAGATCTGCAGGTGCTTTATGAAGCTCGTTTGGTGCTGGCAGCCCGCAGTGAAAGCTGATTTCCCTGGAAAACGCCGGATTCCATGTGACAGGGTTTATTTGCTGTGGCGGGAGTGATTGTCCATTCATGCCATTCATCATTACGGTACCTGTTACAGTCAACACTTCCCTGAGCCGCCGGTCCTTTTAACACTCGCTGTCCTCCTTCCCAAGGCTGGCTATCCGCAGCTGAGCCGGACCGAGCCTCCGCATGCAATTCCAAAGAGGACACAAGGATGCCATGGGGCTTTGTGCCTTCCAGCCCTTCTGCTGTCCCACCAGGACACCGAGAAAGCCCCCACGGACAGCGACAGAGCCGCAGGGTGCCCTGCAGGGACTGATGTTCTCAAACAACCCCTGGCCAGCCCGGCTGTGTCTCCAAGCACCCTGTGACAAGTTTCCTGGGTGAAGCAGGTATTTCAGGCGCAGGCCACCTCTCAGTCAAGCTGCAGGAATGGCAGCATCCATTCTGCCCAGTGTGCTCACCCAGAGAGCTGTAAATACACAGAGTTTGTCAAGCACGCCATGATAAAAACCCCTATGCCAAGGGAAAACATGGACCATACATTCCAGAGCCCTCCTTCAGGCTGAAGGGAGGATCTTGCTGGAAATTTCTTTCTTATGCCCATTCAAATTCAAGTTCCAAAGGAACTATCCAGAAGATAGAAGTGGCACACTTTCAGCATTGATCTAAAAAGTCGTTTTCTGTTTTGTTTTCAATTACATGCAGTTCTTGTGTATGGAGGCTCTCTGACAGACAGCCTGGCAGTGTCTTGTCCTTAATGCAGAAACTTCCTTCTGCTATTCAGCCTGACTTTTTGGATGCCATTTAGTCTCATCACTAATTGTCCTACCTGCTACAAGAACAGAATTATCCCTCCTTCTCCTTCAGAAGCCTGTGCACAGTCAAAGAGCTTTGTTTTACAGTAGAAGATCCCCGTTACACAGCTCCATCAGCTTCCAGAGGACAACCAGAAAACTTCTTGTCCTTTGTTCAAACCAGCCATGGTCAGTCCCTGTCTGTAATAAAATAAAAGCCACCCCATCTTTTTGTAGTTTCAAATATCTCCCCATTCCTTCAAGTGTCTAGTGGGCTGTTATCTTTGTTTCTTACTGTAAATAGCAGCTAAACAGCATTAGCATTTCAAAGCAGTCTGCACTTGGAAACACACCAAAGCAGCAATTCCAGATACTCTGGAATAGCTGTTTTGGTTAATTTCCAGGCAAAGACAAGCCTTAAGATTTCACCTCCTGATGTTGCCTGCAAGGGGTTGCTGACCCGAAATCCCAGCACTAACCTCCTGTGCCTGGAGGTACCACCTGGCCTCGAGGAAATCAAACTCTCAGAGCCAACAATTACAGCTGAGACATTTCCACATCAGTATTGCTGGCCTACTGCACTCGTTACTGGTTTATATCTTCTTTAGCTATTTACCTCCTGGCTGAGGAACAACGTTTCTACAACATTATCTGAGCCCTGATTAATAATGCACAGATATTACCTACCCAGTGTCAACTGGCACTTCTCCATGGATCTGCACAGAACAGCTTGAATTTCTATCAGGTGAGGATCTGGCCTGCCTAAGAGTGTGTTAACAGAAGACAAAGCCCAAATGTGTTTTATCTCCAGTGATAAATGCTGCATTACACAGTGCATGTAGGATATACCTTCTCAGAAATGTGATCTTGGCCCAAGCCTGTACTGGGCACAATAACTGGAAAAATGTAGATATTTTCAAGTAGGAGTGGTTAGAAATTGCCAAGAGCTGTCAGTCGAAGCCTGAATTTAGGCAATTTGTAATTGCCTAAGTAACAAGTGCCCAGATCTATCAGACAGTTTAAAGAGACAAAACTCAGGTCTCTAGGCCACGTTTGCAGCCAAGGAAGGAAGGATTCCCAGGTGAAAGCTGGGCACCCTCAGAGCAATCCAGGGCAAAGATAAGGTACTGCTGGTTAAAGACAGACCTGGACATTAAAGTCAGAGCCTAACATTTCTCTGCCTGCTTTGGAAAGCTGATATGTATCCAGGGAAGCATAAAGTCCAGACCAGGAGATCTGAAGAAACTGAAAGCAACAGAAACTGAGGTGTGCAGCTTGTCCATTTTCTGAATGCATTAGTGAAGTTTAGCCCCTGAAGTCACACCTACATCACCTCCCAGGTCCCACTTTGTGGCCATTGCAGGGTGCTTTCCATCAGTACTTCTCTCTGAGCTCTAAAGCCTGCCAGAGGAATTGGACAGCCACACTCTTCCTCCTCCCACAGGTCAGGGTTTGCACCTGTAACCCCAGAAGAAATCAGCCCCTGCAAACAGAACAGGTGAGTTCTCTTCCTGGCACTGCTGGGTGACCCTTTTCTGTCTGTTCTTTCCTTTTATATTGAAAACTTCTCCACAGAGACAGATGATGCACATTTCTTTTTCAGGAGATCCATGTTACAGATATTTCTGCCATTAGACACAGCAATTTGTATAAACAGTGCAGGCAAATGATTCATTAAATGCATTTTTAGTCTTCAAGGAGGCACTTTGAGCAAGTTTTTCCCAGAGACAGCCCTTCAATCAATGAGAAAAGGCAAGAGCACTGTTTGACTGTCACATCCCAACTTTTGGCCTGCATAGCTGCAGAATGTTCCTCTGCCCCTTTCACCCATGATTCACCAGCATATTCCACTAAACTGCTGAAGCAAAGCCTATAATTAGGTTATTATCTTTAAGAGAGGAGTCTAATTGTAGGACAACAAATGCCAAGCACATGAAAGATTACTCATGTCTCACGACTAGATGATGATAACTTCCAACACATGCTTCTTGCCGTGTGTGGAAGGCTTGGGTGCCACTTTCAGACAGGACTGCATCACTGACAGCTACTCAAAAAGACATCTGGAAGTGGATGATCTCATGTGGTGAAAAGGGACAATAAATTAACTACATGAACAAAATCATTTTCCCAGCAGCAAGGAAAAAAAAGAAAAAGAATTCAACTGTATGCAAGTGGACTTACAGTCCAGAGGTAGAAACACATGGGAATCAATAGCAGAGGTGGGAGGACAACTGCCACACAAAGGATGTGGGGAATTTAAGCAAATCAATAGCTGTGGGAAGATGAAACAAAGATGACTGAATTGTCAGGTAAATAATTTTGTTTCCCCCCCCCAGCCATCATTACCAGTTATTTGTTACAGATTCCCATTAAGCTGCCTCAAAGTAGGTCAGAGAAGTTGGACCTATGGGCTGAGCAAGGCCTGAGCTAGAGGGGATGTGAGCTCTTCCACAGAAAGGCTCAGCCTCTGGAGCACAGCTTGGGACTCTTCTCCAGGAAGGTATCCTGGAGAAATGCAGCTGGAACTGGGCTCCTAAACCCACAAACAGACAGCCCCCAGCTCTATTGGGTCTAAATTCAGTAAGAACTCCCAGGAGATGTGCCCTTAGGAGCACAGTAAAGAGCATCGTGTAGGACTCACAAACCAAAAGTGCTATGTTTTTGAACTGTTTGTCAAGTTTGCCAAAACCATCAGATAAAGTAACAGTTACACTGAAGCACCATGACTCAGGTACCTGACTGTGAAGGCACTAGTTGAGGAATATATATAATTTTTAAAATCAAAGCTATTAATTCATGCCCTAGATCCAGCAACCAGATACAGGGTTCAAGGAAATCTCAACTCTTGTGGCAGAAGAGTGACCCATCCCATTTCCCAGCCCACTCACACATCTGCCTCGGTGACCTCCCACAGCAGTAAGATTGACAGAATAACTAATACACTGTGTGAAGTAGTACAGTAAAGTCTTGTTAATATTCCCTTTGCTAATCCACACACCTCGTAATTCACACACAGAAAGCCATGGTCTCTTCCCCCTTCTCTGCTAATATTTAACAGATTGCTTTAAGAAGGTCTCACATTACCAAGAGTTCAGGAATATTACCAAACGTGCTCCTGGACATTTCTTCCTGTACATGAAGGCTAAATGGAAATCATCACAAACATCCACACAACTACTGACCAAACACAGCTTTACAGTCATATCCACAGCTGTTAGAATGAGTGATCAAAAGGGGATTGTTTTAGCTTGTTTACTATTTCATCTAAACTATCTCAGTTAGTAATATTACAGAAAGGCATCATCTCATTGTGAAAGAAAGAATTGACCCATTTCTAATGCTTCCTCCAAAATTCCAAGAGCCTTGGAAAAATTCCTGTCAAACACTTTCTCTCTGCATAGTTCATGCTGTACCTTGAGTTTCCACCTCCCACAGAAGCAGAATTCTTAACCTAATTGGGTGGGCTTGTTAGCACTCCTTGGCTGGCCCACAGAGAAGGCACAGGAATAGTGAGTGGTTGGGAACTGCTCGTTCTCCAGTGTCTTCCCATAACTCCTGTTGGGAAGGAGGAAAGACAACAAAGTTTTCGCAGATCCATTAAAACACATTTTGTAGAGCAGTCTAGGCCAGCAGAACTGTCCTGAAGGACTGGGAACCTATGAATTGATTCTTTCATCAGGATTGCTAGGAGAACTGTTGTGTCATTTCTGAGCCCAAGAGAAGTTCAGCCTTTGTCCTCATGGCAAAATAAGTGGGTTGCTTGTCGACCCAAGTCAAACAAGCTCACATCCCTTCTCTCCTCCTGGAATGGAGAAGATCTTGCACAATCTGTCCTCTTACTCATTGTGTGTCCTCAGCACAGCTAACCACAGAGCTGGGGACCACATCCAGAGGCCGCAGTAGCCATGGGGAAGATCCTTCAGAAACCCAGCAGAGTAAGGCCTGCCAGCCAGTCTATGTTACATCTGTCACTGCATTAACTAGAAACTCACCAACTGGATGTATGAGTTCCTAGCACTGGTTTTGTTTCCTCAAAGTACACAAGAAATTCAGAACCTGCTCAATAGAAGAGACTTTTCCTGGTTTCTGCCAACCCTCCTCACCACACGAGCAGAGCTGGATGAAATGAAACCTTCCTGCTGCGCCCAGCAGTAACATCTGCCCTGCTGGCTGCCCTCACTTAGCTCCACTGAACTTCAGCTTACAACTGCTTGCTGAAAAACAAGCAAGCAAAACCTCCCAGCCCCCACTTTAATAATTAAAATAAATAACTGGAAACAAGTTGCAAACGCTTTTCTGACATCACCTTAGGGCTGTGCGGTACAGAAGACCACTTGTGCTGAAATTCAGCCTTGGGGCCAAGTGCCTCAGCTCCTCAGTGCACTCAAGTTCAGGCTGCTGCATTCTTAATTTCTTCTCTTGTGCCTGCTTGGACTCAACAGCAACTTCACCACGTGCTGCACGTGTAATCCCCAATGCAACAAGGATATCACAAGGAGTTTTGGCTCCTGGCCCCAAAACTCTCCTGCTGTCAGTCACCCTCATCAGGAAGGAGCTGCCATCCCCTTCTCTGGGGCTCATCCAGTTGTCCCAGGAATCAGTCTGATTTCCTTTTCTAAGTGATGTAGGAGGGGTGTCATAAGAGCAAGCTTTGTGTTGTGTTTTTTTCCAAGGTATAACCTCTTAATGGAGCCACTTGGGTCAGGAAAAGGGATTATTTCCCATCATAGAGTAGCTCTGTTGTTTTGACCCTGGTAGATGAAACTATTTATTTTAAAATGAAAGCTAAACAAATAAATGAAAGGCAATGCAAGACCCGAGAACTTGCTCTTGTTTGTTTGTTCTTGAGTGTTGGAGGCTTTAATTTTTTGGGAAGGTGGGAAGAGAAAAAGAGTGAATGAACATATTTTTTATGGAAATATCTCCTTTGACAGAAAGCTGTAGTACCTTAAAAGAACTTCTGGAAGGAAAAATTGCAGACTATCTACTTATGTAGCTAAATTCAGCATTTGTTCAGCTCAGAGTAATTTTTATCTAGTCAGGAGTTCCTGGCAAACATGAGTGAGTGAATGCAGCAGCATTCCAGCCTTTCCTGCTGTCTGGACTCGCCTTGCCACTCTGTACTGAAATTTCTGCAAAACGCTCCAGATTGGGATTCCTGGATCTACCACTTACAAACTGCTCCAAATCTGATTTCTTCCTTGGGGATTTTGACTCCCATCAAAATCAAGCATGGCTTTTCTCTTTGAAAACAGTAAAATTGTTTGTGTCTCCTTCCTTATCCTCTTCTGCAGCAAAGCAGGTGAAGGCTCAGAGCTAACTGAGAAGCCATTCGGCAGACCCAGGGGTGGGCAGGGATAAACTCTGCCCTGCACAGGGGTCAGATTTCCAGCTTGCCCCTTTGCCTCCCCCTCAGTTCTCAGTCTGGTTCCAGAATGTTCAGGTTCCTCAGGGCTGAAACCACCCCAAAGCGAGCAGGGAACATCATCACCCTCCAGGTGCTGCAGAGCACTCAGCCAGAGCAACTCAGAGCTTTTTGCAAGGTGTGAAGTAGGCACAATTTTAAACCTTGAACCATCTGCCACTATTCATCTGTAGTTGCTTCAGGTATAATCCATAAATCAATAATCCTGGTAATCCTCCTTCTGTCAGCAAACCAACCTTGCTGCCTAATCCTACTCCCTGGAGTAAAACATGGAGCTATTTTGAGTCATTACTGCTGCAACAAGAGGTGGCAGAGATTCCTGAGCTGGCAGAACTGGAGCCACACTCAGGGATGAGTCCAATGGGGTCCAGGAGATGGGGGTGAGAGGAAAAATATCCCTTAGAGCGTCTTGGCTTTTAGGAATATAACAAAACAAGCCATTGTGGGCACCTCCCTTGGAAGTTACCACATGAGGCCTCTCCAGCTTATCTCCTGACCATTTGGCTCAGACCTCGAGCTGTGGCCTGTCTGCACCCACTCACCCAAAGGGAGCTCACGCTCCTTGCAGCCCAGCTCTGCATCTGGCCATGGTGAAGGAGCAGCTTTAAGACTCTCTGCTTCATAACCGCCAATTTTATACAAACTTGTTTTGTTCAGAAAAGGTTGTGGTAGAAAAGCTCCAATGTGATTAGTTAAGATGCAGAGTTCCTCAAAAACTTCCACTAAGTAAGAAACACAAAAGCCAGCACCATTAAGAAGAACCTGTTTCTGCCTCCCTGCTTATCAAGTTAGACCTTTCTCCCCAGAACACTGCTATTTATTTTATCAACTTGTTATAGAAAAGCTGTTCCTCTTGGCGAGCACTGTGCACACACACACACACACAGAGATAATCACCAATAAATTGCAAAGCTCTGGATTTCACAAATTAATTCTGGCTTTATCTTGCCAATCATAATCTGCCAAATAGTTCTCAGGTCCAGCCATCACGTTTTTGGTCACACTAAAAGCAGGAATTTTAATACTTGTATTGCAAATCCATGGAATGAACGCTGATGTTTAAAAATATTGAAAGTAAGGTCAAAAGTTTTTACTTTTTGTATTTATAAAGGAAATGATTGCTATTTTTCTGGGAAATTAAGTTTGCACACCTACCTAGAACCTAATTTGTTTCTATTTTCTTAGTACCTATAAATTGGTTTTGACATGTCTTCCTTGATTAAGCCCCTAAATTTGTCCTTGAGTAAATGTGTGCTTGTTTAAAGTAGTTTAACACAGTAGTTAAAACCACTGGGGCTGCCAGGGCAGAACTTTGAACTTCATGCTCCCAAGAAATGTGGGGCCTTGACCTTGCCAAAACCCCCTGTCTTATATTTAAATGGTCACAGATTTAATAATGGGCTGCAAGAAAGATTTTCCCTTAAGTACCTCCTTTACTTTGCTCCTAGTTAACAAAACACTTACATAGGCAGAGGATGCTGTAAGAATTGAATTAGTTATCTAGGATAATCTGTCCACATGAGCAAACGGTGTCCCACTAGGTCAATACAGAAATTAATTGTGGGATTCTTGTCCAATCCACATTGTTTCCTGGCGCAGTTGCAAGCCACTCAATTAGACACCTTTCAGGGCCCTTTGCTGGTCTAAATGTAGCTAATTGCTCCAGTTCTGGCTGGGCATGATTCATCTCCCAGATGTCTCAGAGCCCTCCCCAGCGTGGCTCAGCAAAGATCAATAGATGCACCCAGCCCACAGGATATTCCTGTGAACAGGATAGTTTTACTCATGCCTTCCTTTTATATGATTAATCCCAAACAAGGAAGGTCTCCTGAATCAGGCTCTTGACACAGCAGCTCCTTTAGGTCTTGCTGGCTTCCCACACACAGGGACAGGCATGAATGCAGCCCCTTTGTCCAGGCTCTCCAGGTGCAGCACCATTCACACTTGAGCCTGACAGCACAACACAACAGTTTTGATTTGCCACTCTCCTCTGTCAAGTATTCTTTTCTCTTGTGCTGCTTCCTCATTTGTCCATATATCAGTGGCAGGCCTGGCCAAATTGAAAATGAATGAAGCACAAAGACAGACTGTAGTTTCCACAGTGACGCTCGATGGGAAAGCAGCGCACGCTTTGGTTCTTTTTAGAGTCCTCAAAGGTCACTGGTAGCACTTGGAGCTGTGAGTCCCAGAGGGAAACACCAGAGCATCTGGCCCACTGGTCACCAGCTTTCAAGAAGCAACCCTCATGGGCTGTTGCTAAAGAGCCACAGGGGAAAGGATAAAAAATATAATAACCCTGACATTTCTTCCCCAGCTCCCTTTGCAGATGAGTAAATTCAGGGATACAGGAACGAGGGAGGCTGGGCCAGCTTGGTAACTCCTTCCCATGGAGCAGGACACAGAGTTATAGGTGGGAGCTGTGTTCTCCCAGCCGCGGTGAGTGACTGCAACATGAGACTTCAACTCCATGTGGGGCAGCACCTTGTGGCTGCATAAAACCACAGCGAGGCCTCCTCACTCACCTGCCATTAACCCAAGCAGCCACCGGATGTCTTCAGTGCTCCATGCCAATAGCCAAGGAGCAGCAACACCCAGCAGTGGGAAACAGGTCTCTTAAGGATGGATATACACAAAATGACGCCTGGAAGATCACAGCTCACTCACCAAACCTGGGCTTTAGCAGAAACCAATGTGCAACGGTCAGACATTGCTTGAGGCACAGGTTTTTGTTCAATGCAACACTAGCTGTCCCTGGGACCTTCACCTACAGGACAGATTGTCTGAGTTTCTCCATCAGCAAACTGGAATGCTGGAAGTGTCAAGGGAACTGCACAACATCCAGAGAGAATTTGGAATGCTGAGGTCCCTACTCCAGAACTGCAGGGACTGTCAGGCACTTGCCCTGTGTGTGCTTCCCACTTTCCCTGTGCCATTGAGCATATGGCACCACGACGACTGAAAGGGGGAAGAGCTGCCCACCCTTGAGAGCTGCTGCTCACCCAGCTCTGCACACCTGCATCCAGCTCCAGCAGGAAAAGAAAAAGCAGGAAAACAAAGTGGATTTCAGTGATGTATATAAATACACACACACAGAGACAGGTGCTGTAAGCACTGTTTGTAACATGGGGTAGGCAGAGGTGAGCACTGAGCTGGACAGCACCACCCTGATTATGCAGAGCAGAAAGACAGCACCCATGTGCTGTCTCCCTGCAGGCCCTTGGAATGTGTCTATTAGTTAACTAATTTCTCTCAATTTCCTCCTTTTCTCTCCTAGTAACCCCTCCTTTCCTGTTTTTCCTGGTCAATCCTTTCATCTTTCTCCTCAGTCTCACTGGTGGTTTTAATTCTGGATCACATCATACCATTGCTCCCCAGGATCAGTGCTGGGCACTAAATATTCCTCTGTGCATCCCAAACTCCCTGTGAAAGAGGACAGGAAGCCTCTCCCAGCTGCCTGCCCCCATGGCAGCTCACACTGCCAGTTGTTGCTTCAGGACAGCTCACTGGAAGGAGCTACCCCAGGCTGTGCTCCCCAGCTCCTTCCTGCCAGGACCTGTGCTGCCAGCACGTGCCTGAGGCTCTCCTGGAAATGCCCTTTGCAATCCTGAACCAGCCAGGTTTGCCAGGGCCACGGTCAGGTAGGAAAGGCTGAAGAGAGGCAGCCCAAGTACGGCACTGAGGCAACACAGCTTCAGTAAAACATGGGGTTGGGATCTCCTGAAGCCTCAGCAGAGCGCATAAAGAAATTTATCTTTCTTATCAAAACTCTTCATGTGCTAACAACTGCATATTTGTCTAAGTGCTTTCATATGCCTGGGTCTGTCTGACACAACAGCCATTCAGAGCCCTGCTGACTCAGAACTTTCCTGGCTGTTCCCCTATGCCTTGGGTCAGCTCTGCCTTTGGGGGAGATGTAACACAGCATTGAAAACAACCTACTTAAGGCTTCTCAGCTGTTCTAACTCCCCTGGTGTGTCCATTCCATTCACTCAAAAATCACTGCATCAGCAAAGGCCCCATCACACACCTCTAATCTTGCCTATGCCATTGTATAGAAGTCACCAGGATTATTTTTGTGGTGCAACAAATTAAATAAGCAACCTAGACACTTTTCTACAGTTTTCTAATAAATTTCTGTGCTTTTGGTGAAGTGGGAAGCCTGTCTCTGGCTAGCAGATTTTTCACTTCTAAAGAAGCTGAGGTCCCAGTGGCAGCAGAGAGTGCTCAGGGCAGTGACTTCTGGCAGAACCTTGAAAAGATTCCCATCCAAAAAGTCTGATATTTCCAATGACCCTTCCATGGTAACACTTTGAGAAGACAACCATGTAATATTTTGAATCTGCAATCCTGTATTTTAGTAACAGAATCATGTTATTTAGTATATTATTGCTCCACTGTTATCAAACAGAAAGGGAAAATTACTTCAGTGTGATAGACCTTAACATGGACTGTAATTCTTATTAGGAAAATTGATGATGCAGCAGCTCTTAATTTTATTATCTGGCTGGTTTTCTTTAATTATTTAACTTATTCTGATTAATGATCATCTCACACTTCTTTTTCTTTACCCCACTGTCAGGTTTTCAAGCATTTTTTCCTGATCTTTATGGAAAGCTTCAAAAGCTTTTTTAAGCACTCCAGAAAATTAAATAATAATTGAGTATTTTGTTTTTGCTTTTGAAGACTAAAGCTAATGAGAAGTAGATCAAGCTGAACTTTGTTTTCCCAAGCTTTATTCCTGCACCTTGCATCTCTGTCCTCTCTTAGCACCACAGTGTGTTCACAAGCTCTCTGAGCATGTCCTCATATGTCAATTATGGCAAACAGATCTACTCACACAGGAGATACCATCCCCAAATTTGAGCAAGCAGCTCTTTGGGGCAGCTATTTAAAAAAAAAAAAAAAAAGAAAAAACCCAAAACCACAAAAAACTGAACATCACCCAGATCCACTAATTCACATTGGCTTTGGCTTAATTCCAGGCTGTGTTTTAAGCTTTGAATAGGGCCTAATGCAGAATGCACACACAGGAGTTTATTATTCCACTGCTGCTCAGAGAATTTAATGCCAGAGAGAGCAAGGCTACACGAGTAAGGGGACAATAGCCCCTTATAGCAAAGTTTTGCAATTTAAGATGAAAAGCAGCGTTCTGCTCTGCTGACAATTGTAATCCTTGTTACACCAAGCAGTGCCACAAATCCTTGGGCACCAGCACGGAGCTACACCCACGTAGGAGGCAGTGGGGCCTGGGTAACACAGCCCACTCAGCTGCTGCTGTCAAACAGCAGCTCTTGGGGCTCCAGGGTCAGCAGCCAGCCTCCTGAGCAACCTCCTTGAGCTATCAGGGCTGCTCTCTAATGAATCCTGGTGCAAACCCATTTCAGGATCCAATCCCTGCAAACAGCCCCTGCCCACATCACTATTGACCCTTCCGAGCAGTCAGAACCTACACAGGGGCTTTGAGGCTTTGATTTATAGCTCCATTCCGATAGAAGCCTTCCAGCAAAGGTCCAAACATGTATTCTCTTTCATCTCTCCATTTCTCCCTGACATTTGATTTCCTACCTCCACCTCCAAAGGTTTATATGGAAAAGCCAGAAATAGCAGCAATCCCAGATTCTGATGCCACAGAACCAGGCTAACACCTGAGAGTTATGTGCCACCGCAGGAGACCAGACTACACCAGCAGGCTCAGTGGAATAGTCCCTCCTTAGGAACAGAGGGAAGCTTGGAAAGCAGTGTTAAGGAGTACACTCCACCGTGGAACTGGATATTCTGCTGGCACTCAAGTACTGAGACAGAGAATGAATCCCTGCTCCCACAGCTGGGCTGGGGATGGTCCAGCTTAGCTTGGAGAAATCACCTGCTGCCCTGGAGAAACAGCTCATGGCTACATCTTCCTTTTTGGCCATGAGAAAACTGGGGAAGAGCCTGAGCCATGGGGTACTTGGGTAATTTTTTATCCCTGAGCCAACAGAAAACTGATTTGCAGCTGAAATCAAATATTGGTCTTGATCAATCAATCAAAAGGCACCTGGAGAAAGGTCACACTATCACAGGTCCCTAAACCTGCAACACAAACAAACAAAGCTGGTTCCCTGGCACAGGCTCCACATAGAAAAATTCAAGCAAAATTTTGATTGCTGCAGGAAGAAATAGAACACAATCATAGATTTTTACATAGCTAAGTTGACGAGACTCTCAGATAGCAGAATTACATTGAATTATCATATAATCAATAGTAACATAGTTATTATTCTTACAGGATAATTTATTTGTATGAACCAAGTTGGTGTTTCTTTTCCATCCTGTTGTAATTCCTTTTTCTTTTATGAAATGTAATTACATTTCCACAAAGGCCATGTCTGCAGAGGGAGCATGCCAGAAAGCTGTCAGCCTCTCCCTCGTCCTGCTGCGCTGCCAGATGCAGAATGCATTGATTTTCTGAAGACCATGAGGTGTCTCATTTTGCCCAATTCTCCACGTCTGGGTGAAGCCACACGTGCAGACATCAACACAGCCAGTCTGCAAAGGTGGCAGCTCATAAGATCAGAGTTTAGCTCCCTTCCACCATGAGCCACCTACATTATTAGGCTAGAAAACAGCACTGAAAGAATGAGAGCTGCTATTTCCACAGCAGATTACTCCAGACCTGCTGCAGCCACCCGAAAGGCAGAACTGCACAAATATGAGCAAACAAAGTAAGAGTTTTGCCGTTCCTGGATTCCTGTGGAACAAATCGGGAATTTTGCAGTGCCTTTTCAATGACAGTGTTTTTGCTATCTTCTACCACCTGCCCCATTAGTAAGCTACAGAAATGAAAGCCTAAGTCATCTTAGCGTAAACTTTTGTTATTCCTTATTAATGCTCTATAAATCAGTCTTATTATAAATCAGGGAATGTTCATTAATCAATTCTCAAAAAATATTTTATTTGGCTAAGAGTGTCAAATCGTGAAAGTAACAAAGCAAAAATTAAAACCATGTGCTAGAAGCGGGTTCATGACTGCATGCTTACGTCAACAAAGCCTCATAACTGCACAAATAATTACCATAGATCATGTTAACTTTCATTAAATAAAACCATGCTGAAAACCAGTAGTACAATCCTTATAAAGCACACATGTTTTCTAATACTTTTGTGTACTCAGGACAGCATTTTGCGCTCAGTTAACTGCAAACTTGGGTTGCATATGTGTAAACGTGGGCAGAAGCTTTCCTGCTGGCTTTCTGTGCACAGACCTACTAAAAAACGTTGACTTAAAACTCCATTTCTACTGCTTTGCTCTGTAGTCAGAGCAATGTTATCCTCATTTTCAGACAGACTACGTTGCTGAGTGACAGAAACAGGGGACCAGAGTTCAGGGATACGCAGACTTCACTCCTTAGCCTGTTACTACGCAGTTATCTAATCTTTGATAAGCCATTTGAAACAAAGCATTTAAACCTGGCTGAGCCCAGATCATCAGTTAATGTGAACTGATTTGTCCATTAATTAAGGTGCAATGCCTTGACTGGGTACTACCTGGCTCTGGTTTCCTTAACTTAAAGTTAGGCAACGCTATCTACATTTAGAGGAAGGCAGTAATAAAAAGCTGTGCCAAGAACACAACAGAAGTAAATCCTCCCAGAGAAGAGAAGTTAAACAGCAAAATAACATATCAGTTCCCTGTGCAAGCGAGCTCTGCCAGTGAGAGAGTGTTTTGTTGGTCCATCTGTCTGTTCTAGGGTACTAGTAAAGTATTTGAAGGAAAGAAACCATCACATTTGTCACACACAAAAGCCTAAAGCAGATCTGACCCAAGAGCTGGGCCAAGAGAACATCATGGTCACTTCCCTAGACGACAGCAAACCACAGGAACCGCATGAGTTTCAAATTCCAGCCTGGGCCCATTTCTAGGCCAGCTTTTCTTCTTTTTCCACGTTTCTGTTTACTGATATTTATATTACAGCAGTTCCTAGAGGTTCTAAGTGATATCACACTGCTACTGAACTAGGCAACGTAAAAAATAAATACAGCAAAATAAAACATACTGAGAGATCTCCAAGCAATTAGAAATTAAAGCAGGCAAGATAGAGAGCAAAAGCTGTGTCATACTCATTTTAATTACCCCTTGCTCAAGTCAGTGAAAGCTAGAGAGAGGGTACTGATACAGGGCCAGGTAAAATAGGAAGGCTCAGAATGCAGGGGGAAGAAAAAGAGTGAGACTCCCCAAAATGGCACTTCTAGAACATCTTTGTGTGTTGTCATTCAGATCTCCTGGGGCTGCTGAGGGCTGATCCATCACACTGGAAAGCCCGAGGCTGACTCCAAAAGGCAAAACTCCTGCCAAACACAGGCCACGGACACCTGGGCATCACCTCAGCCTGTCTGGGCACATTTCTCCTATTTAAGTTTCTATGCTCTACTGGTTACCAAATATCGAACTGGCTGTTTAATTTGCACAGCAAAGCCGACCCTGTGGAGTTTGTACTTGAGGCATTTCAAACAAACATTAGCTACAAACTCTAAAATGGGGCATTTACCCAGGCTTTCATATGCATTCAGTTGTGCAGGAAAAACAAATAGAAAAGAAGATAATTTAAGCCTTGGCATGGATGGAGCCTTATCTCAGAACTTTAGCACCTGATGCTTATTAATCAGTTCTGGCCTGAACATTGGCAGAGTCAAAAAATATTCTGCCAGGATTCTAATCAGAGATAAGCACCAACTGAATCTATGGAATAAACTCTGATTCGCTGCACAAAATTCAGGTTATGCAAAAGCCTCTCCTGATCTGCAGCAGGACAACCCTTCCAGTGTTGGGGCAGGACTGAAAGCCCCTGACACGCAGGGAAAACAAATGAAACAAATGCCTGCCCTGTCACAGGCCTGGTGCACACAGCACCCATTTGCTGATGAGCTGCATTGATTCTGTGAAGTGTCCCATGAAATAGGCCTTCAAAGCAGTAAAGAAAAAACCCACCCTGAAAGAGGACAACCACTGTGAAACCACAGAACCTTCTTTGTGTCTCTGCTCTTCCCCGCAGGCCGGGCTGCGCCCGAGCGCACGCAGCGGGACAGAGGGGAGCCTGGGTACCCCCACAGCCTGTGGGCACTGCCCTGAGGATGGAGGGGAGCCTGGGTACCCCCACAGCCTGTGGGCACTGCCCTGAGGATGGAGGGGAGCCTGGGTCCCCCCCCAGCCTGTGGGCACTGCCCTGAGGATGGAGGGGAGCCTGGGTACCCCCACAGCCTGTGTTCACTCCCTCCTCACCTGCCCCTGCATCTGCGTTCTGACCTTCCAGAGCCAAACTGACTCCTTTCAATCCCCTGGAACTTCTGACACACTAGAGGCTGGATTAGCACAGCTACAGGTGGCCAATATAGATCTCCACCACAGGAGTGAGGGGAGAAGGCTCTGCTGAAAGTTTCTAGATAAAATAAGAAGCTGAATAATTAATAAAAAAAAATTGAGTTTTATCTGCATTTCCCTTCCTTGGCTTTTTCACATTTTTTCTGAATTATCTAAAGATGGGTAGGAAAGGGGAGAAAATTCCACAATGAAAGGAGGAAAAAGCCAAATAATACCATCTCTGAGGGATGTTAAAAAGCAGAAAGCAGCCCATGCACGTGCAGCATAAAAAAATCCATTCTATCTGTCTCTGCTTGCTCATTCACACATCTGCCCTCTGTGCAATTTTCCCCACACGCTTCAAGTACATGACTAGAGATGTTGAACTTCACTTTCCCTCACCCCATGGAAAATTGGATTTTTAATTAGAGGAAAATGTCTATTTTCCTTGAATATAGTAATTACATTTTTTTTCCCCCGAGTCACAAAGCTCATTTGGGAAAGTTTTACCTGAATGTTTTTGTTTGCCCAAACTCAGAGGGTGGTTGGTGGTGGAAATAAGTGAGGGCAAGGGGGAAGTTTTTTCTACATTTTTATTTTGGAATAAAAGGCTGGATTTCCTGAAAACGTTGAGATACGGAGTGTGGCAGAGTCTGCAAATTACACTGAAAAAGAATTCAAATTACACATGTATGTTAATGCTTGGTGAACACTTCCCTCCCCAAGGAAGGGGTCTGTCCCGGGGATAAGCCAGCTCATTCTTCTCCTCCCTGAGCTGGGCTCTAAGTCTCCAGCTGACTGAAACAAGAGCACTTGTGTGCTGAATTGCTGGATGGCTGCTAATGCAGACCTTCACTGATTTCACATTTATCCTTCCTGAAAGCAGCCTGAGGCACAAGCTGAGCCCCTGCTCTAAAATCAGAATCACCAAGTGTGTTCAGCCCAGGAGAAAGGAGTTCAGTGAGAGCAAACCCAGCCCCTCCAGTGCTAGATATGGCTGTACTTACAACAAAGAGGAGAAAAGGCTCAGTCCACACCACTTAACCCACAGAATGGTCTGAATCCAACTTCTCCTTCAGGCTGAAGTACCACAGGTACAACAAGGGCAAAAGGGGTTTGCTTCTGAAAGCAAAGTTATTTACAGAGTAGACTTGCTTCATAATAATAACCAGGGCCACTGCAGGTCTGCAAAACAGAGACAGTTTTCACCTGTTAGTTTATATCCAGGGGAACCTGTGCCAGTGGCCACCATCTGATGATCCCTGCCATCAGTCTGGTATTCAGAACTTTACCCTGTTCACAGAATAACCAAATGGATGTTTAATAGAGAATCCCATTAGTAGGGGGTTTATTAATGTTTTTCTTACAGGGCTCCTGGAACTTACTGTGTATGTTCAGCCACAAGTAATGAACGTGTTTTGGGAAGGAGACACTGCAGAAATGGCCAGGATATAATGATCCATAGAATGTGGGTAAATGGGAGAATGGAAAAGGGGGAAATCAAGCAATTCAGAATGTGAGCCAAAGACTCACTGAATCCAGCAGGCTTCAGATAAAATTTGTTCTAAGGTTAGAGACGCATCTTGCAAACACCACAAACAAAAGGGCAGAGCTGATCCTTCCAGGGAACAAACAAACAGAGATGGAAGAGCCCTTGAGAGATGTTTGAGGGGTGATAGGAATAAAAATGGCATGGTCATGCAAGAAGGAAAAGGAATAGTGCAGGAAGCTTGGCTGGATACTCTCAGCAATGAGGATTTAGCAAGCAGGGACACCAGGGGGAAGGGAGATACATCCTTTGGTAGCTGAGCCCATTGCTGCGGCCACTGCCACCAGCTCTGATGGCAGAGATGGAGTTGCCCTCACTGACACCCCTGTTTCAATTTAACAATGAAAAACAAAGGGTTGTGGAACCTTCTCCATAAACTGCTCTTGTTGGAACAGAAGAAAATGACCACAGACCATATGATGATGGAAAATGTCCTCCCTATTAAAAAGAATGCTTTAGTTCAGGCATAAAAAGTCCTCAGAAACTGGGTTGCATCTGCCCTGGCCCTCCATGCCTGCTGCTAAATCTTACCCATTCCATTTCCACCTGCATCTCACCTTAACTTCCTCTTTCCCACTGACCCTCAGACATGGAAATAGTAAAAGAGAAATAAGACACTGGCTCTTGGTTTCTGAACCACACCAGCTTCTTCCAAATTTATTGCCCAGATCTATTTTTTGGCAGGAAGAACAAGAAAGGCGGAGCTGGAGCAGAGCTGCAGGTGTGCAGCCACAGCCCACAGTGCTGCTTTGTGTGGGGAGGAAGGGAAGCATGGCAGGGTTTGAAGTGTGCCTGACAGGCCAGAGGCTCTTTTATCTCTCCTTGAGGGGTGCTGCAGGGGAGCAGCTCAGCTGCTGTTCCATCACATCCATTTTCCCTGCTGATTTCTGGGCTGGGCACTTGTGTTACAGCTGATCCACACATCTGGCCTTTTCTCCTTTGGTTTTCTTTGAATTTGGTGTTGGAAAAGCCAACAACAAACTGATCTGAAATCAAAGCCAAGTCAGCAGCAGAAAGAGACTAGAATAAGGGTTTGATACTTTCACTAGTACAAGAAAACAGATAATCTCTTTATGCTTAGCAACAAAACAGGACAACTGTTGTGAAGGATGAAGAAAGAAATACTGACACTTTCACTAAAAAAGGCATTGATGCAGGACTTCTGTTTTGCTGATATCTCACTTAAGGCCTTACAGATCCCATCTGGGGCTGGAGCAGAACTCCCTATGAGCATTTGGGAAATTTGTTGTTTGGGAAAGGCCAAATCTAGAGCTCTGCAAGAAAATAGGACACAACTCTGCCCACATTTCTGGAGGGACAGCAGAGATCCCACAAAACCTGGTTCCATTTCATTTAATTGATGACTACAAAATTATATATTTCCTTTCCACTGTTGCCTCTCCATGGCACCACTGCACAAAGGTACCTGAAACAACTTTTCTCCCAACAGCTCCCACTTAGACACCAAAAAAGGGGCTGCAGTACAAGAATTCAGTTTGGGAGGGCAGGGAAAGCCCCCCTCAAGCTTTCCCAGACAGGAAGTGAACTTCTGCTGCTGTGTTTTTAGACTGGTGAATAGCACTGAACACTTTAGGAAATGCAGGCTACTTTCTTTATTTGCTTCAACAGGCACACAAAAATTCGAAGTCAAAAAATTCAGCTTTGTGTCTGCCTAAAAAGCCTGAAATTCAGACTGAAAGCAATAAGGGCACATCTGTACTGGTGGTGCACACATCATGGAGTGGGCTCTGCCAGCCAGGAGCACATCCTGGGGAGGATATCCAAGTTTCTCTGTAAATCTTCTCCATCATCAGGCTCCAGCTCCAGAAAATCTTGGCCTCAAGCAAAAATTACATTCCAACCAGGTGTACCTCAAGTTTCTCTTTTCTTTTCTGGAAAAGCCAGCTTGAAAGCATAAGTAGGCCAGCTCTGCCCTAACCATTTGGCCAGTGACTTCAACACAGCTACAAGCAGCATTATCCAAAATAGAAACTAAATGCATAAGCACACAGACTGGACTGTCATGCTGTGCCTTCCCTACAAGTCCTACCAAACTACCATTTTTGCAAGTATTAAAAATATGCTTTTAATTCCTTCTAGTTCCAGTACTCATTGCTATGGTGTAAGATTAAATGTTGTCTCTTAGTTATTTAAATAACCTTTGTTCCTGAAGCATTCATGTCCTCAGAAGATACCACACCTTTTCTTGGCTGGGGAACCAAGGCCCAGACTTGTGAATTGTCCAAGGCCATATAAAAAGATATTAATAGAGGGAATTTGTGTCATGGCCAACATCTGGTGTAGATTATTTACAAATAAGTTGGCTCTCTAAAAAAATAAAATAATAGTTTTTAAGTTTGTAAACAATGTTGCTGCATGTTGTTTCCACTATTTTATTAAGAGCACATGGAGCCATGCTTCCAAACAGCAGCATTAAAAATAGACTAGGATTCACAGTGGATGAAATTCAAGCTTTGGTTTTGATAAGCATCCAGAAGTCAGGATTAGCCAAACTGCTTTGGTCAGCCAAGAATTTATAGCAAGACATTTATTATGGAAAGCTAGGGTAGGAAAAACCTAAACAGAAGCAAGCCAGAGTCTTCCAGACAAACCCATCTGCCCTGTAAAGGTATGGCACTGATACCTTGCCACCAAAAGGCAGAAAGGAGAATGAAAAATGCCTAAGCAGTTTGATCTGAAGTATTCAAAGAAGCTCAAATGCACTTTATTACCCACAGTACCAAGTACAACAGCTTTTCAGATGAGGATGTTGGAGGAGGATTTGCCTTTTCCATCAACACTAAATTTCCCTGTGGAATAGCCTGGTTTCTCAGGAGAAGTTTGAAATTTCTAAGTCCAACAAGAAGTGACCTCTCAGATGCCCAGCTCTGTTCCACTTCCATTCCCTGCACAGGTAACCCCCAAAATTCCAGCTGAGAATGTTCACTGCTACCCTGGATTGAGTTACGCTGTCATCTGAAGACACTGGCCAGCTTACAGAAGGAGTAAAGGAAGAGTATCCGTGTTTAGGAATTCATTAAAAAATGCAGATTAAAAGAATGAGAGCACATGGAAAAACAGTAGAGTTCTGACCACACGAAATCTGCCAAACCCAGGATTCTGCAGGAGGGAGGTCATAACTGGAGAGCTTTGCTGAGCATGAGTGGGTGACCTTCACATAACAGCATCAACTGGATGCCTGCATTTGGATTTTCTATTTGTTTTCCAAACAGACTGCAAAAGTGAAATGCTCAAATATTAACATAAAAGGCTGGTAAAACATGGCTTAACCCAAACCTCACTGTGTGCAGTTTCTGGAGATTTTAACTACCAGTTCTGTACATCTGTAAGAAATGTGTGAGTTTACCTTGGAACCACAACCCTCTGTTCATAAACCTGGAACTAAGATGTACTGAAACAGCTTGCTGTCTTTTTAGGACTCTAACATTTAATCCCGTCAGACTTCTGCAGACCTGGAAATGGTTGGACCTGTTCCTGTCACAGTCAGGAAGGATTACTTCATTCTTTCTTCTGAATTATTTTTACAGAAACTTCAGTTCACCCAAACTAAAGTTGAGGACCTTCCTGTGTGCTGAGTATCTGGCACTTTAAAGAATAAGGCAGATTTACCCACCACAAAACCAGAACACTGATAGCAGACTGCAGCCAGATGCTGCTCTGAAATATTCAATCAACAGGGTAAGGATCTCTCACAATCACTTTCCCTTGCTACTCTGTACCTTCGGATTTAGGACTGAGATTTTCTTTACCTTTTCTTTACACAGCTGCTTCTGAGACTTTTCTCCACCCTAAATCCATTTCTCTTCCATCATCACCATCCACATCACAGCAGATCTTGGCTGCTCCCAAGGTTCTTATTTGTGGCAGATCCTGCTTTACCTGACTGGGACTTGTGCATTACATGATCAAACTGGTGCAAAACCAGCAACGCTCACAGGACAATTCAGCAACTGAAGCTGAGGCCTCTTGTTGGCAAAACAAGGCCAGCCTTTGAGTTTCTTGTTTTAGAAAGTGTTAACTTACCAAAACTGAGTGTAACTTAATTCCCCACTCAGATGATCTATGGTTTGCTCAATACAGTGAGAATAAAGACAAAAGATTTTTCCTTCACCTGCTCCTTTGCCTCACCACAAAGGTACAGGTGTCCCTTTCATTCTCAAAGCCTGGGAGACAAAGTCAAAGAAGAGGGGAACTCAAAGCTCTGTTTATGAGGAGTTTAAATTTGTTATAAAAGTTGGTTCTCTCCACCTGGCATCATTTAAGCAAACAGGTGAATATCACTTGTTGAAAAATAACGTGCTTGATTCTCCACGCAGCTCTAATGGAGTTGCACTGTTATAACTCTGAACAGACCCATGAGATGTTTATGCCCTACAAATAAACAGAAGTAGCTTTTCTTTCAGCAAATACAATCTGTTTCACCCTCATGATCGATATTTCCACTACTGAAAGAAATCCTAGTCCTACTTGGCTAACCCCAGTATTAGTCAATAATGACTTTTAAGATATTCAGCCAACTTTCTGGGAAAAACAATATTATATATGTGTTTTGCCAAGGCAGAAATCATAAGCAAAAATATTGGACCAGCTGACATAAATTAGCACAGCTCCATTGACAGAGGTTGCACAAACTAGAAGCTCTGCAGGAGAAAAGAAATAATAAGCAAACTTCCCTACTAGTTATAGGAGACAAAATTGATGTTTCAATTACCATATTATCTTAAATCATGGGTAACAATAGTTGAAATTATTTCAGTTCTTTCTATATTTTTCTTTTAAGAACACAAATTCCCACAGCTAATTTGAAAAATTACTCCACATAATAGGCACATGAAAAAATAACAAATCTGCTTTTAAGGTGAACAGGCTCTAATTCAGATTTTTGTTATCAGAATGGGACTCTGAGATGGTGTACATAAAATTCAGCTTTTGATACAGTACTAAAGGCTACAACAGATGATCTTGGAGAAGAGCTGGCCAAATCTTTACTCAGCTGCTGCAAATGTCTCTTCCCAAATGCCCAATTTTACATGAAAGAAAGGACTGCTGTGTCCACATGTGTCCAAAAGGTGTCCATGGATGAGACCTTTGTCTGGAGTCATTCCAAACAAGTTTTACTGAATTCACACCACACAAGTAGAGAAGTGAAAAACTCACAGACAACAGCACTTAGCTTTCACACATCAATTAAAACAGAAATTATATTTTACAAAATTATCTCCATTTCACAAAAGGAAAAAGAAAAAAAGGTGTTTTTCAAAACACAGCCTGCACAAAAGCAGCAATCTTTGCTTATTCCCAACAAAGAGGTTGAGGTCCAATGTGGCCACCTTTTAAAATCTCTCCACGATGGAAACACTTATCCGGGTTGATTGTAGGACCAACAGCCCCACAAGTTCCCCAGAGAAGTTCAGATCAGGTTTTTGTGCTGACAGGGATTTGGCAGACAGAAGGATAAAGTGTTGGGGGGTGATCCCCACCTGGAATGGATGGATTTCTGTGCACTGCTGGGCTGTGCTGATCTCGAGCAGCCAATGCTCCGGCCCTTGGAGACTCCCCCATTGTTCCAAGGCAGCCCAGGGGGTTCATGACCTGCCTTGCTCTGACACCCCATAAACTTGAGCATTTCAAAGCAGCAATGACCCTACCAGCTTGTCTACTGTCTCTGATTACCCCAGGCCAACCCACAGCTGGTCCTCATCAAAAAAACTAAAGGAATAAACCCTCCTAAGAGCAACCCGAAAATCTGACGGGCATTTTTCCACTCTCCTTTGCATATTTGAGGGCTGATTTGCTTATCTCCCAGCCAGTGCTAATTATAAGGTTATTAACCTCTCTGTGAACTTCATTCACATCATAACCTGGTTCCTTTCCCTGCTGACATGCAAAGGCATGAGGAGTACTCAATTTAAGAGGTGGAATATTCATCATAGGAAATGCTATTACTGGGATACCTTGTCCAAAACCACTATCCACAATTACTCTACAGCTGAAAAATCACATTAAAGTCAAAGACTCGCTGGTTTGTGGTCTACTGAAACAGTTTTAAAAGTACATTTATTTACAGCCCTGCTCATCCTGCTCACAGTAAATAAGATGAAATAAGTAATGTTACTCTGCTGATAGAAAAACGTGCACACCAGTAATTTTGTCTCTTTAAAACCACATTAAACAGGATCAATTTGTGATCCTCTTCTGACCTGTGACAGGGAAATCCCTACTTTCTGTACACACAAAGATGTCACAAAACCAACACTGCAGGTGTAACAAATTTGGCAGAACCACCTCTCACCTGGTAGGTGGGTCAGAGCAGTGAATGTGTGCCTCCATGAGAAGACCCAGGAGAGCTCTCCAGGAGAACTGTCATTGCTGCCTGTTTCATTTTTGGGAGACAAGAAAAACACAACAGCCTTTCTGAAGAAAGAGTGACACGAATTTCACTGAAGTTCGCAGAAATGCTTCCTGTTAATTCCTGTGAGCTTTGGATCAATTCCTGTATTTAGCAACTGAAGGGATGCTGGTGCACTGGAGATTGGAATAACTAAAAATAAATCCAGTAACAGAACCGAAATTCTCTGTTTGTGTGGAGGCTCCTGGCAGAAGTGTTGCTGAGAGAGAATATGTTCAAAAACAAACATAAACCAAAGGTTTGCCTTATTTCTCCTTAGTAACAGCAATAATTTTTATAATGTGCTCTTGAGTATACCTTTACATTTAGAGCTACTTTCAGGTTTGCTCACCTAAAGCTACAGGTAGAGGGCACAACAGACAAATCCAAGCACCCAAACTATTAATGAGTGCAAGCTCCTGTGGTACCTGAGCCAAAATGCTACTGCAGAAGTTTGATTTTGGTCAAGGATATGGCTCAGAAGGTCCAAAGACCACAAGCAACAAGCTGCAGGGTTCTGTCTCTCTATCCCCAAGTCTCCAACACACACAGGGGCAAAACTGTAACAGCTGGAGACAACAGACAGCTCAAGCTGAGTTTTGCCCATGGTAAGGAATTAAGTTGGCATCAGACACCACAGAGTACCCTAAGGCTGTGCCAGAGCTACTGACTTGAGTGCAAAGCAGCCAAAGGCTGCTCTGACACACAGCAAATAAAGCTGAAAAAGTGACATCTCTGCCTGGAAAATTCAACCACATGGATTAACTCTGATATATTTAAATATTGCAGCATGACCTTTCATGGAAGTTCAATTTTACTTCAGATGGTACCTCAAACTCCTGGATCTCTTACTGCATTTCACCAAAGGAGAAAGAAGAGAAAGGAAGGTTCATGCAGAAATCTTCCCGTAACTCACAAGAGAGGTGGGAAACAAGTGAGAGAAAGCCCCTGCTTTATTTGCACAGACACAGACCCATCTTTTTACTCTCTTTCATCACACTGGAGGAGAAAAATCCAGACTCAGCAGCCAGAAGTTCCTGAGCACACTGTGATTGACATCTAGGGCTCCAGAGAGAAGGGGAGCAGACGCAGGACCACAAACACGCCTCCCTCTGGAGCACAGCAGCAGGCAGAGGAGCAAGGACAGGAACCTGCAGAACACAGAAGCTGCTCCTCCTCTGAAAAACCCCCACAGGCCACCCAAGGATGGTGCACAGAGCACTGGGATGACTTCCCACCTGGATGTGAAGCCAGGACTTAAATCCACATATACCTCACAGAAAAATGGGGCTCAAATGAAGATGGCAATACCCTCACTGGTACAAACAACCCAAGCTGTTCATGTGCCAGGCTCAGACATTCCTGTCAGCTGGGCAGGGGCTGCAGGCACTGCTTTTGCTCTGTACTGAAATCACACTGAAGTTAAGAAATAAAATAATTTTAAAATAAAAATAAAATAATTAAAATTAAATTAAAATAAAAAATAAAAATAAAAATTTAAAATTTAAAAATAAAAAAAATAAAATAGCCATTCCTCATCAGTCTAAAGTGTTGAATTTCAAACCATTTTTGCTTCAAACCAGAAACCTTAAATTTTGCATTTTCTAAAACTGAGTTTTCCAGAGGAATTTGTCTGTACTTACACTTCTCTTCATGTGTTCAAAATGCTTTGTTCAAATTAAAAAGCCAAAAGTCCTAAGCTGGTAAAACCTAGGTTAGACACTTCAGATTTCCAAAAATAAGGTGACTTTTCCAGGCTGAGCAAACCCAATTCCCTCAGCCTTTCTTTGTAGGAGAGGTGCTCCATCCCTCTAATCTGAGAAGTTAAATATTTTTTTTAAAGGCACATTTCACTTTGCTAGAGCTAAGTTTCCCATACAAAGTCACACTAAAGGTGCATTCCTCAGCCCAAATACAAATCCAAGCTGTTGATCTCAATGCTCCCACAATTACAGCAGAGAACAACTTCTAACTCTCCAAGACAGAGAATGAAAACAAGCCACACGTGTAAGTATTGCCTACAACTCCTGTTGATGATAAAGAGAATTAAAACAAGCCTCATGTGTAAGTATTGCTTGTAATTCCTGTCGATGGCAAAGGGAGCCCAGGGGACTGGATCAGCAGTGGAAATACCTGAAGGTGGGTGGAATTCAGTGACACCAGCAAGCCAGCACTGCTCACACATGCAGCAGCTCACAGTGTGCACAGCTCAAGCACCAGTCTCCTCCTCCCCCCCACAAAACCAGGATGATTTAATGTCTCTCCAGGTGCACTGAGCACTCCTGTCCCCCATCAGGCTGCCCCACACACAGCTCCTCAGCACACACTGAGGCAGCTCTGGGGCTCAGGCCTGATCTCCTTGCCCCAGGATGTGGGTGAGGGTTTGGCCATCAAAGCAGTAATGTGCCAAGAGCAAGGGAAGTCAAAAATGCCACTGGACATAGAACAGATTTTGTTTTTCCCACTTAGCTGTAAATACCAAAGCAGGGTGTGCAATTCAAACAGTGCCTTCTCATTCTTAAAGGGTTTAGGCTGGGAATTTGCTGTGTCCATGGAAACACCAGGAAAAAGGATTTCAAGTGAGATTTCCACTTTCTACCACTTGCTTTATTGAGCCTTTTCACAAGGCATGGGCTGCTGTTGGGTTTGCTTGCAAACAAGGACCTGGGCTTAATCCCACCTGTCAGGCAAGCACAGCAGACAGCTTCTCTTCATTATCCTGCTCCAAGCCCACTTTGGAGTCTCACACAGAGGCAATAAATAATCCTGGATTAACATCCAAGATACAGGTGGGTAGAATAGAAGCATGCACACCTTACCCTGAGAATGGGCTGACACAGTCCATGCTTGGGATGGCTTTGTTAAAGCAGTCAGCAGGGTAGTTGGAAGATGAATAATTGAAGAAACAGCTTCTTTAATACAAACCATGGGCAGCATGTGGCACAACTTTC
This sequence comes from Geospiza fortis, assembly GCF_000277835.1. Taxonomy (NCBI): domain Eukaryota; kingdom Metazoa; phylum Chordata; class Aves; order Passeriformes; family Thraupidae; genus Geospiza; species Geospiza fortis. The sequence goes on along the minus strand of NW_005054341.1, from coordinate 1,471,433 downwards.
CCTCTGTTTCCCCCTCCCCAACAAGAATTCTTCATATCAAGCTGCTTTGGTGCTAAGTGCACATATCTAGGAGGCATTTCTCTCCAAAATTTGGATCCAAACACACATCAAAAATAACAGTTCATCCGTCACGGTTGGGAAGCATGTATGACAAGAAAATATTTGCTTTGCTCTGGTTTTGTGTTTGGTTTGCTGACCGCTTATATCAAAAAGCTAGAACAGCTTTTTCATCTTGCCCTAGTTTAGAAACATTTATAGGACAGATGGTCTAAATTTGTGGGTTTTATAAACTTAATGAGAATGTAAAAAAAAAAAAGGCGCATATGGGTGCAATATTTTCTGGGGCTTCTTCGAGCTGGCCAAGAAGTAGCCCACTGCAGAGGGGAGAAACAATTTCAGTGGGAGCTCATTCCAAGCTTTACAAACAACGGAGAAGAGGGACTGCCACAGCCTTTCTTCACCTCAGTGGCAGTTTCACTTGCACTGTGTGGTGCAGGAAAACATACATTTATTTATTCTTCCTAGCAAGCAACGTTTCTTAAACTTTGCCTTCACATAACTGCTGAATGGGCTGGCTCTGGTAGCTCAACAAAGGGCACAGGTGGGGCTCCATCCTCTGTCCTGAAGAGCCCCTTGCTGGCCCAGCAAAGAGTTGAGCTCTCAGTTCCCTCCCTGAGCATAATTGTACTATTTTAGTCCTACATGCGTGTCTCTCTTTCTCCAGACACCATTATTTCAAAAGGACACTGGCAATGTAATCTGGGTTTCAGGTCAGACCAGAGCATGGGGACCCTGGGGCATCCCTATGGAGGCCCTGCTTCCAGGCTCTGTCACAAACTTCGGGCAGTTCAGCATGATTTTTGTCCTCAAGTGGGCTCCAAACAGAGCCACAGTGAGCACACAATGAGGGAGGAGAGTTCTCTCTTCAGGGAAGAACCAGGTATCCCAGTATCCCATTTCTTTCTCACACACACCAGCTCCTGGAGTAAGTGAAGTGTCCCTCAAAGTGAACAGATCAGTGAGCAGAGTAAAATCAACTTGTAAGGTCAGTGAGAGCCCTGTTTCCTCACTATGAACCAATTAATAACAAGCACCCTCTTTTCAGGCTCTTAGTACCAGTCAGGCTCTCCATCTGAAAACTCCATCTCGCCTGAAACACTTCAGGTTGAAACAAAGTAGGTTGAAGATGTTTTTATGAAACAACATCCTTGCTAGATGACTGAGAGTAACAATCTCCTGTTAGGGAAAAAAAAAATCCTCCTTCATCCAGCTCCCCAGGCTGAAAAAGTGAATTTAAAAGTTCAGCTTCCAGTTTTCCCTTTTGTGAGCTATTAAAATATTCATGAACAAAGTGTAATCCATCAATACAAGCTCCACTAACTTAAGACCTCAATTTTCATCTTGGACAGTCCTCTTCCAATGAAACACACTAGGAGGTACGAACCTCAAATTATTTTCAGTGAAATATTTCAGAGTGTTGGCACATAAGCTGTCACTTTTAGTTTGTGCATAAACACAGCATTAAGAAAAAACAGGCAGCAATCCTCTCCAAATTATTGTCTAAGCCCCTTTATTGCATGCACTGCTTCATTTTACACCCAGCTGCTGCTTCCAAAATCTTCTTCAGGATTCTGGTTTTTTATATTATTCTCTTTAAGTGTGACAGCTCAGACTATGGTCAGGTGTGAAAGAACTGTGCAATACTTTGAGAAAATCTCAAACAAATCCTTTATCCCACTAATTTCAGGGGGAATTTCAATGAGCAAGGCTTGCAGACTGTGCAGGCCTTGCTTTAGTTTAGATTTCAGGCTGTCTTTTACCAACCACTGAATAGGAATCTCACTTGTTAGCAAGCAGAGCAAAAGCAGCACAAGGCAGTGCTGTGCCCTGGTCTGACCCCCAGGGTTCCTCCACACATTATCAGTTGGAGACAGGACTGCTGTGTGTGCAAAGTCCTTATTCCCAATGAGAAGTCATCTCTACAGCATCCAACAAAATCCAGCTAAGCTGGGAGCAGAAGGAGGCAGTGATTACACAAAAATCACCTCTTCATGCAAGGCAGAAGCATGCCTGCCCCCCACTAGCTCCCTAGCCACCCCCACCTCCCAATAACTACAGCTCTCAACAAACATTCAGCAAGTATTCGGACAAACAGCCAAGGACTTCTCAGAACATCAAATGATTATTAAATCTTAAACTGTACTTTCCAAAAATAATTTTCTGCTGCTGTTGTTTGTTTGTTTGAAAGGAAGGGTAGTAAAACCCACAGATGTGTACAGCCATAAACCTTTAGATGAGACTCAATTTCCTTGATGTCCAACGATAAAACCCACTAATAAATGTGTACAGATGCAAAGGCCTATTTGCTGTCCTGTCAAGTCAGGCCATGTGGAACAAAAAACCTAAAAGCAACCAGGAGAGGAACTAATGATGTAGGCTGGCCTCTGCCAAGATGCACTTACTGCAGTTCCTGTGACATTTAAGGAACATAATGATGGGACATTCCTTTTTAACTTTATTGTTTTGTCAAAAGCAGAGTTTTACAGCTGAAGATCACGTTCCCAAGATAGTCAATTAGGTTATGCAGATTTACACACACACTGTGATCTCCTTTGTGCAGCATGACCAGTTCCTTTGCTAACAATCACTCACATTTGATGACAAAGATGGGGCTGGTGTCAATATCTCCCATATAGAGCCGGATTATTTTTTATTTTTTTTATTTTAAATGCTTTCCATGAAAAGCTCTTTAGATCTCCTAGTGCATCAAGACAGCTTTTCTTTTTTTAATCTCCAGATAATTATTTCTGAATGTGCAAATATAGTTTTCAAGGGGAAAAAAACCCACTCTCTGGAGTAACCAAACACCAGATTTCCGCAGTATGAAAGCCATTTTAAGGCACTGTGGTGTGCTTCGTGGTTAGCCCTGCTTCTACTTAATTAGGGACCTAAGTTATAAGTCCACAGCTGCAGGAGAGCAGTAAATAGCTATTGCTGACTTCCTTATTGCCAATATGTACATCATGATTGTAGGGTGAAGAGCAGGGAGCTTTTTGTAAACACTGCCTTGTGCAGCAACAGTACTTTGATGTCATAAAAATGCTGTTACATATTTTTAAGTCTTAATTGTGGTCCACTGCGGTGCTGTCAGCTTCCTGGTGGAGCACTAACCCTTTCTGTGATTTCTGGGGATGCAGAACACCCCTTTGCAGGTTTCCTAATTAATGCAACCTATTCTCACTGACTGCAAAGCACCAAGTCCCCCTGTAGCAATGATATGCATGCTGAGGAGGGTGAGGAAAGGGGGAAAGGAAAGGAAAAATGCCCCCCTTCCTCACCCCCCGAGTGTGGAGGGCATTTGCCTGCTCCATCTTGTTCTGATTACCAGCATCCGCTTGCTCACTGTTAGGAACACTCCCCCACTAAACACCCTGGCCAGAAACCCCTTCATTCAGAGCCTCCCAGACAAGAGTCCCCACAGCAGAGGTCCCAAATAACCCTCCACCTTTCACCAATCCTTGCTATAATGTCCAGACAAACCCTCCCACCTCAGCACATTCTGCCTTTGTGCATGGACTCCCCAGCCTCTCTCTTCTACCAGCATTCTTCAGGTCATCCAAAATTGAAAACCTTCACATTTCTTACCTGATTTTTTAATGCCCTATCTTGCTTTTATGCTCACTGTTGCCACCTCAGCAAATTTTTTTTTCCAACCAGTTCTCAGCCTTTTTGAGCCCCTCCATGGCCAGCAGCTTCTGATTGCTACCCCAGAAATGGTGGAAAGCTGTCTGAAAAAGCCTCAAATCAAAACAAGCAAAGCTTGTAAGAGCACAAACTCACCTGGTGTCACCAAAACCACTTCTGTTCCCTAGCTGGTGCCAAGCCCTGCCCCTGGCTGCAGGTCCAGCTCCTCAGGACAGACACTGCAGTGCCCACCAGCCCTCCTGAGCTCACACCTGGCACCAGACTCTGGGTCTGCACGCAGCACCTGCCCCAAGTGCTCTCTCCTCATCTCCAGGATCCACTCCCATGCCCTGGGCCTTGCAGGCTGTCTGCAGGACCACAGAAGCTCCTCCTGGCCTTCAGAGCCTGCATTCTTCTGGAGTGATCAGGCCATTGGCAAGAGCTCAGCATCAGAAGAAAACTTTAAGGAGTGGACAGGACACTGAAGAGAAGGACTTAGGTCCAGCTGTGCTGTCACCCTGATAAGCACAAAGACATCTTCTCTTTTCCCACTTCACTCCACATGTTTCCACAAAGGTGCCATGGAGCCCAGCTCCTCTCAGCACAAGGTATTTGGTAGGTGTGGTGGGCAGCACACAGAGGATGGCATTTCCAAGCTCGCATTCTGTTTCATGTCAGTAAATAAAAGGCACCTGTTCCCACTTGGGCTGAACAGGCTGTCAGGAACAGGCCCCAGGTTCCTCCCCTGTGGCCAGCAATGCATCCAGGGATCAAACATCACCTGCAAACAGGCTGCTGACCTCAAGTAGTCTTTCAAGACATCCTGGTAAACAGAAATCAAGAACAATGCTAGAAACCACAGAGGGAGGGCTTACATCTCCAGAGATGGGATTTGGGCAGTGTCCCTGGTAAACACCAGCACTCTGGAACTTGTCTTGATGAATGGGCCTGTCTGATGGCAGCACAATGGGGACTGATGATGAAATGGTGACAAATGGGTTTCTTCCCGGCTGCATTCAGCTATTCTTTGCCATCTGCACAGTCTGTCTCATGGAAACATGTTTTGCAACACCAACACTGAGTTCATGCAAAAAAAAACCAGAGTCCTGTCTGACAAAGGCAGCTCCCAGAGCAAGAAGCAACTGGATTAAAGGCACAGAAGAAGACAACAGCTGTCTCCAGGGGAGTTGCAGACCTCCAAGAACGAGCCAGCAAAGAGAGAGATAGCTTTAGTTTATACACCTGCATTTACTAAGCCAGCAGAGCACCTGAGAGCAGCCTCCATAGCTCAGTCTTCAGATAAAGGGGCAGGGATATCACCAATGAAAGGAAATGCAGGGAAAAAAGCTGGCCAGGAGAAAAAAGAAGAGTTAAGACAAATTTAATTGACTTCACAGTAGTGAACAACAAAAGGAAAGACATTTGTGAAGCCATTATAAATTGGCAAGGAAAGTAGGGGAAAACAGACAAATCAGTCACACAGGAGAAGAGCTTTGCCAGAACTGAATTGTCCAGGCTGTTTCAAAGTGACACCCAACCTTCTTGGTTATGCTTCAATTCAAACTGAGTTTGTTGGGTGTCTGGGCCTGCAAGCAGCTCTTCTGAAAAGCTACAAATGTCACCCCCAGAGCTGCCTCTGGGTGGGAAGTTCACATCTGGGAGCAGCTTAAGATCCCTGCAGGAACACAAACTTCTCCCAGTCCAATTACAGTTTGAATTTCTGCTCTGAAAGGGCACCCCAGGAACGAGCTAGGGGAACAGAGCCACCATCCAAACGCTTCTTCCTGCACTCCTTGCTGTCCTAAGGGGGTTAAATGACATAAGGAATGCAGTGAGATTAATTAGAGATTAGAGCCAAGTTTTAAAGCCCTGGTTAGTCACTTGGCACCCAGTGGAATCCAAAGGCACACATCATTCCCTGAAGAGATCCCATAGGATATCACTGATAGAACAGGAGGCACTCCCCAGGAAACACAATGCAACAAAGCCCTGAATGAAACCAAGGCCTTAGGATCAGGTACACTGTGGGCTGCTTAGGGATAAATGAAAATAAATAAGAAACTCATGCAAAACCCCCAAGAAACACCACCAAACCAAGATATTTAAATAAATAAATAAAAGCTTTCTGCTTCATTGACTGGCTATATGTTTGCATATCCAGCATCACTGGATATATTTGCCTCAAGGCCCTTGCTGGCATCCTATTTCTTGTTGGCCTATTAGAAGTTCAGAGGAATAATGTTTTATCAATAAGTGATAAACTGCTGACTCAGAGCATAAAGTCAGAACTTTTTCATGCTTAAAATAAATGGGTGACTTTTCTCTCATTTCTAAAATCAGATAGCTCCTGCTTCTGCCAGTTTCTCTGTGTCACCTACTGGCCACTTGCTCTGTGCTCTAAGACTTCTGTGTATTTATAAACTGAGGCTGATAGTGCTTTTCAACAGAGTCTCTCTTGGCTGCTCTTGGTGAAGCTCTGGACTCCAGGAACCATCTCAATTTCAGAAAGGAAGCATCAAGCATGAGAGGCCACCATACCAGCTGGAGTTTACAGCAACAAATAACCCTTAAAAACAAATAAATCAAGTCTCCCTTACACTGTATGTATTTTAAAGCCCATACAACAATAAAACTGATTTAGCAGCCAGCAGAAGTGGCATATCTTCATTCACAAAGCTCCACTGAGAGACATGTCCCTTCCACTTTCATCTTTTTCTGGGGAAAAACATCCTTCCAAAACTCTCTTATGGAAAAGACCAGTGATCAGTCAGAACCAAACCAAGAGATACAAATCCAGGAACACCAAGTGGGCCTCTACTGCACACTGATTTGATGAATCATGTCAGAGGTGGAGCTTGGAATAATTGTAAAACCATTACCAGAATCCAGATATATATAAGGATAATTTAGGCAAGCTGTCTCCATCCACAGAGTAACTGGGGAGCAGTTTTTAGCATAACCAAAGGCCCACTGAGGCAACATTAACTCTTAAGGGCCACTGCACAGTAGCTCAGGCAGAAATTCTATTTACACTGGATGTGAGTGGGTACTCACATCCCCACCTACAGGCATGGACTTGTGGATACCCCCAAATTACTGACTGACTCAGGAGGCAACATTTCTGGAAAGAATGATTCAGTGCCATGGGGTGGCTGCATTAATCTGCTCCCTCCCATCAAACCCAGCACAGGCACCCTAACCTCAGGTCTGTGGTATTTCTCTCTTTGGAAACATGCAAAAATGTTGGGAGTGTTCAAATAGCTTTAAACAGTGTAGAAGATCTTATCTGCTGTGTTGCATGCAGCACCCAATGCTGGCAGGCTACCTAGAAATACCATTCCCTTGGATTTAATTACAAGTATCTGTGTTTGTTTCATTTCCCCACCACCCACCAAAAAAATGTAAAAACCAGTGAGGTCTATAGACAGCTTCATTAGCTTAGGATTTACAGCATTATCTCAGCTTAGGTGCTTCTTAAAGCAACCCACGTTAGTCTAATTTCTCAATGGACACTGATTTCTAAAACATATTTATGATCCAAATGAATTCCTTCAAGTTCCTCCAATAAGCTTTCTTTTACCTTAGACAGTACAGAAGCATTTCCAGGCTGAAATCCCATTTGTGTCCTAAATTCCTGGCATGCCCACAGCACAATGTCTATTTGTCAAAGAATGTGAAGTTCTGACAGATGCATGAATAGGAAGCATCAAAAGGAGAGAAAAAGAAAAAAGCAAAAATGCTTAACTCCTTGAAGCAAACACACCTCAAAAGCCATTATTTTAGGAAGAACACAGTAACATCTGTCCATCTAATAGCTAAGATTTAGGATAAGAATCTAGTTTAGGAACAAAAAAAAAAGGTTGCAGTTACACCTGGGATGAATTTGGTTTAGCAGCCCACTTATCTGTACGTAAAAGTTAAATAAATTCCCCTTAAACAGCAGGTTATCAAGCAGAAATCAGCAACACCTGCTATATTTGTACAATAACAATAACAAGCTGGGATGCCATTCATTTATGGGAAGACGAATGCCAAGTTTGCCAGGATTTGTTTTGGCCGCCGGTAACTCCATGGCTAATGGGCAAGTGATGCATTTCATGGAAAATAAGCTGCACCTGGATTTGAGTCATACCTTGTCCCCTTGAAAACCTGTCATATCCTCCTACTTAAATGTCTCTGATACAATAAACACACGAGCATAAACAAGGCCTGACTCTTTTGCCCTGTCTCTGTCTTCATTCCAGACAGGAAACATAAACCAGCTAACAGCCTGAGATGCATGAAACCATTTCTAAAGCTACTTCAGGCCATTTGTTTAATGTCATCCAGGATCTCTTTTGTGCACTGGACAATTTTCCTACCATGTGTTTGCTTATTGTGTTACCTGCTGCTGCATTTCCATACAGAGAGAGCCACGTAATAGAACTGGAGCCAGCCTAGTCTTCACAGAAGGTGCCTGATCCTGCACCACTGAGGTAAACTGCAGCTTCAAAAGGGACAGATGGTGCAGGTGGACAAATAAAACGTAGCTATGTTAATATTCTTGCAGTGAAAAACGTGGGGAAAGTGGTGTATGGACTGGAATGGGTATCATATGGGAGATGCTACACATTTGTTACCAGCCATGGCTAAAACAGAAAAATAAAGATAGAAGATAAGAATATCTTCTCTTTCAGTGAAGGAAGTGCACATGGGTGGCAGTGCCAGCTTTGGAGGGGCTGCTGAGCCAGGCAGCACTCAGGCCATTGGGAGCAATGCAGCCCCACTTCCCTCCCAGCAGACAGGGAGCAGGAGGGTGGCAATGGGGCAGGCTGGTGCCTCAGCTGAGTGAGGAGCTCCCAACACCTGCAGACAGCTGCATTCCTCAGCTTGGACAAGGCACATCGCTGCTCCCCAGAGCACATGGCAGCAGGGAGAGCAAGGCACTGGCACTCCCACACCAAGGTGCCTGTGCAGGAATGTCAGCAATGCTCCCCACCACAGTAACAGAGGTAGGTCATGCACACATTCACAGCATGGAAATCCCTTGCTTTGGAAAGGCCCCATTCCCCCAGCAGTTAGAAAACCCTTCAGGCCTGCTACAAGTACAAGGATTGTTGCTGTATGAAAATTCCCACTTCTATTTTAGGTTTTAAGTGGCATAATTCAGCCAATTCTCCCCTCTTTGCCTGTCACGTGTCATGTTGCAAGGCAGGTGCAAAGCTTGCAGAACTTCAAACTTTCACATTTAACATATTTTTCCCTTCATTTATACATTGACTTTTCCATACAGGATCTACGCATGTCAACACACCTGAAAACGGGTAACTAGATCCCTTTTCCACATTTAATGAGTGCTTCCCTCATTATTCTCCTTCCTGTAGGGCCACACAGGTAGATATAAAAGGGAAAATTAAAATGACTCAAAGTCACTTTAGCAATCCCCAGACCACCCATGTCATTAGCTGCTCCTCCAGCAAATGCTCCATTTCCAGGGGTTCTATGTCACTCGCAGTAATTTCGGAGCACGACAGACCATAAACCCTCCTAGAGCTGCTTGACAGAGGCAGGGACACACACTATGGCACTCCAATAACTCAGCCTAAACACAACAGCTCCCCAGCAAGTCACAAGCACCAGCTAACAAAGAACTAGAGCTTCCCACCCACCCCAATGATTTTTCTTAAACTCTCTGGCTCATTCCCCAATTCCGTTTTCCTTCTCAGGCTCTTCAGTGGGTGGAAAGAAGGATCAGACAAAACCAGTTCACTGAGTATTTCTGAGAAGAGACTGCCTGGATTGGGGTTGTGTGTGTATGCCTGACTGCTGAAGTAATGTCAGGGCAACCAGGGAGAACATGGTGACCTGGAAAAAAGCCTAACCCTCGGGAAGGGAATGTGGGTACTGATAACAGGGTTAGACAAGGGACAGAAAGGGAAATGGAGGCTCCATTTGCTGATGTGTGCATGTTCAGGCAAGTAGTATGGGAAACAAAAAGGAGGAACTGAAAGCATCAATACATAATCAAAATTATAGGTTAGTTGGCATAACATATAATGGAATAACTCATATGACTGGAAAATTAACATTGAACATATTCTGGAATAGCAAGCAGGGGAAAAGAAAGTCTGTTCAGAAACAGACAGGGTATATTGCTGGAAGACAGGGTAAAACAGCATGAAAAATGGTAAGAACCACAGATGCAGTTTGTTAAATCCTAAACTTGGAAGGTGATGATGAAGAGGCTTCTTGTCCGCCCAAGAATTCTACTGTAAGATTACCCAAGGGGATTTAAGGCATGCTGATATCTTTAGTAACATCTGCTGTACCTTTCTCAAGAGCACAGCGTCCAGGGAAGGCAACAAGGGCAAACAGAAGCACCTTGGCCTTGATAAGTGAGGAGGAGCCAAAATAGACATAAAGCAAACGGCACTTCTTTTGTGACACTAAGTAGCAACAAAGCCATCAGAGCAGAGGGAGACCACAGACAGCATTAGAGCCACCAAAACTTGCTCCCAGTGACACTGCTGTGTACCTCCATGCAGATGTGAACACAGCATGCTGCACTCTGCTTTGGAAGCACAAAGCAGTGTCCCAGAGGAGCTATGATCTGGGTAAAGCTGTGGCATCCAGTTATTACTGACTCTGGATTTTCCTCATGTCCTAATGGGGAAAGAACAAAAAGTTACAAATGCATTGCTATAATTAAATTTTCATCCACAAATTAATTCCAAGAGGTGGATGACGAGTTCTGTCTAAATAATGTCTCAGAGGCATCTGGAGCAGTGCCTGCACTTAGTAGTAAAGCTTTTTCAATAAAAACTCCCTGCTCTGTGGCACTGAGTCACTCCTGGTAGCAGAAGTTCACTTGCAATATCACATATCCCCATCAGTGACTCTCATGTGTTGCAGGCTTTGAAGGCACGGCGCTGCTGGAGAAGCTGTGTTTGAAACAGTGCTCAGATGCTGGGGTTACAAACACTCCCAGGTTCAGTACCATTTCTGAATGATCAGAGGCTAAGTCTGCTGCTGTTACTCTGATTATCTCCAGGACCCTTCTCCTTTGCAAGAACTCGAGCACCAACTGCAATTAGTTGTGCCCAGTAAGTCACTTTTCTAAGAAAAAAAAAAAGCACAAAACAATCCAAAAAAACCAGTGTCACTCTTCTGTAAGGACAGGCTGAGAGAGTTGGGGCTGTTCAGCCCAGAGAAGGAAAAGTTCTGGGGAGGCATTCCAGAACCCAAAGGGGGCTACAAGAGAGCTGGAGAGTGACTTTTCACAAGTGCTGGAATGACAGGACCAGGGGGATGGATTAAAACTAAAGTGGGGCAGATTTAGACCAGATAACAGGAATAAATTCTTTACTGTGAAGGTGGTGAGGCACTGGAACAGGTTACCCAGATAAAACGTGCATGCCCCATCTCTGGCAGTGCTCAAGGCCAGGTTGGATGGGGCTTTGACTGACCTGGTCTAGTGAAAAGCTCTCTGTGCCCACAGGAGGGCAGCTGGAAAAAGATGGTCTCTAATAGCTGTTCTAACCCAAACTCTAATAACTGTTCTAACTCTAATAGCTGTTCTAACTTCAAATTCTGTGATTTGAAGTCCAGGCAGGAAATTAATTTAGAACCCACAAATACTATCATACCATTTGTAATATCTGCTCAATTCCTACAGCAGACCTACAGCACAGGTTGTTAGGATACCCCTGTCAGCCACTTGCAGCAGTTAAATAAAGAGATCATGCAAGATGTTTGGTGAAGCAGACAGCAAACTGGGATCCTTCAGAGGGTAAATCACTGTAAATTATCTGATTTAAGCTTGGGATGGAGCTGGCCATTTAACATGGCTGTAGAGCACAGGTATAGCTGTTTTAACCCGATAGTGGCATCTCAGAGCTTTTCTACTTACCTTGTGATGTTTCTACACTACATAAAGGAAATATTTAAAAATCAAAGGCAAGAGCCCTTCTGCCATATAAAAAAAGATTTAGTATCCCTGTCAGGGTAGCTGTCACAGTGCAGGGTGTGACCAGACCACATTTGTGCCTTTGTACACATGGATGGACACCATTTCATTTTCTTGAGCAGCAGTTTACTCCAGATATGTCAGGTATAAACCCATAACAACAACCATATTCAGAAATTATTACAACAGGCCTTGTGGCCAGGATGCCTTAAGGATGGCTTTGACCTTGTGACAGGAATTACAAAGACCATAATTATCAATGGCATGGCCACAATAGATCATTAAAGCTTTAAAAAATTAGTGGGTTTCCTTGTATGCTGGGGATATGCCTTCAGTAGAGACTTATTCTGGAATGAAGCCATCCTCACCAGGACTTGCATCTGCACAAGTTATACAACTGTAATTCCACTCAAATACCCCACAAAGATGAGCCCTTTGTAAGCCTTTCCCCTCAAGGAATCCTTTTTGGGTCACTTTTTCCATCAGTGACACCACAGGCAGTGCTAGCTTGGCTCTCACCTGAGCAGAGAGCAGGGGGAAGCACTGAGTAACTCAAATAGTAACTTAATTTCTGTACCCTGTGTAAGTCCTGTGGGTCACTCATCACTGAGAGCCCTTGTGTTAGTAATTGACTCAAACAGCAAAGCAGGGAGGGATGTTGGTATTTAGGCTTTATTCCAACAGGTATTGACTGGCACTCAAAGCTACAAAGCACCCACAGAGAAAAGCAGCAGCCATGCCAACCTGTTGATATTCCAAACAGCCAGATACATGTCCTGATAAAGTAAAAATTGCAAGTGTGCTGTCAGAGTTGAATGCCCTGTTCTGTAGCTGGCAATGGTAAGAGGGATGGAGGAAGCACTCCAGAAGATAGCCCACATTCCCATCAACATTTTCCAACCCCAGGTTTCTCTGAAGTGTTGCATGTACCTTGACACAGACCAAGGACAAACAGTAGCACATACAGAATGGAAAAAGCAGACAAGCCTTCAGAACCTCTCCTGCTCAGTTTCATCCTTAAGAGGCACATTTATTCACACAATTCACTGCCACAGCTGAAGCACTGCTCTAAAAAAAAAATTGGCCCTCATTGTTTTTTGATGGACTGCCTTTTCAATTATTTTTCTTGCCTTTAGCATCCATCTTAATACTCTAACAGCTGCTTAAATGGTCAAAAAAATGTGATCTTCTGTAGAGCTGCTTGGAAAGTGCTTGATTTTTCCTGGGCAAAACTTCAGTGGAAATACATAATAGTTTTCATCTCAATTTTTCAAAGGGAAAAACTTCAATTTTTTGGCTGAAACTCAAATACCAAAATATTTCAACCAAAACCTAAAATATTTCCATTAGGAAATGCTACTGCATGGTGTCCTGGGAGATGGAATTCCAGATCTCATGCTCTCATTTCCCTTTATGCCCCATGATACAGCTGATTTCCCTTTTTCCAGATGAAAGCTGCTGCATCACTGAAGCTGTATTTCCTAATTCCTGGTGGGACACACACTAGAGAAATGAATGGGGATCTGAGGCTGAAGAATACCAGCAAATTCCCACACTACCCCTTCAGATTATACAGATGGAAATATTTTGGTTTTGAAGAAAGTTTTCAAGAGAAAGGTTTCCCTGGAAAGCAAGCCCTTTTTCAAGGTAAGCTTAATTGAAAACCTGTGATTTCTGTCAACAGGCAGTTTCAGGACAGCTATTTTGTTTCAGCTGGTTGAACAGATCCTGCTGTTGAGCATTATTCCAGATTCCCATTCAGCCTGAGTGCTGTTAGCTATAGCAGCTAGACTTGCAAGGCTTTCTAGAAGACTTAGGCATTCCATTTCTGTGGAGTTTTGAAATGAACACCCCAATCCTGCAGGCTTTTACAGCAATCTGGGCTGGCAAGAGGCATCTCACAAGGCACTGAGTCAGTGCCTTTGAGAAGTAGTGGCTAAATGGCTTTTTGAGTTAAGGAAACACCAGCCTGGCTTTACTGTGTGGCACACGGAGCTGCCAGCAGAAGCCAAAGCATCCCAGGGTTGCTTTTGGATATAAAGGATGAATTTACATCTTTAATGAGGCTCTTGCTTCTTCCCACCACTGCCTGGCAAGCTCCAGGAGGTGTGATCCCCTGAGAAGGGGGAGGAACAAGCATTCATGGAGCAGCAGGAAAACCAGATAGCACAACCTTGGGCATCCAAGGGCTGCAAAGCTCTCCAAGAGAAATGCCCTCTGTTAAGTCACTCATTTTAGTGGGACAAAACCATTCCTTGGACTCTAAGTGAAGCCCAACTCTGCTCCCTTCCTAGGGACAGAGAAGGGAGATGGCTGACAGACACCTTCCTGAACTCACAGCTGGGATGGATTTGAGCATCTCTCCTTGAAGTCCTGTCTACCACTGAGACCTTTTGTCCACAGGCTCAGCTGCTTTCCCTTCAAGTTGCCACATCACAGGGCTTTCTCTGCTTTGCCTTCCCAACCCAAAGGCCTTGGTATGGTTCTGGGCCTTACCAAGTGATGCAGAACAAAATTTCTTCCCAAATCTGCTAATCAAATCAGTTTGACCAGCCAGTCCTCCGCAAAAAGAGGATTTCAAGTACCACGTCCAAGCACTGGCCTACCTCCAGTGTCATGTCTCCAGCTGGGAAAAATCTGGTGCCTCAGAGGAAAGCAAACAATAAATCCTTCCCAAGTCCTGCAGGCTGAAACCCTGAAACACGAGATTCAGTTACAGCATTCCATTGAAAAAGGGCTGGGAACCCACTGGAACCAGCAGGGACCTTCCTGCTCTCCCCAGGAAGGGAATGGACACCACCACACCCCAAACAGCTCTTCTCTGGAGCCAGAGGACAGCACCAGTATCCTTCAGGCAGACACACTGAGTTTGCTTTTGCTGCATGGTATTTAGGGCTATTTTGGGTGCTGGGCAAGGGAGATGGGTGGGATCTCATCTGCTGGCTCCTCCAGAAGGACAGGAGCACCTGCACTGCTATTTCACAGCAGCCTCAGTCACATCTCTCAGACCTTGGCTTTTAAGCACCTTGGAGATTTTCAGTCTGCAAGAAACTGGAGCAAGTCCTCAATCTCACTCTGAGGACCTTAAGTGCTGATAAAAGAATTTTAGTTCTTTTTTTTCTTTTCTTAATTTATTCCAGGACTGAGTTACATCGCTGTTATGAAATTTCACCTTCACCCCAGGCTGAAGCTGCCTGACTTTGACCAGCCATTAGATCTAATGCTAAACATCAACAAACCAAGCTCTCTTGCAAGTCTTGGTGCAGCACAGAGAGACAAAAGCACTGCTGGTATACATATGTATACCCTTATATACATCCAGAGGTCACACTTGTCACAGAACTGAACTGAGACCAGAGGTTGACAAAGTTTGTATGGTCACTATAGTGGAAATTAATTGACACACACTTTTAACTAGAATAGGCAAAGAAATACCTCAGCATTATTTTTACAGATCACACTTCCCACCTCCAGCATTTGGTTTCTACTAACCTCAGATTATTTATTGGAAAGGAAAGCTTGAAGTTCCAACCAGACTGATTGAGGGCTGAGCAGGGCTGGCACAAAGGGGGTAAGAACAAGGAAAAGAACCAAGTCCAGACAACACTGCAACACTGCCCACAGCCAGAATATGCACCAGCCATGAGGGCCTCACTGACTGATCCAATTACCATATATTTTGGAATGGCTACTCTATTTCTGCCTGTTGCCCATATTACTCCTCTACTTCTGATATTTCTTCCTCTAATAGAGCAATAAACATTTTTGTAACTCGCTACCAAAGTAGTTCCTTATGTACCAGTTGAGATACTGTGGCAAACACCCAGGAGGAGCATGTACATATCCAAATTACATTAATGAACAATCTAGAAATTAAATTCATGTGCTGATATAATTTGTGGTAGGATTCTGCAGTTTATTGGTGGCTTTAGCCTTGGTTATCTTTTGTATCTGCAGTTGCCCAGCTGTACTTCCTTGATCATCTCTCCCAGGGGACTTTCTGAAGTCTGGTCCAATATGCCCTTAAAAGCAGGAAAATATCCTATTAACCAGTGCAGCTAGGCTTCTGGAGAAGCAGTCAGGGCAGCCTCGAGCCAGGAATACAAGATTTTGCATGGATTTCCCTTACAGAGAGCAGATTTCCAAAGCTCTGCAGAGCTTGGGGACTAAACCTCTTGACCCTTGCTCCTACCAGGGAAAAGAATCTTAGCCCAAGTTGGACACAATGAAGGTTCTTGATGCCATTCAAGGAGCAACATATAACAATATGTTTGATAACAAAAACCACGTGTGTGCCAACAGGACCGTGCACATGCAGAAACTCTGTGTGCATGCTCAAATACCTTGCTGAATCAGGGCCACAGTAAATGCATTCTTTTCATAGAAACATTTTTCCATGGACCTGATTCAAAGCCCACTGAGGTCAGCAAGAGTCTTTCACTTCAATAGGATTTGGATCAGACCCCGTGAGCATTTCCAACTAAAACCAGCACTGGAATTTGTGCATGCCCTTGCATTGAAACAATTTGAGTCTAGTTCATTGTAAACCCTAAACTCAAATACTCCTCACCTCTGGGAAAGCTGGGAATACAAGCTGGATCTTTGCTTTCAAAGGCCAATTCAAAAAAGATTCCAGCTCCAACAAGCATAAGCCTTCAGAACATTCATACCTGAATGAGGGGCTTAATTTAAAAAGAGCTCAAATATCTCTGAGGAGGAAAGTTTCATCATATCTTTCATATAGTACTGCAGGTTAAGTATAAAAATAATAATTAAAGACTAGCTGAAAAGGCATCTGCTGAGGAATGCATTTAAGGGTCTTCCTACAAAGATAAGGATTCTATTTCCTAATGGCTATATAAATCCATAAAGACTTATCTATGGTTTCACTGATAGATCATCACTGGAAAAAAGAGAAATCATAAAAGCATTCCACCTGTATTGCTGGCAGATGGCTTACAAATGTCACACAGACTGAGACCTACTACTGGCTCATACAAGAGGTATTAAATAAACTGCTGAACATCTGCTGGTAAATACACAGCAAACAAGAATGCAACTCAGAGCCAAACATCTGGTGAGTGTGGGCCACATCTCTGCTCATAAACTAAGCAATGTTTTCTGCTAATCATTAACAGAGTTATTGATTTTAGAAGTGTATCACACAGCTATAATTTTGTCAGAGAGTAGACCACATAAGTTGTTCTTTTTCTGGTTGTTTCATTTTGTCTTATTCCAAAAGTCCGTAAATTGACGAGCGGGACAAAAATTATAATTGACATCATCTGTGGGAAATATTTCATAAAACAACAGGCCCAGATGTAGGATTAAAGCCATGTGGTAGTAAAATACCACACTGAAAAAAGTCCAGGTTCCATGATTTCTTATGAAAACAGATGTGCTATTACTCCACTCTACTTGTTTTTCAATGCTTTTTACTCCAAATAATTCTCTTTTTTTCCCTCTTTTTTTTTTCCACAATTGCACTAGGGAGAGATCATAAATTGATTGCAGATGGCAACTTGTACTTCAAAATCCTAACTGTCACAATCTTTGAAATAAAAATAAATGAAACATTTTGTGAAATTATATTGAGCCGTGTTAAAAGTAATGAAGATTATACAAACATATGTCTTTTTGTCATTTATACAGCACCTTCAGGCATGACAACCAGATCTATTAGACAATACTTCTCTCCCTGGGAAGTAGTTATTTTCCAAGTGCAGGATGTACTGAAATATAGAAGGTAACCTATAGCCTGAGCACTCCTTTATCCAAGCCTCAAGATGGTTGGGAGCTCCTGCAGCACAGAGCCAGGAATGCACATCCTCGATTGCCTCACATACAAAGAGGCAACATGGAAACAAGAGAGGATTGTTCCATGCATCCTGCTTTGTACATCATTTCATACGAGTACATTCTTGACAAACACATTGTATAAGGGATCTGTGAAAGACAGAGGCTTGTATGGTTTGAATCCTAATTTGTCAGTGCTGTGCAGGATGGCAAACAACTGTATTTCTTCCTAAATGACATACTAACATATGGAGCCCATTATGATGCCACTAATTACAATTCATTAAGTTCTGAATTTATGCAGTTTCACAATGGAGTCAGAGATTCTCCATTTTCCAGTTATCAGAGATTTTGCAAGACATAATAAAATAAAGGTCTGAGTAGACTCCCACCCTGTCACTGTAATGTCTTCATGCAAAGCCATTTTTGAAAGAACTGATGGGGTTTGGTGCTGATTGAAAAGAGATCAATTGAGGTGTCTAGTGTTGGGATTCCCAAAGAAAGAAAGGGGAGGAAAGGCCCAGATACTCATTTGGGACAGGAGATGTCCATGTCCCAGTATACTTTGGGGGAAGCTGTGAAGGAAATGGGAACATTGCTCAGTTAAAGGGTAGCCCCTTTCTTGACTCACATAAAGGAAAATTAAACCAACAGTAGTGGGCAAAGAGCCAGAATGAAACATTTTTGGGGACCACAAAAACCATTGAAAAACACCCCTAAATGAGAATAGAAGCAGAGCCACAAAAAGATGAGGGAGCAGTCTGAGAAACAGCACTATTTCTTCT